>NC_136618.1:20633778-21076278 GCF_933228915.1 Telmatherina bonti
GTTTGTATATTTTATTACATTATGAAGCTCACTATGTGATTATTTATCATCAAGTTAACACACTGAACACTAGAAATATTATTGCACATCTTTATTACTAGTTTTTATTTTAATTTTTCCCTTTGTCATTGCGTTTATTTTTCCTTTTCCACGACTTCTGTCTGTGTCCGTTTGCGCATGGCCCATAAATCATCACCTTTTTTTTTGTGTGAAGTCCTGTCAACTTACAAGATATTTCCGTTCATCGATCTAAGAAAAACAGTGAACATTAATGTAACACACCAATGTTAAAATTTGATTCCTTCCATTCGTTCAACTTAACGCATTCTTTTCGTGCTCTTCAAGCCATCATTTTTGATTCCCAGATATCTTGAATTCTTTCAACATGAGATGATCATCTCCGCCTTCTCCTCACTATTTGATGGAATATGGAGCACATTTTGATAAAATGAAAGGCAGTCAAAGTCCTTTTGTGTAGATTTGATTACTGTGACACTGCTGTCAGTCTTCATGCCAGCCTTGGCTGAGGCTCTTCCATGGATGATGCACACCTAATTCTTACTTTTTAGACAAATTAAATGTTTTAACGCCGTTTTGTATTTAGTTTGACACATTCTGACCTCACATTTTGTACTCATTTACACATGCACACATGGCATACTTTTTTATGACACTTTGGACTTGACTACATCCATACCATAACATGTACAAGTCAAAGGTGTATATCACCTGGGTGTCGTAGTAAACGCAGCTGTTGTGCACTGTAAGGAAAACAAAGAGCTGAGCTTGAATCAGCCCCAGAGAGAAAAGTACTGTAATAGGGGGTAGGTAGAGACTACTGAGACAACACTGGTAATGAGAGAGCAGGCTGCCCCCTCCCACTTCACTCCTCAACCACACTGGAAACAAAAATAGCATTTTGTCTGACGAACGAGCTGGCTATGACCTAGCCTTTCGACCTCTGACAATCAGTCTTTCTTCGTCCTCCAGCACATCAGAGTCCGGGGCCGGGACAGTCAAAGATAACAGTTGATTTCTTCTGTGACACCGAAGCAAAAAGCAAAAAAAAAAAAAAAAAAAAAGACAATCGAGGTTTCAGGCCATAGAAAAGTCTGCGTTGGTGTTTCAAAGCACCAAATGATTGTTGTTAAATGTGTTAAAGGAGCTCAAAATGTCACAGTTCAGCTTGTATTTCATTGTCAAGCAGCACGACCCTACTCATTTCTCATTGTAAGCATTAACACAGGCAAGTTGTGACAACAGTGAAAGAAAGTCCCTTGCTCTTCTACCCCTGAAGCATGATGACTAAGTGGAACCATTACTTGCATCTCAATAGAAAAGGACTCGTGAATATGAACCACAACAAAGAGACAGTTGGAGATATAATGAGCTCTATAGGAACTCAGCACCCTCTTCTCCTCTCTCCATCATAAATAAAGCTCACACTCATACTTGGCCCAGTGTCTGCTGGAGGAAGGACTACAAACAATTAGCTGAGACAAGCCATTTGGATTATGTGCTCAACCAAAGCAATCAGACAACTGTGGTTAAAAGAATGAGCTTCAGAATGCCAGTTGCCCAGTTAGAGGGGAGTGGAGGGTCAGTGGTCCTGACAGTCTTAACAAGATGACAGAATTTATAAAGCACTGCTGTTAAAGAATATAGTTACCTGCAGTGTAGCCCTTATAATAAGGCCACATGGGGCTTCTTCCATATTCCCTCTGTATTTGTTTTCTTTTGCCTCTTATTCTTTTGTTGTGCCTCTTGTTCCTCGGCGTAATGGCTGGTGCTGGAGGAAATTCTTCAGTCGTCTTTGATCTTCGTCGGGTTTCGATAATTTTTTGACAGAAATCTCATTTTACCCCCTTTTGTTTTCTCCGTCTTTGCTCCCTTTTATTCCATCTTTTAAATAGGCCTCAACATTTTGTCGTTGTGGAGTTGCGAAGGAAAAGACCCGGTCCTGTCAGGGGCTTGGCACTTGCAAGACAACTTGCCCCAACATTTCAAGTGAGAATTGGACTCTTGCCGTTTGCACAGATGATATATAATTCATGGTGGTGGTGTGAGAGAGGTGTCAATGTGTCAAGATGTAGAAGAAATATAAAAGTGCACTGTTTACTGGCCAAGAGATGCCAGCTTCCTTTGGCTGAGCTTCTGCAGAGCTAGGAAAGAAGAGGATGATCTGATCTTCATCAAATGTTCATCCATGCCTCTCCTAGTGTTGAAGTGACCCGACTAATCAAAGGCTTGTCTGCCCTGATGTTTTATTAATCTTTTATGAGACAAGCCTACTTAAATCATTTAAGTGCATTGATTCAGTGTGTACACAAGCTTGTCTACACTCTGTTCACAATTGCTGGGCTACAATAACCAAAAATGTTTACAAGCACTTTTCAAAACCATCATATGTTATTCAAACTGGGAATGTGAGGCCTTGTTATGATCATTTTATAAAGTTTAGAGTCTTCTAACATATATAGATTAATTTTCCCAATGCCTATGGTGGAGGTTAGGACAGCGCTCTGAGACATTGTATTATGTACAAGGGTGTTTATGGGTGTGTGCTTGTGTTTGTTGCATTTGTGCGGATATGTTCATGTCCAAATGGTCCATATAACTGTGTTTATGCAAATGTAACAATGACAAATTTATGGTCATGCAGATTTGATGGGAAAAGAAGGGGGTGAGGGGGACATATACATTTTTAATGGAAGTTGCATTTTATGTAAGATAAAATGCTCAATAAATAAAGTTTGATTTGATTTGATATTATATGCAACATTTCATTAAGACTAATTTTTACATCAAATGTGCTAGTTAATTTGTACTTATAGAACTGTTTTGCAGGTGGAGATGCTCTGAAGTCACTGCAGAAAACCTGAAGAGAATATTTGTTTAGTATTTCCTCTGTGTTCTGCAATCATTTTTATTGCTAAGAGAAATTGAAAAAAAAAAAGACATCTGGACTCCACAGGCCTCACTTATCAAGTTAAAGTTCATGACAGTGCATTTTGAGAAAGACTGAACACATGTTTTTGATTTTTTTTTTTTTTTTTTTTTTTTTTGTCCAGTAGAAGCCTCTCGTCTCTAAAAATAACATTGCAGTGCAACTTATATTTGCCAAATTGCATCTGGACAAACCACAAGATTTCTGGAGTCATGTCCTTTTGGACAGATGAGACCAATCTGGAGCTGTTTGGCCGTAATGCGCTGCATTTAGGAAAAATCGAACACAGTACATTAACACAAGCACCTCTTAAGTCAAAGCACGGCGGTGGAATGTTGATGATTTGGGCTTGTTTGCCACAAGATGTGGATACCATGACCCCCTCTGTATAGCAAAGTATTGTAAACTGAAATATGAAGTTATATGCCTACCAGCTAGAGCTTAGCTGGAATGTAACAGGATGATGTCAAACATAGCAGCCAATTTAAAACAAAATGACTAAAAGAGTTAAAATAAATTTAGTATTGCATTGATGCTGTCAAAGTCCAGACCTCAATCTGGTTCAGAGGCTGTGATGGGAATTTCAGGAGGCTAAACAAAAATAAATCTTGTGCACAAATTGGGACAAAATTCCTCCAAAATGATACAAGACACTGAACATAATAAACAAAATAATGAGTGAAACTTCATCAATCAATAACTTAGTTTTACTATCGAATCAATGACATAGTGTAGTATTTATCTTGTGTTGTTCATTTAAAACTTTATCTGTTTTTTTTTTTACAACCTGCTGATTTATTTTTCTGTTTTTTTCTGAACCGTATTTTAATGCATAAAACTTACACATAGAAATCATTAAGGTGCACCGCTTACTTTTCACCATGTCTGTACAGTTTCCTTAGCTCTACATATGCACATATATATATTATATATATATATATATATATATATATATATATATATATATATATATATATATATATATATATATATATATATATATATATATATATATATATTCGTTTTACTTTTTTTCATTGGTAACGTGCAATATTCATCTCAAAGAGCTTCACATTTCCTAGACAGTCCATTTCAATGCAATTCAGTAGATCACAGTCCATCCAATTCATTTTGAAAAATTTATAATAATCGTGTTAATATCAGGCTATTTAAACAAAAACAATCTAGAAGCCATAAATTTTCTATTCAGTTCAGTACATCATCTTAAGCAGGTACAAACGATGGGGGAAAAAAGTGAAAAATTGCTGTTGAAACCTGAATGTAGATATGGGATTTCATGTGTAATGAAGGCAAATATCCTGATTGTTTGTAGTTTCTTTAAATGCACTCAAATCCGTCTGTTACATTGAGAATTGGCTGTTTTACTGTGTATGAAGCTGTGTCAGATTTAGTTTAGACAACAACATGGATGCAGTTTCAGTATACAAAAGAAGTCATTCATAGGAACTTATCTGGAAAAAAAAAATAAAATGGTCATAGTAGTTTGTTTGTTTTCTCTATTTATTTGTTCATTGTTTATTATACATACATACATATATATATATATATATATATATATATATATATATATATATATATATATATATATATATATGTATATGTGTGTGTGTGTGTGTGTATGTGTGTGTGTGTGTGTGTGTGTGTGTGTGTGTGTGTGTGTAGGAATAGAGGAACAGCATCACACATGAGTGTTTATATCTTAAATTTTAGATTCTGCCTTCTCGGCAATATTTGCATGGATGATGAGGCTGCAGCCAAAGTGTTAACTGATTTTTTTTTTTCACTGCATGAAAATTTAAAAGCATTTAAATATAGAAATTATTTTCTAATAGCATGCCTTTATTGGATCCAATTAGTTAATGGGTTTAATTCTGAACGCTCCTTCAGAAGATGGATGTCTTTTTCTTATGAGATTTGAAGCCATTAAACCAAAGATTGTCTCTTTTTTCGAGTGACGACTTCTGGCTCCAGAGAGAGCAGTTATATCATTCAGGCTTGATAGCTTTGTCCTCCAGCTTGCTAAATTAAATTCACTACTATCATGCAGCTTAAAAACCCTGGAGGACCTTGTTGTGGCTCCATTCAATTTACATGTGTCTCTCACTGTTCACCTGTGCCACCAACACCTCTATGTGTGCATGTATTTCTATTTGAGGTGTTAGAATATTCTTCAAATAATGAGGACTTTCTTTTTACGTGCTAAAACACTTGTTGTCGGGTTGTCAGTCAATGCTAATTTGTGCCCGTTGTTCTATTTGTGTGAGCAAACATGTCGGATGAAGAGAAGAATCAGGCTATTGTCCTTTCACCAACAGCTACCTCATCACTGAACTCCCAGCTCCAGCACCTGCAGCAGCTCCAACAGATGCAGCAACACCACCAACAGCAGCAGCAGCAACATCATCACCAACAGACCCACTCCCATGCTCAGAACCAGCTGTCATCCCAGCATCACATGACCCCACCCAGCCAGCAGCAGACCTCTGTCCCGTCTCCAGGTTCTGCCTGTTCCTCCACCTCTGGACAGCCGCAGCAGTCCCCACCACACCGGCCCAACCAGTCGCCGGCTCGCAGCCTTCCCTCACCCGTCACTCCCCCCATGCCTCTGCCGGTGAGTCTACAGGCAAAATGATATTTAATAAAAGTAGATACTTTTTTTTTTTTTACTAGCTACATATTTTGATGCTGACAGCAGAGACTAGAAATGCAGTTAAAATCAACAAACTTCAAAAACTGAAGTGAGCGTCAAAAAACTCTTAATTGTTGATAAAAATTATTTGGTCAAGTATTAGTTGGAAAGCCTACATTCACAAATATGCATGAATAGAGGCCGCCAGCTTCCCTGTCTGTGTGCAGCTAGTAGAATATGCATCATGTCACTGAATCCTCAATGCACTTGAGCACATTGAACCAAGCAACCAGCCAAGACATGTGATTCACGTCCTCCCGCTGCTGTTTCTGAGGTTATCTATCCTTAGGCTTTGCAGGCATAATCAGACTCTTAATCTTTGCTGCTCTTCCTACTCAACCTCCTTTTTAGTCACTTTGTCTGTCCATCCATCTCTGCCCTTCTGTCCGTCTGCCTGTCACTGTGTGACGATAATAACCTATTTTATATCCCTGTGGTTTCATTTCTGGTGGAAACTGGCCAGGGTCGCCTTTCTGTCCCTGGTCACATTCATCAGCGTCAGACCCTTATTGGGTTGTGGTGCAAGCTTCTTTATGGCCAGGATGAGTTGGGCTATTTGTTTCCCCTTGCAGCCCTCTCTGGCCCTGTCACGGCCTAGTGAGACTCAGCAGGAAAAACAGCCTCTGGTTTTAATGGGCTCCAAAGGCTAGCCGCTACATCCTCATAGCTGTTGTATTCATAGTTCCGGTGAACGTGCTGCAACTATAATTACAACAGCTACTAAACAAGATGCAGATTCACATGTTAAGCTCACGTCAGGCCACATGCAAAGTCAGGCTCTCCAGCTTCAAAGTCTCTGATTTATTTGGTAACCATCTCTTGGTCAAGTTTCCTTTCACATCCAAACATCAGCGCAGGTATTGTTAGTTTAGAACAAGCTCACTACTTCAATAAGACCGAGATCCTTCACTTTATATAGATTGTGTTCTTCTAAAAGAAGCAGTGTGGGTGATTATGATGACTGAGGACAGACCTTCCTTTAGGGGGGCAAAGAGGCCACATCAGGTATCATTAAGATATTGCCTCATCAAATAGGATTAAGGGGGTGGGATGGCTGGGTGTTAGTGCATGTGTATGCACAAGGGACGCAGGATGGACGTAAAAGGCTTAGTTTCTCTGGGTCATTGCTGGGAGGGTATCACCCAGCGAGGAGCTCACTCAAGGACAGGCCGTGCCCTCTGCACCCTCCCAAGGCTGCAATAGGATTTAAACAGCAACTCCACCTCCCTCCAGTATTTGGGTCAGTGATTGAATTTTTAGTCTCTGAACAACTGAGCTCTTCATTGGTTGATTTATTGAAGTTTTGAAATTCAAAAAAAAAATTCCCTGTGCAGAGATATAGCCATAAAAATACATGAACTCTTCATCATTTGTATGTTCTGAGGAGGACAATTTTGGTGTTTTAATGTTTTGCCAAAGGAATTGGTGTGTGCAGTAAAGTGGAGTTATAATTACCATAATGCAATGAGCATTAGACAGATAACACCCCTATTTCCTGTTGTCATTATCCAGACAAGTAAAATCACTCAGCCAGTCAACTATTTGCTGAAAATACAGCGGAAAGCTGCAGAGAGACAAACACTCATTATGTTCAAATTAATGTCTCATTGTAATTCCCTTCTTATGGGAGGTGTGTGATCTTCTTTGTAAACTCACACCGAGGAAATTCTGAGTATTCATTACATCCCTTGTGCATTAACTGTTTTTAATTTGTGTGGCAAAATTAATTAATTTGTGCATTAATATCCTTATTAGAATACAAACCTACCACAACAGATCATGTCCCTTTGAGTCAACACTCTACAGTTAGATTATTGCTACTAATTTGGTGGAATGTTTGGAGAATTTGCCTCTCCACCTCCCACAGCCTCTGCTCCCCAACATGCAGAATGCTTTTGGATGTGGCCTGAAATAGCCACCAAAGTGATGACAAGTAGACAGGGGGGAGATTATGAAATTTGCTTAAGTGCGTTAATGGGCTGATTGTGGGAGCCCGCTGGATTTTGCTGGAAGTTGATTGATTAGAGCTGCGGGTTTTCTCCACGCCCGGAGAGCTCAGGGATTTGACGGGGTAAAGGCGCGCCAAGTCTGTTACACCGGAATTGATCTTAATTAGATCTGAAAGACCTGCCACAGCAGAATGGTCGCGGCGATTAAAATGAAAAACAGGAGAAATTACTGATCAAATTAATCATAATGTCGGGCTACAGCTGTAGGTCTGGTGTAATTTGCCACTCCAGTGAGTTACATCAGCCCAAGCAAGGAGAGGAGAGGCAGTACATACTGATCCGTGGCAGAGGGAAGCTTAGGCTAGCCTATCAAATCTCTTATTCCAGTGTGTATGCCTGGACCTTTCTGACCCAGCTGTGCCATCCATTGGAGCCCTACTATTCCTTTCTCTACTTGTGATCTAATTAGTTGCTTTTTATTTCCTGTTTTTCTTCTACATTATGTCTTTCTCCATCCAGAAACTGCGTAAACTATAGCTCTGCTGTTCTTGTCATGGCTGTCTTGTCACCAGCGTGTTGTTTGTTCACTAATAGCCTCTGACCTTGGTCCAGTGTCTGGCTGGCTGGTTTTTTGGGGGGATTTGGTGGAGGTGAAGGCGTCCTGTCTTCTTCGTCCGTCAGACTCCTGCCGTCTGTCTCTCTCCTCTTTGCAGTCCTCTCCTTGATCGCTGTCAGAGCCCCACACTGGGCCTGTCCACTCACCATCCACACACTCATAGGGGTAATTACAGCCTAGGGGCCTGCCTCCTATCCCTGTGCTCCACAATTTACCACCAAAGCATCCACAGACATCTCTCTTCTTCCTCACTGCACCCCGACATCACAGGACCGCAGGGCCTCAACCCACAAGTGCTGCAATTACCTGAGTCTCTCCTCAATCCTTTCCTCTCTCTGCTCTCTTCTTACTCCCCCCCCCCCCCCCCCCACACACACACACACACACACACACAGTCTCTTTCGTGTGGCTCCCTCACTGTTCCCCAGCAATCAGCCTTCATTAGAAGCCTCTGGTGAAAACCCATCGTCACCAAGGTCAGCCTCTGCCAACCACAACGGCCTTTCAGAGGCCTGACTGTCTGCACTCGCCGTCTTTCGTCACCTCCTTGCCATCTTCCCATTCCTCGTCTTCCTAATCTTCCACAAATCCCGGGCCCATCTCTCCTGCTTTTGTATCCAGCTGAGGCTGCTTCAGACAGCCATGTCACCTTTTTCCACTGCAGTGCACTTTTACTAATGTCAACCGTTGTTAGACTCACCACCGTCCAATTTCCTCTGAACGCCTCTTTTTTTTTTAAAAAAAAAAAGCGTTGGGTTTTTCCTCCATTACATTAACATGTGAAGGAAATGAGCCCTGCACATTGATTAACTGATTTTTACAGATCAGTTCCATGTTCATTCAATTTAGCAAAGCGGAGGGCCCTCATTCTGTGGGATATTAAATCAAAATTAAAATGACATGCTCAAATGTAGACGCAGTGGCTCACACTGTGGCTTGTCAATGAAAATGGCAACGCTTACGTTAAGAGGGAAGAGTCCATTATCTGTTTCATGCCAGAGAATTTAACACTGGAGTCTGTGATTTAAAGAAAAGCCTAGGTTGTATTTAAACATATTTTATATACTTCCATCTTTTATGTCTATTTGCCTAACTATATTCCTATTTGGAAAATGTTTTAAGAGATACATTTAATGAAGAAAAAAATAGGCATGTATAAGAATAAATATCATATATATGTATATATATATATATATATATATATATATATATATATATATATATATATATATATATATACGTGTGTGTGTGTGTGTGTGTGTGTGTTTAAAAAAACTGCTCTGGCTGTGTGGTGCATGAACAGGCCTTTTGCTCTCCAGCAGCTCAGCCATGGCCTCTTATTAATGCACAGGAGATCCGGCTTTTAAGAAGGCAGAAAATTGCCATACATAACAAGCGCTCCACAATTTAGAAATACAAATGTGCACTGTTGACTGAAGCAGAAAATAAGACTGTTGCCCATCAACAGCACCACATTTCATATGAATAATTATAAAGCACAGGAGCTAGATGAGGAAAACAACCTGACCATGACAGCTCTACTACTTTTATTTACTTCAAATTAGGGATTAGGCAGGGAGAAAATCTACGACTTAAGGACCAACGATGAGCCTTGAATTTCTAAATAAGAAGAAACTTACATTTATCATATTTCAGAGGGATCATTTGGAAAACTGTGAAGGCACTTTCACTTTTAAAATTGCACCTCCAGTGCACCTTGTACTTACTTTGTTGCTTCTCTGGGTTTTCTGGGCTTTCTGTCATCACAGAGTTGATATTTCCTTCACTTTTAAAGGTCTATAATTCTTCTAAACCTGGCTCGGTTACTCTGGAAATGTGCAGAGGGCTCCCAGTTCCGACACCCAGCAGAAAGGCACAACTCCCTGATCAACCCACATGCACACTGGGGGCAACTTGCATTAGACGCCCACATGGGAGCCTTCTGATGGAGCACTGAGCTAGGGCTCACCTAACAGTGGATAAGGAATAGGGTTTCTTTAATTATGAGGCAGGGCTGTGACATTGAGTTCCCCCCTTTCTCCTCCAGCAGCCTCTTAGACACCGTCTAAGTGCTCCGCTCCGCTGAGGAGGCCAGGCCCCCCGCGGGGCGCGATTCCACTGCCTGTAATTTCTGATGCCCATTAGTGACCGCAAACAGAGCACCGGTCTCAAACAAGGAATACAGCCGCACTGCACTGCCACGCTGTAAAAAGACCCTTTTAATGCAGTGTTATTGCATTATGCCCTCCTCGTAGACCAAGGCAAAAGTCCCATTTGTGGTCCCTGCAGAATATTATCAGAATTTCTTCTCCATAGTGTTTTTAGTTGTGGTTAGCTGAAGATAAATGTGGTACATATTTTCAGACGTTCAACGTGTTATGTGAATTGAAATTCTTCTAAACTGTTCTCTTTTGCTCTGTACTTTATAAGAAGCTTTTTTTTTCTTTTTCATCTGATGGTTGATTTTATGTCCTTTTTCATTATTAGTGGGAATGTGCATTGATGGATTTTGTAATGAGACTCCACTAGAATGCAAGAAGAGTGTTTTTTTTTTTTTCCTTCAGTCAACTCCTCAAATGGAGAAGTCTTTGAAGTAAAAACTGAAGTAATCAATACAAATATGGCCGTACATTTCATCAGTTCATCTCTCCACTTTTACTGATTTAGCTTGTGCAACGACTGTGAGTATTTTTTTTTTGGGGGGGGGGAGTAAGGGAGACCGTGAAGCAGAGAGGCACAGGAGGAGAAGAGGGAGAATGGTGGATTTATCGATCAAGGGTGACCACATCTTAGCCACAGAGCCCCTCTCTTGTGATTAATCTTGGGGCTTAGAGTTGCCCAATGACACATGACAGGCCTCCTCCTCAAATTCCTCCATTTCTCTTCATTACTGGCTGTATTTTTGGACACCACAGAGGAGAGTAATCATTTACCTTTATTGTGTTTATAAAGCTGCGGCATGGATGACCCTTCCTATATTGAATTGAGGACATCAAAAGATCACTGGACATTGATTAGGAGGATATTAAAGTCATTCAAATGCTATATTTATATGTCAAACAACAGCAGAGTGAAAAGAGATGCCATTTCCTCCTAAACGAAAAGGAATGGGCTGTAATGAGTGCAGCTGAAATAAGACATGTTTTATCTCAAATTAAGTGCCTGTAGTAATGCTCATACAAAGGCATGAGAAGAGTCTTTGTTATTACACTATCGGGATAGTCTTTGCATATTTTCAAGGCCTGATCTGCAGGCTTTGTCGATTTTTCTCCTGATTTTCTCACAACTAAAACATAACCAGGTATTCACTTTAAAATCCTCGCCTATAGGAAACAGTAGATTTACTGCAATGCTGTTTGCTCCCATGATTTCCAACCCAGCACCGGTATGATCCAGAAATAACTGCACCAAATATGTCACATCATGAGCTGAAATGGTCAGCACTTTCTTGTAGATACTTAATCACAGCATAGTTTGAAATTTAATACATCTGGAAACAGCTAAATATTATAGATCATTCCTCAGGAAGAGAAATAGTGTAAGAAGGTTGCGGCATAACTTATATTTTTACTCGCTGTGTTCCCCAACCAGAGGAAATATACTGCAGCTGTGATCGATGACGAAGAACCCACTCTGAGCCACTGTTCTTCACAATTATCAACAAATGGGCTCGAGCAGATTTTATGTAATGATTAAAGCTGCTGTTAATTTCACATGAAGGTAATGAGTGAGGAGATTGACGGCCACTGTCCTACACTCCATCATCCCTTTATAGTTGGTTTAAACGTCTCCATGACTCTTTCCTCCCTTCATTTGCATTTTGCCTCATTAGATGTGGCCATTTCTGAGACTGCCTGCGATATCCATTTCCTGGAGTTAATGCTTTTTATTTGATCAGCCAAACCTCCTCCGTTAACTAGCTGTCATTCTGGAGTTTCATATGACATCACTCCATTAGCACCTGCTATGCCACCTCAGCCACCTCCTCATCCACACCCGCTGCCACCCCCATCCCTCCACTGCCTTAAGCAATTACAATGTCCAACTGTCACTGGATGCAGCGTTATTGTATTTTGCTGAGTGTTATCTGCCCCAGTTGCTCTATCTGTCTTTCACTTCCCAATATTTTTCCTCAAGAATGTTTTTTTTTTTTGGGGTTTTATTTTTCACAACGGCTGGAACTAAGGCCCAGTGGTGAGCAATAGGCTGAGCTCGCGGGGCTCAGGGAGCACGACTGCTGTGTGAGGCCTCACAACCAAGGGACCGGAGGTGTTTTGGAGGGCCTAATGGCATTTTGATGTTCATAAGCACAGTGGCTGTGAGGAAGGGGAGGCAAAAAGGTGGGGAAGAAGCCGTTTTAGGGGAGGAAGAGAATTAGCAGAGGACTGTCAGCAGAGGACTAGCAGAGTCCTGACAGACAGAGAACGTGTTTTCTCATGTCACAGCTGATTACATTCACTCCAGAGTGGGAAAAGAGCAGGGAGGAGACAAGGATGGTGAGCCGCGATGGTCAAGGGAAACTTTCATGTTGTTCTAGATAAAAGACATACCTTTCATGCAGAAACATAAGAGTTATTGACTGCTAATTTACCCCGTTGGGTCTACGTTTACACACTTTTAGGAAATAAAGCTTTGACACATCTTACTATTTGTCATCTGTTAAAGTTTGCATTTTCCTGTAATTTCATCTGTATTTTAGTCACTTTTTTTTCTTCCTTTCATTCTCAATTAGAAACATTCCCTAAATGTTTCAAATGGTTTTATAGTCCATTTCAGTCTTCTTTGTTAGAGCAGATACACTTTTGGCTCTGCTCTTGACTCATAGATGAGCAAAAAATAAGTTTTTATACCCCGCTGAAGCCTGAGCTTTGACAAACCTGCCCCCTTGCCAGCGTCTGCACCACCTGTCCATTTATCTTTGCTCTTTCTGTCCCGCACCAAACCCAGAGAGAAAGCAATTAAGTTCAAAATGGCCACATGAAAAGAGAAAAAGCAAGAATAAATTCCAGTTAGTTTGTGTCAGACAATTTTAGTTTTGCAGGGGTCTCTCCATGGTTTGCGGGGACACTATTTTTCCCTCTATTCCTGAGATTACACGGGTTGCTGCACCAGGTGACCCTCATGGTCAAACAGGCAACGCAGAGCCCAGCACCACTTACATTCCCTCCCATTCAGTTTTTAACAATTTGCAGGTCTTTTTTTTTCCCTTCCAAAGATATTTATTTAGAGTTTGTTGATCCCCATATGCCCATTTATATTTTGCTATATTAAACCGGGATAGTGGAGTGAGTGATAGCTGTTCCAGGCATCAAAGGTGATAAAATCATGTCACATAATATAATGGAAGCTGTTGCAGTTTGCTGCTACGAAACACTGGGGTCTAAAAAGTCTTTTACATTTCTTGCTTGAATTTTACCGTAAAGTTGCGCTGATGTGTTTCCAACAAACACACTGACTTTGGTTTATTTTCGCATTTGTGTTATCCTAACAATGAAATGGCTGACCAGGATAATCTGAAGACAGAAACCCTTGCGATGCCTTTTTTTCATGGTGAATAAAAAGAAAGAATCACAACGGTTAACATGCAGGCTCCACAAACTGGAAGATCGCTGTTTATCTCCACCAACACATGCAATCAGTACAAATACCAGGCCAGGTCTGTCATTTTGTGCCTCCCGCCGAGGTGTTGAGAGGAGTCACCGTGGCGGAAAATCACCTGTTTAGGTGTTGAGCACAGCCTCGCCTCTCCTTATTCCTGGCTCTCCCTCTAACCACTATCCATATTACCCAGTGCCAGACATGCAGCAATAAAGCCCGCTCGCTTTTCACCTAGATTTACCAGAATAACATAGCATCTGGAAGGGCTATCATCGACTGAAAGGCAATGATAATATTTCAAATAAATCTGAAGGCTTCGCCAACAACGTATCACTCACACAATGACACCAAGCACAGCAGATTTTCAGGGAGACTCTGGGTGTTCTCACCTGAGCATTTCACATTATCTGTTTTTTTTTTTTTTTATCTGTGGCCTCTGTTTAACTCTGCCTAACTGACCATGTTGGCTTTTCTTCCACTATCACAACACCTGCGGTTGTGTTTTCACTAACGTGGCTTAAAAAGCCCTCAGGTCAGTCGTTTGTATTCACAGCCAGTCTCGTCTAAACTACCACTGAAGCTTTCATTTCTTTTCAATTCCAGCCCGATAATAATATAAACCTCTTACCTCATCATGTTAGCTGCTTTGTTTGAGATGAGTGTTTTACCAGAGTTGTCATTAGGGATGATTTGCATTTTAATGTGGCTTTATAAAAACCAAAAAAATAAGGGAGGGAGGGCATGGGATATGATTGTTCTTGGTTATTTTACACACATAACAACCAAGAACACACGGTAGCTGCTCCATACATACAGTGGAGGAGCTGCTTTAGCTTGCATTTAATTGCTTTTTATTTATTTAAACAATTTTTCAAATATTCTTTAGATTTCACAACAGTTATATTAAACTCATATTAAGCTTTGAATGTACTCATGGTCAACAACGATTTCTGCCTTGTCAGTTAGAGTAATAAAATATCAATTTGCCATAAATAAATAAATAAAGCCATATTGGCTTTACAATTTACTTATTAATTTGCTGTTGTATTAAAAATCAAACTTTTTTAGTTTTTAAACATAGGATATTTGTACAACCTTGGCTCCTCATTAAGACATAAATAGATACAGTGATAATGCACAAATATTACAGTGAGACTACAATAAATCAAGTTTGATGTAAATGTTATGGAATTATTATACAATACAAAACCTACACATTTTAGATTACATTTGGTGTCATGTCATAAATACATTGTTCCACTGTTGTTCAAGTTTTTTTTTAATAAATATTCGTGATAATGATTTTCCATGTTACAGCATTTTACACCCAGAGAAGCTTGCAGACCAGTATTATTACTAGACTGTCTGAATTTAGTATTACTCTGGCCTGAATGATGTTCAGATACTTTTTTTTTCCCTTGTGTCAAAATTAGACTTTTATTTTGTTTTTACTATCTGTTTTTTTTTCTTCTTCTTCATCTTTTTTTTTTTTTTTTTACGGCATTTGGGATGTTCATTGCTTCCGAGGGACGACCGCTGAGCACATAAAAGACAATCTTGTGATTATCGAGGAAAAACTGGATGACTTTCAGACAAGAGGAAGCAATATCAATCACGGCCAATTTGAGGCCACCAACATGAAATATGATTTCATAAGACAAATGCAGTGTCATTCTTAATGTGCTTAACCTTTACTGTCAATGAAAAAGTATTGATCGCTGGGTGGCATTTTTTCATCATTTGATTTCAGAAAGTGTAATAATATATGGTGGTGGGATAAGATAAAAGATAAATGGCAACTGAATGATCTGAGATGGGAAAAGCTAAATTCTCAGCAGAGAACTGAGAGTGTAGAAAAGTTGATATTTCACAGAAGAATTTCTGCAGCAGCAGTCTTTTTTTAGTCTTTTATATAAACTTTTAATTTCAGCCGTCTTGTTTGAGTTAAGTAACCAACCGGCGGGAGCAGGCAGCCAGCTTCGAAGCAGTGTTTCTATTATTTCTCTATTCTGTTGAGTAATTGGGAGGTCTCCTATCTCTTCTTGTCTTTGATCTACTTACTCAACCTAATAAGACTTTGCTCTGCTGCACTACAACCAAATCAGCAGTGCATTTTCAGTCCCCTAATAAGTGGTTAGCTTGATTTATATGGGTAATCTCAGCAATGTGGCGGTGCTATCCAACCTGCCTTCGATGCAAGGAGCCTTATTTCATAACCACAAGCCAAACCGGATGAGTCCATTACAACGGGGGTAAAGATGGTCATTTGAACCTTCCTCTCCCTCTACAGAAGAGTTATACGGCGCAGGAGGATTTCTTAGTCGAATTATTGAAGCAACTGACGATACAGTGATGCATAGCCGTCCTGCCTGGCCTTATTGTGAGAGCAGGGAGTGGGTGGGCTGCTACTGCGGGTGGACAGACTAGCCTCAGCCCGTGGGGAGCCCCAGGGGCCGGGAAAAGCACTTAGAGTGGTAAAATGGCCACTTATTCACAGTCTCCCTCCAGTTTTCACTGCTCCTCCCTACCCTCGAGCCTCCCACTGGGTCCAGGAACATAAACCTCTGGGAACTGTATGATGGACTGCATAGCCCTCACTGCAGTTAGCCTCTTCTGGTCCTGGCAACAAAACAAAAGTGCGGAGCCTGTGAACTGACTTCTTCAGGAATCTGTATTGTATTCAGAACATCTGCTCTGGTGACATTAGCAGACGTAGTTCTAACAAATGATGTCTTTGCTCTTTCTAGCTGAATCCTCTGGCCAACCAGGCAGCAGTAGCAGCAGCAGCAGCAGCCATGGGATCCATCGCTGGCTCTCAGGTGTTTGGTAACACCCTGTCAAACCTGCAAGGGGCCACCGGGCAGCTTGTCACCAATGCACAAGGACAGGTTAGTACGGTACACGCAGGTTACCAACATTCAGACTGATTACTTTTATATGCAGCTAATAAAATACTACAAACAGAAAACAGTTACCAGCCCATTGCAAGCTGATTTATCAAGTGTGGACATACAGTTCCAAATCAACCATTTGTATTGTATTTCTGATCTTTTCTATAGATCTATAGCTATGGATCTCCATGTTGCCCTTAATCAGTTTGTCCAGTCACCACTCCACCATATATTAGGCATTTTGGGAATAAGCAAACCCTTGCTTCTCTTATCCTCATGCGCCTGTCGGAGTAAAGCGCTGACCTTGTCATATTTAAGGGTGGCTGCAGAATTGTTCCATCAGTAGCCAGAGGCTTGAACGATGATACTTGTCATTGTGGAGCTCTATCTAATGAATCATCTTATCTCAGGTGCACAGAGCACATATTAAAGGAAGATTGTATGGACATTGTGCCCTTTTGTGCTTCTTTGTGTTATTTACATTAACCCCTGTTTTATCTTTTAAGACATGTACTGCTCTTGCAGTGTTGACCTCACAAAAACATAATGCAGCTGGAAGCAGGTCTCAGTGTTAAAATACAAACAGGCTGCTTGAATTTAAAAGTGACCTTCCATAGTGATATTTACTGGTTCAACCATGCTTGACTATGTAAAGAAAAGTGCTGTCCGGATGCAAGGACTTGATCCTAAACGTTGCTAATGAGACAGTATGGACTTCCCTGGCTCAAAAGGTGCCCGGAGCACTGGGAACAGATCACTGTGGATATGGACTTGATGGGATGCTCTGTGCTTTTGTAGTGTCTTGGTGGCTGACACTCCCTGACATAATCAGGTCACAGAGACGGTCAAAGCCCTGGGCTACAGCCTTTGCTCCCAACCTCATTATTCCACAGCATTATTCAGGCAGAGGGTTCTGAAATACGCACTGCCCTATCAGAAGGTCCTACCCCTCCCTTACCACAAACACAGAAGACATTATACTGGCTAATACATACCTCTCATAAAGCAGACACAACTCACTACTGACTGGATGGCTGCTTTTATCCATTCAGGCCAGTGTTTGTTTGCAATTTAAAGATAGTTTTCGACATCCTTGCATTCCACATCTAAGAAGTCTCACACTGTTGAATTAAAGACACAGCATAATCTCTTTTGGTTTCATCGTTTCCTTTACAGTTCTGTCAAAAGAGCTTTTCATAAGGAAGGGATAAATAACCTTGAAAGGTGTCAAGTCTGATGGGCATTTGGAGTTTTGTATTTTTCAAACCTTAATTATATTGACTCCAGATTTTTTTATTCTCCAGGGAAAATCATTGAGGCTCTTTTATGCTCGGCACCTCTACATCAGTGATTAAAGTTGTGAAGAAAAGCCGCAATTATGAAGTCGTCCTTCTAAGATATATATGTACATAATCGTTCCGCTTTACAAAGCAGTGACATTTTTTCCTTCTCTTTAGTGTGGCTTATCACTTTTTTTTCTCAACCTTTGCAATTTAAAAGGTGTAGGCAAATGAAACTTGATTTGATGTTCACCCAATTGACTCCACTTTGTGCGTGAAAATGATTTCTCCCATGCACTCGCAGGACTTTCACCCTTTAGTCAGGTGTTAAGCCCGCTGGCCAGATAAGGAAATTGACAGGTAAAGATCACATTCGCTGTACACCTGCAAAGCAAGCTGGCTCATAAAGCAGGTGAAGCTGAACTACAACAAACGCATGCCATCTGTATATTGATGGAGGCCTCCGGCCCTTAGATCAAGTGTAACCGCTGTGTAAACTGCTATTGACCTTGTAATTGTGGGGTAGGGCTGCAAATATTGATTCTTTTCTTTATCAATGAATCTGCCAATTCTATACAAGTTCCAGGATTAGTTATTTTGTCCCGATGACAATTCAAACTCTAAAGCATTATACGTGTGTAATGATATCAAATGCATTAAAGAGGCAGGCTGTCACTTAAAATGCTGCAGAGGTTCATGTTTAATTACTCTGTTGCATAAATAACTATGCCAGTTAATTCATTATCAAACAAAATTTCCTTTTTACTATTGTAAAAAAAAAAAGTATTTTTGTTTAAAGAAAATTAAGACTTATGTTTTACGCTTCCACGAAAAATAAAAGTAGATATGAGAGAAGAGCCACCTTCTGTTCATTGAGTCAGTGAGGTTGCTGTTTGAGGCTTTAATTTCCTCTGAATTTGAGCTTCTTTGGATTTGTGTATTGACACAAGTCCAGACTTCCCAAACACTTTCCCTCTCGGGTGTCAATTCACCGCATGAACAGTGGAGGAGTGAAAATGGGCAGAGATATTGCCTGGTGACCATAGCTAAAGACACAGATTGCCCTGGCTGGAGAGATGAGATGACATTTCTGTGGAAACAAGAGCAGCATAATCTTAATGAGTTCTGCTGGGTAGAGACAGGTGCGTTACTCACATGCCATGCTACAACTGGGGTGGGAAGCAAACACAAAAAGCAAAATAAGAGAGAAAAACACAAGTAGGGATACGTATTTAAATGTGAATGAGAGGTGTAATAAAGGCTGTTTATGTATGAAATATCCGTGTGATGAAATTGCATCTTAAAAAACACAATCAGGTGTGAGGAAATTACCAAATTCCTGCTTGTTGCTCACTAAGTGAATTTCTAGCAGTTATTTTACAGCAAGATTGGAAGGAAATCCATAAAACCCAAAGCAAAAAGTTCCTTAAATATTCAGAGTGATGGAAATCAAAGCAATCGAAGCTGGTTTGAATAAATTGAAATATTAGCAGACCTCATCTAAATTTTTACATATACAAGACATTATAAAAGTTTTAAGAGTAAAGACATTTCAAACAGTGCTGAAGAAGTAAATACTTTAGGCTATATATGTTTTCATACTGGGCTGCACAGTGGCCTCATAGCAAGAAGGTTGCTGGTTCGATCCCCGGCTGGGGGAGGCTTGAACAGTGGCCTTTCTGTGTGGAGTTTGCATATTATCATGTTTACACCGGCTTCTTCCCAATTAGGTTAACTGGTTAATCTGAATTGCCCCTAGGAGTATAAGAGTGAATGGTTGTGTCTGCGATTCATTGGTGACTTGTCCACTGCTTACCCTGCCAAAGGCTAGACCGGTGGTGTAGGATCCAGCTCCCCTGCGACCCTTCATTGGACTTAGCGGTTTGGATAATGAATGAATGACTTTATACTCATATGACGTGATAGGGCTTTGAACTTAACCTTGGACCTCTCAAAATGACATGTTTTAAAATATTTCTCTGTATTTAAACAGAGGCAATAAATGATTTTATCCAGTTATGTTAAGCCCTCAATTTTCTATACAGCTGCCAACAGCTGTAGACACTTAAACAGAGTACAATTACATTTTTTTTATACTTTGGTTTTTCTACTGTTATTTTCCAATTTTGATTTCACTTAGAAAACTGTGACAAAGTGACACGTTAATGTTGAATAATGAACTTTGTCTTCGTAAAGTTTAAACCATTGTTTTCTTTTTAACACTCAGTAGTAAGGTCTTCATTATGTCTGCATAAAAACTCATTCGCTTCTACAAAAAGCCTTTCCTCTCCGCCATGAGACTCTGACAGCTCACTCCTTCCAGATACCCTTAGTAGCCTAAGTGGAGCTCTGTGACATTACTATGAAACATCTGCAGGGATATTCAGATAGAGAAACATTGCACACTGGGATGAGAGCTAAGCTGTCAGTTGCCCACTCCTTTATTATGCTTATAGAACAACCACTTAGTTCAATGATGATGAATAATTGAGCGGAACAAGTTCCCTGCCACAGTGGCATGCAAAGCGGGATCAGTGGGACTCAGGAGACACAGGCGTCAGGCAGGGCAATAAAATATGCTAAGTGGCAGGAGAGCATTACAGGGAATTTGTAAAGCCGGCGCGGAGAGAGAGATAAATTATCTGTCCCCTAATGCGAAGCAACGTAAGCAAATGAGCCGTGGCAGGGATGAATTACAGATTGTCGGCCCACCTTTCTCTCACAGATCCCTCCCTATTATGTCAAAGAGATGGGGTGGGGAGAAGAGGAGGGGGGAGTTGGACCATCCACTGAAACACATTAGCAGTGGTGGCAATCAAGACGAGAGAGTCCGAAAAGGTTTGTTTGTAGTTCTGCGTTGCTTTGGGCGGTGGTGCAGAGGCTTGGACTGGAATACCAACATAAAGACAATAAGTCCAAGACACTGCAATTTTAGCAGAAGTAGCTCTTCGCCCAGTTGCCAAATAACAGAATTTCAAATGACGCCGTCTCATCCATGTTGAGCTGCTCTCTGGTGTAATGAGGCTTGGTGGAGGAGCGCTGCCAGCAGGGGGGCCGGGGCGCCGGCTGCTCAGGAGCTGCTCAGAACCAGTCCCCAGATGACATTAACCTTCATCATAGTGAAGAGGCGCTAAGTCCCCCCTAAAGCGCCACTCTTGGCCACACTCTGGCAGCTCTGAGAGCTAAAACGTTGCAGTGACACTCTGCCACCCCCTTTGATCTGCCCTTCCTGATTACAGCCACAGAGGAGGGGAGTGCAAGGGATGGAGGGGGGAGGAAGAGGGGTGGAGTACCCCTGGGACCCGGAGAGTTGAATTAGAGACACAGGGTCCTGTCTTACTCCCTGATGCTCCTCTTTTCTTCCTCTTATTGTTTCTTTTCTTGCTCATTCTTTGCACTTCTTCCTTTCTGTGTGTGCGAGTGGGTGAAAAGGGGGTCTGTGCCTCTCAGCAGCCTCACTCCTTCTCACCAGAGACAGACAAAGACACTTAAGCACAAACACACACACACACACACACACACACACACAAACACACACTTTCATTCCGGTCTTGGCCTGGTGATGGATAATACAGTCAGTGGTGTGCACCATCACACACACAGGTATTCAGCACTGACCTTTGCAGTGCGCTCCCAGCAGTCTGCTTTGGCTTCACTTGCTTCAGCCTGTAAAACCACATCAGTGACAGTCGATCAGTGGACACTCCTGCATGCTTTCTTCCATGAATCACACACACACACACACACACACACACACACACACATCAATTTAGAATCAAAGTGCTCTAATTAGCCTCATAACATGTAAAAAGACCTCCTTAATTTTGAAAATAAATAAAGAAATAAAGCAATAAAAAGCTGCCAATCTCATTTTAACTGATACCTCCAGTAGCATTTACCCTCTCTGCGCTTTCTCCCTTTTAAATCCACCCAGCTGATTTCATCTCCGCTCTGCCCCCTTTGTAGATAATTGGAACAATCCCACTGATGCCCAACTCTGCAGGGTCCTCCAGCCAATCAGGGGGTGGCAACCCAGCACTGCAGGTACAGCCAATTACACCTCAGCTTCTGACCAACGCTCAAGGCCAGATCATCGCCACAGTGATCGGCAATCAGATCCTGCCTGTCATCAACACCCAGGGAATCACGCTGTCACCAATCAAGCCTGGTCAGCAGGTAACATATACACACATGTACAAACACACACAAATACAAAAGAAGAACACCCTCAGAGCAACTTATTACATTCTAAAGTTCACACCCCAAACGTGATCAAAGGCTACTTTTAAAATTGTGGAATGAGCAACACCTAGTGGAATTACACCTCATGAAGTTGGTCCTTTTCGGTTTCTAAACACTTTGTATTTTTTTCCTGCTTCAACCCTCATAACACTCATTTGCATCATGCCACCTGGAAGAAATAGTAGCTTTTACCACATTTGATCAGTGTGTACATGTTCCTGTGTGTGTGCATGTTTACCAGGTATTTGTTAGCCAGCCTTTCAGACGCAGTCTCAGCAAGACTGCCAAACCAATGCTGAGCCCAAATTCAGAATTATAAGCAAAAACAAAAAAAAAGAAAAGAAAGCAACACTTTTCATCTCCTAGCTTAAAACTCAAACCTTCCTGCCTCGGTTTTCCACCGCTTTCCATTTCACTCCTTCCTCTCCTCTCCTGTCAAACTCTCCAATCTTCTGATTTGTCCTTTCTGGCTTCAACAAGAAGTATTTCCTTTTCACATAAAACACTTAATACTGTTCTGTTTTGCACCCCTGATTTGAGTTCAAACTGTAAGTTGAGTAAACATCTTCTCCCAATCTGGTGATCTATATGGTGCACAGACGTGGCAGCAGATGCATACACACTGGCGCATGCACAATGAAAATGTTATTGACTTGATAATGATGATGCAAGCGCAGAATTACAGGGTAAAGGTTCACAATGGAGGCCCCTGCAGTGCAGAATGGATGAACTCCATCTGCAGATGGACACCTAATTGTGGCACCCAAAACAGCAGATCATACTCTCGAATGAATTAATGCATTTGTAATAATGTTTATGCTTTTGTCTACACTTCAAAGCCGGCATGTACACATTGTTGCACAGGCATAATTTACGGTTGTCAGAGCCTGCAGTCTAGAATATTTCCAGTGAAGCTAGATAATTCTCCGAGCCTGTCAACAGTCCTGACAGTGTGTGCATCGCTGTTGACACCCCCCTCACCATCCAAACAAACACATGCCACAGAAAAAATAATTAATAGCAAAAGAAGGAGAGGAAAAGCCAACCCAGTTTACTGTGGAGACAGCTTTTCGTTTTAAAAGTAAAGACACACGATCTTGATCTTGTAAAAGCAATCCAAATGTGCATAAAACATGAAAATACATAGTGTTTTGCCATCAGAGCACGTAGCTGGTGGATCATGAATTATGTTTGATACGGGGACTGCTGTGTCCACAGGTTTTTATTTCACGTTCAGGCTGACATTATTAGAGTCCTCACAAGTCTGATGACATGAAGGAAAAGTCTAATTGTCATGAGCCGTTTTCTTTTTTGAACAGTTGATTTCTGCTGAAAAGCAATTATAAAGCTCACAGACAGCAGAGTACCTGAGCTGAACCAGGATGCACTTTCTTTTAAACTCGCTGCAGTCGTAAGCTACCACTGTAGTCAAATAGCAGTAAATTCTGCTCTGTCAGTCAGCAAACTACAGGCTATAATAACAGCATTGTCAGGTACAAGGTAGATCTAATTATATCCAGCTTCTAACTGACCAGATGAGGTGTTGATTCACTGCTGAGATCTTAATTTTGTTGTCCAGCTACTATAATGACATGATTATTATTGTAAATCACGATTGTTATGATGTTATGTAGCAGGAATAATTGATATTTTTCTGTGCTTCTTGCTGTCAATACATCATGTCAGCTCTGTGTGTGTTTGTGTGTCCAGCTGCCTCAGGCTCAGCAGGGTCAGACAGGCGCTGCATCGTCTCAACCAAACCTGCTCCACATGCCCCACAGACAGAGTCCTCTCCACCAGGCCTCCTCCTCCTCCTCCACCTCTTCCTCCTCCTCCTCGGCTCTCAGCGTGGGGCAGCTGGTCAGCAGTAAGTGTTTGACACGTCTCACAAAGCTGCAACATGCCTTCAGTTTCATGAAAAACGCTGAAAAACCCTGTAATGTCAGCTTACTTACAATACAAAGAGCTATTTTTCTTCACATCACACCAGAGGGACGTAACTATGGAAATGGATTCGGTTAGTTTCAGAGTAATATGCATCCACTACAATGAGGTGGAGCTGAAAAATTTTTGTGCTACTTTAAAACACTTAAACCAGCAAATCCCTCCAGTTTTGATCACTTAGAACAAAATTTAACTTGAAGATATAAAACACGTTTGGTGTTCAGTAAGCAGCTGGATAGTGTGTGTGAGAACGACCAAAAATAGAACATGTCAGCTACAACGATGTAGTTTGTTGTGTTAGTTACTGGATAACAATGCAGCTCTGTGTCACAGAAAAACTTGATCTCAGGCTTTGGCTGCACAAGCAATACTTTGTCGCAAGATAGGCTTTTTTTTTTTTTTTTTTCTTTGCTTTGAGTCTTTCCAGGTGTTTGTTGACAGGAAGAAATCTTATTACTAACATACCTTGAAATCCTTGAAAGCAACTGGAAAAGCTGCTAGCGCCGTGAAATATTTGTTATCGATGCAAATCAAATGAATACATTTGCTGAAATGGTTTTTGAAAGGTCTGTTATCATCGCAGAGCAGTCATCTGCTTAATGACTCTTACTTTTTGCTTTTAAATATCAGCTATTATGAATGATTTTTACTGTATTTATTCTTAAATCAGCTGGCACAGTCTACCTTTCATTTAAACATATTTCAATTAAATAATTGGGATTTTAGAAATATGTAATTACTATTTGTTTAAAAGCATGTCATTGCTGGATTTTATTCATGTAATTCTGGTCCCCTTCACAGCAACGCATATCTGACCTTTAAGAAGCAAAACTAAATCCAAATGGTTATAGTCGCCTAATTTTTCTTAGTAGTGCTGGTAAACTGCACTTTAATATCACCGGCTGGAGATTTAACTTGGTGGACAGTCTGTGTGGACAGTTGTTGACTGATTGTTTTATTTTTTCCCTGACTGTCATTTCTTTGGTTTATTAGACAATCCAAAGTGGCATATGTTATATATAATGAACATAAGTTTTATTTTCTCAGTGCATTGGCCTCAGGCAGGGCCTTATAAATCACTGGGCCACAGCCTGTCAGCATGCAGCTACTGCATTTAAAACCTCTGTTTTATTCAGATAAATTTTATTTGTCAGACTTGATTCTCCTAAACTCCATGTAAACGCATTTCAGAGGCAGCCATAGTTCCCTTGAATTTAATAAAAAAAACAAGTCGCCATTGATCAACTTGTTGTAGACATTGCGTTTAGTTTACGTTTACTTCTAGCTTGGAAAATATCTCATAAACCATTTTTGAGTGTGCACAAAATCATAGTAGCGCAGGTCTCCGTTAAATAGAATTAATGTTTTATGCTGAGTACGAGCCATATCTCTTCCTCTCAATATTATTTACGGCATACATACGCAAAGAAAAATCCCCTGACTGTCAGCCTGACAGAAAATGAAATGCTATCACATCCACTGGCCACAAACAAAATGCCAGAAGCAGATTGAAAAGCTGAGAATGTGTGTTAATAATCAGATGAGGAAAAGTCAGTCATTTCAAGTGGCAAAACGGTAATATTCTGTATTGATGCTTTTTGTTTTTTATTCTTATTAAACTAGATGAAGTCAAGAGGATGTCTTCTTTTTTCAGCTATATCTGAATTAAAGGAGGTGTTAAAGTGCATTGATCAGTGACATTGTAGTTATACCCCAATTAAAACACGGACTTAACATACAGTTTGCTTCCTGTCTGTGAAAAGAGAGAGACAAGTTGACAAATACTAATCAGTTTGGTAATATCTGCATTGTGACTAAGATAGAGATGCTTGGGCTTTATACAAAGGCTTTTTTTTTTGTCTTTTCTTACAAAAACCTGCTACCTGCTCAAACTCACGATAAAACAAGGTCTGAAGGTTTCCACTGGTCATCAGTGTCGTCCTTTTTTCAACTAGACCAGTTTAATAAATCAACTCTCCCACCTCCTGATTGTTTTTTTTTTTTTTTATTTCTTGATTTCTCAAAAAGACTTATTATCTTATTTAGTGTAATTATTGGTATAATTATATTTGTCTGGGCAGTGAATGCACCAGGCAACATGTGTAAAGAAACTTGCCAGCCAGCAACTCTTCAGACAGACAGTTTTTCTGTAGATAAAGAACCAAAGCATGTGATTTTAAAAACAATAAAGTGACATAGAGCTCTTACCTTCCTGACAATATGCCTAATCAAAAGAAAATAAACAATAAACTGTGATGACAAAGCAGAGATTTTTTTTCTTTGCTTTCAGGAATGAAATGTTAAAGAGATTACACTGGACCAACATTTTTTGACAGCTTAAACTTACTTGTTGCTTTCCCTTCTTTTTTTTTTTTTAGTACCCTTTATGTAGGTTTTCATTTCCATAAGTGCCAACACAGCACTTCTCCAATCTCCAGTTGTATTTTTAGATGAGTAAAAGACAGAAAATGGAAAAGGACCTGTTCACAAAGAAAGCTATAATGTTATTCTTTTCTATTACATTTATTCCCCGATTTTTTTCTGGATTTCAAGTGACTTTTCCAGAGATAGATGCCCTGCTTCAGTTTATGAATAAAAAATAAATAGATAAAGTTACATATTTTCATTGTCTTTTATGGTTCAATGTTAAATTACAGTGAGAAATATGAGCTGGTCGAACTCTTTACAAGTTTGGAAAATTGCAATCAGTACGTTTGCTTACGTTCAATCTAATTACATTTATCTCTGGAGAAACATCCTTCCAGCAGGTTGACTGGCTTCCCACAACTAGTTGCAATAATTTAAAAATAAAATGTGGTGTTAAAATGTTTCAACACGGCATTTGATGTAAGATTACGTTTTAATTTTTTATTCATTGAAGTAACTTCAATGTCCAACATGTTATTGTCCAGTTTAGTCCACAAGCATGAATATAAGCATCTTTCCTATTTTTAAGTCATCTGTTGTTTTTTTATTTTAAAAATTGGCTTCAAATTCTTTTGATCGATTCCTCTGTTTGTTTAATGAATCTTTACTCCAACATTTACATCATGAGATGGGTCTATATTTTAGGTTGTGTTTGAGTTTTGACCCAAAGTCTGAAGAAAATCATGGATCCAGAGTCAGATCAGATGAGAACTGGTTCCATTAGTCTTTCAATTCAGGCTAAGTAAATAGCCTCCACTGGGAGTGATGAAGAAATGCTCATCACTGTGAAGATGATGAAGCCTGAAGCTGTGAGTGCTCAGCCTACAGTCCCTCATCCTCCCAGCATTCACACGTCTGAAGCACGCCGCATACACTACACGTCACTTATGAGGCACAACGAGATGGCAGCCTCATAGATTTTTGCTTAAATACGCTTGGAGGATTCCTTTAATAATTCATTGATAATGACCAGTATGAATAATTCAGAGGCACAAACTTTGCTTTAGTAAGCAGGATGCCGGGGCACCTGACATTGATGTACAATGTGAAATCACTTTTTATTAGCAGGGAAATTCTTTAAAATGCTCCGCTGAAGTTTTTCAGACATGCACAAATGTGGGGATTTACAAACAGAATTTCTTTCTTTGTGTGAGTGGGTTTCTTTTTGTGTGCGGGGCTTGCTGCTTCTTTGAAGGCTTGAACTGCCTTTACAAAGGGTCACATGGATGTAATAATGTCTTTATATCATCTTTAATGCTTATCTGCGAAAGGAAGCTTCAGAATGTATGTGTATTCATTTAGAAAGCTCCACAGATTCACTCTCTGCCTTCTGAATCAAAAAACTGGCTTCTTAGCTATATGCTTTTATATACTTTAAGATAAAAGATAAACACCTTCAAGTCAAAGACATGACAGCCTGTATTCACACCTCAGAGGAACTTATTCTACTAATATCTTTCAGAAATGTGGCGTTTACAGTAAAGAGAAATAACCAGTTTTGACCCAGAGCAGGACAATTTTTTTTTTTCAAGTTGTTTAGATATTATGATCGCAAATGGTCGTGTGTGTGTGCCTCATTCACTCTGATAAAAAGGGTGACGGTAGACCAGAGGGCTAATAAAATGAGATGTGTGTGTGTTGTATTGTAGACCCACAGACTGCACCCAGTGAGGTGGACGGGGTCAACCTGGAGGAGATTCGTGAATTCGCCAAAGCATTCAAAATCCGCCGGCTGTCTCTGGGTCTGACACAGACTCAGGTGGGCCAGGCGCTCAGCGCAGCCGAAGGCCCAGCATACAGCCAGTCTGCCATCTGCAGGTAAGGACAAAACAAAGGCAAAAATGTAGCTGCTAATCATGAGCATGTATCTAATTAATACGTCCTCATTCTGTCAAGTGAAAGTAGACGTGGCAATGCAGCACCAATGAGCTGTCAGGAGCTTCAATTTATTTCCATTCATCTTTTAAAAGACGTTATTAAGATATTAAAATGCATAATTGACTGACATGGCCGTACCTACCTATCCTCCTCTCCCTTCACTCTCACCCGCTGACATGACAGCCTACATTACTTATGTAAAATACATACACAAGTAGTACCAGAAGCACTTTAAGCATTTAATAATTACTAAGGCGCATCGCTGTTCCCTTCGCCTGAACATGAGAGAGCTTGACGGCGATGATCTGTTAATAAGATTGCCGTGTTTTACTGCTTCCACGAGGACAGTTTAGTTATAAATGGTGCATTATATATTCATGAGACAATCAGACAATCAATGTTTCATTCGTCCTGTTTTTCCACTTGACTAACATTTTGCATGAAGAAACCAAATGAGCCACATTTGCCTTTCAAGTCTGAATAATTGGGCCACACAGTTGAAAAATATTACTTTTTCAAGACAACTAAATGGAAAAGTCATTAACAATGTAAGAAAATATTTCAAGCATTAAGATTTGTAAAAAATAAAAAAAATAAAAACTAAGACAAATGGTAGGGGTTCTTCTGATAGTTAAATACTGTTTTGCATCAGTAATTCTGCGGGGTTGCTGGATTCATTTTAAAGTTTTCTTGGACATAAATGTACTTTGTTGGTGGCGTCTACTGTTTAGGTGACACAGCAATGTCACGCACCTTTAAAATTTTCATCACATCAACATCAAACAGCCGATAAAATGTGAAATAGTACAGGAGCCAGGGTTCTTATGAGGCCTGGACTAATGTTTTAAGTCGAAAAATCACACATGAAATATTTACCGACAGACATAATTGAAATATTTATAACATACATTAAAAGGCATTAGCTTCAAAAATAAATACTCGCTGGGCTATTACTCAGGCTGTTAAGACAGGGTTTTTTTGGGGGGGGGGTTTGTATCACATTGGACATGACATCCTGATGTTTTAAGTAGTGGGCAGACTTCACATGCTTTAGTTTAGTTAACATCAACATAGACATGAAGTTTGAGGAGAAGACCGTCACTGTAGCTCTGGGGCGCCGGCTCTGAACTCAGACAGTGAACAGACACTGACAGATGCTTCCATCTTGTCTGCTTTCATTGCTCACCGCGTTTCCAGGCACTTTATTAGTTTATCTAAACAGGCACATGCGTTACACAGAGGTATCTTAAACCGGCGAAGTGCCTGGGTATCTTCTTTCAGGTCTAATTAAGTCTGTTTTTAGTGAAATAAATTAAAAACATCATCAGAAATCTGTTTGTAAGTAAAGATCAAGCATATTATATTTTGCTTTTATGACGTGACTGAAAAAGGAAATGATTGAAAACGCCTTAAATGGTTCATTAAACTAATGAGGATTTAACATATGTCATGAACTCTCTTCTCCATATTTAAAGACAACCGTAAACACAGCGAGGGATAAACAGCCACCTTGTAATCACATAGATTCAGCTCTATTTCATCAGAAGCCTCAAGCTGGACTATAAACCAGTTTTATCATGTACCTGGTACTTTGAGTCATGCCAGGAGACCATTTTCAAAATCCAAAAATGTTTCCTACCACAACTTTTTTTTAAACAGAAAAGCAACTATATTAACATAAAGTAGGATTGCGAAACGCATCCAAGTGTGTTCGGAATAAGAATTTTGTGCTAGATGTGAGAAGTGAAGTGATTATTGGAAAACTATATTTAGAAATTGTTACTAGATTAAATAAAACAGTAATTTTGTTTTCTTCTTTTTAAAAACCTAAATCAGCACCTTATCAATCACTCAGAAAATATAATGCAGTTACAAGCATGTAATGCAAGGCAACTGCTAGTAATGCTAATGTGCGACAGAATGGATTTATTTATTAACTACACTTTCAGAACATTAATGGTGAATGAAGGTCATGAGCTTTAACTAATTTTTACTGACTTTAATAAATAAGATTAATAAACTGTCAGAACAAAGGTAAAGAACAGTATTTGTAAATGTAGCTGAACCATATTCTGTAGGTGTTTATAAAATAAATCAATGTTCAACCATCAGCCAAAAGAAGACCAGATATGTTGGAGCAGTTATGTTAGAGGCGACCCTACTTTAACACACTATAATTAAAGGAGTCTCATTAGCAGGCTTGCTGAGAACATTGGAGGAGGTTTGTTTATGTGAATCAGGTGTGTTGAAGGAGGAACTCTAAAACATGCAGGGCGGTGGTATTTGAGGACCAGGACTGAGAAACACTGCTCAGGATCTGAAAAAAAAAAAAGGTTTGCTATTCTACCAAAATATCTCAACAAGAATTGCCAAATAATATCAGAAAAATGTTCCTCAATGTAAAATTGCTAAGACTTTGAAGATCCCACCCTCTACAAAGCATAATGTCATCAAAGGATTCAGAGAATCTGAAGGAATCTCTGTGTGCTGTGGACAAGGCTTAGGATGAAAACTGGAGGCTTGTGAATGGGCTCAGCGACTCTACCAGAAATCCCTGTCAGGGAAAACACTTAACTGTGCAATCCACAAATGCAGATGAAAGCTCTGTGGTGCAAAGTCATACAGTATGTGAAACCAGTCCAGAAGCACAGCTGTTATTTCTGAGCCAAAGCTCAAGTAAACAGTCTGAGTCAAAGTGGAAATCCTCTCGTTAGTCAGATTAATCACGATTAAAAGCCATGGATGCTGTGTCATCTGGACTAAATAGGAAAGGAACCCTACAGCCTTGGATTTTTTTAGCCATTAAAAATCACACTGCATCCAGCAGAACAGCAGGATTTCACAGAGTGAGAGTTTCACTGGAAGCTGAACTGGCCTGCTGGCTGTCCAGACTTTGCCGTATCGTATGCACTGATGAGCAGCTAGATTCCTGCACCAGACCAGAATGAGACAATATAAAATATATGTTGTTTATTTTCTATTGGGAATAAAATACAGGTTGATGCATTCTGGTTTTATTTACCTTTTACCCTTTACCTTTTCGGCAGTGAGAGAATAGACTATAGAGCCGCTGTTATTACGACAAGCCAAATTTCCAGGTAACTCTGCGTTGCTTGCAGATCACGTCATCCAGCTGCATTTAAACAACATGTCTCTCCGATAGCTGTTTGGGGTTCTTGGCTTAAAACCCTCAGGCAGTCTGTAACTCAGGCCAAACGTACAGCAGCATATCTAAGCAGAACTCCTGAGGTACTTTAAGAAGAGCCAGAGAGGCTTCCCTCTCGTGCTGATGCACTAGAGGAAGAAGTGCATTCCCCAGCTGAGCAGCTCTCAACTCATTTTAGTATCTGTGGTTCCTGTTGATCCATGAAATGTCCTGTCTCTGGTGACTCCTCATATTTACTAATGTATTCCCCTCAGTATGGAACCCTCCTCTTTCTGTTTAGGAGAAAGATGGGGTTATAAATAATACTGCCTGTCGACAAGGAGGAATGCACCAACGAGGTGTAGAAACAGGAAGTTCATGCATGCATGGACATCTCGCCCCCAGCTCGCTTTGATATTAAAAAACAACCTTTTTGTCCATGTTTCTTCCACAGAGGGCAGAGTTTTATTGTGGCTTTTGGCTTTTTTATAAGTTATTCAACCAAAACATTGATTATATATTTATTTCATAGTGCTTAGCTTTACAGAGCAGCTTTTTATAAAAAAAAAAAAATAAAATAAGATGGTTCTGTTGTTGTTAATCCTGATTTAGTCTTGGAAATGGATCAAGATCATGTTCTCGGTGAAGATGCCTGAAGATACTCCCTGGTGTCTTCCTCAGTATTGACCGTATAACCACAGTGGTCCTGTCACAAACCATGCCTCTTGCTAAGTTACTGTTAGTGGTTCAACTCAACATCATTATGGTATCAATACCACGAGTAGCATTAATAAACCCAAACAAAACTTCTTTATTTGATGGTGAGGTTCTTCTATCAGTGTTAAAATATTGCTATTTTATATGTGTGAAACTAACAATTAAAAATCACAAGGTGTCCAAAACAAGCCTGCAGTGCTATGTAGTTTGTTACCATAAAATCATCTAAACAAAATGATAGACTTTCAAACACTTTTTCTCCCTTTTTTTCCCCACAAATACTATCAGTACAAAGTAAAAGCATAGTCCATAATGCTAAGAAACATTACAGGAGTTAGAGGAGTCTTTTCAAAACCTTCATCCCATTTTATACTTCATTTCATCTCGCACACAAAAAGCACCTGACAGTCATTGGGCTGCCTTGCAGCAGTTTCTGTGTGTAAAATTGTCCATGTGAAGTGGACATTATGTGTCAAAATGCAGGTATTTCCAGTAATAGAGTTTGTAAATGAATTCTTGTTAAATATAAAATCAGAGGTTGTTAAAAGTTGAAAGAAAGTGTGAAAAAATGTACATTTTGATGAATAATTCAGGCTGTTTTTGTAAATAAATGATGGTGCCATATTTAACTGCATGCATTAGTGGGTATTTTAGTTCTTAACACCTGACAGAAAGAAATGGGATATATGGAGTAATTCCTGTTTGTTTTCTTGCTGCTTTATGAGACCTTTCAAGTACGGTCTTTAAACCATTTAGTTACTCTTTTTTTTTTTTTTTTTTGGTATGTTTTTGGTTCAGCTGCCCCTGATTTGTAGCCATTGGCAATATCTCCTTGTTCCACTATTGCCAAATTGGGACAGAGAACCACAGCCTCATTCAAAAGAAATAAATAATAATAATGATGCTAACAATATCTGAGCATACTACTTGCAGCGAAACCTCCAGCTGCTGCAGCTGAGGTGTTTCCAGGTGCAGGACACAGTGGTGTTCGTCTCCGATGAGCATCTGGATGTTAGTCTCAGTCCCTGTGGCATTCTGGTTGAGGAGATTAAAAACACAGGCAGCTTATCCCTTGTTCTGGCAGGGCACCTAAGTAAGATTCTTTTTTCTCAATTCTCCCCAGACACACCATCCTGAGAAGCCACTTTTTCCTACCACAGGAAGCCCAAGAGAACACTATAGGTAGCAGTCTGACAGGCAAACTGAACCCTGGCCTTTTATATCCTGCCAGGTTTGAGAAGTTGGACATCACCCCTAAAAGCGCCCAGAAGATTAAGCCCGTTCTGGAGCGCTGGATGGCCGAGGCTGAAGCCCGCCACCGATCCGGCATGCAGAACCTGACTGAGTTTATCGGCAGCGAACCTTCGAAAAAACGCAAGCGAAGGACCTCTTTCACCCCACAGGCGCTCGAGATCCTCAACAGCCACTTTGAGAAGAACACACACCCCTCCGGACAGGAAATGACGGAAATAGCGGAGAAACTGAACTATGACAGGGAGGTGGTGCGTGTCTGGTTCTGCAACAAGAGGCAAGCACTGAAAAACACAATAAAGCGCTTGAAACAGCCCGACCTCGGCGTGGCGGCACCAATGGACCCTCTCACCGATTCTCTAGAGGAGCTCCCAAAATGAACGAGCTCTCCGACAAAACAGTGGAGTGGAAAAGTGAAAAGCTGGCCTTAAGGACCAGATTGTCGCCATTAAAAACAACAAAGATGGACAAAAGCCCTCTTGAAATGAGAACTGAAAATGTTCCCAAGTCACCCGGATGGACAGTCATGAGTTTGCAAACAAAAACTTTGTGTTGTCAGTGTGATTATCACAGTTGTGTAAATGACCTTGGCGAAACCAAAAAAAAAAGAACAACAACAAAAAAAAGAGATTAATATCTGAGAATTATGTAAAAAAAACAAAAAAAAAAAACATACGGCGTGCTGTTTCAGAGTTTTAGATTCTGGCCTTAAGGACCAGATTGTCGCCCAAATTTTGGTTCCCATGGGGAGGGATTTAGCGATCATACCAAATCAAAACACTATTTACCAAAGTCTGTTGCATCTGAGTACTAAGAATAATTTTGTAATGTAAATGTGATCTAAATTTTTACATTTGTACTGGCAAAATCTAAGCTATATGTGTGAGGTTGAGTGTACATTTTATCTTTGTCCCAATTACTTTTTTTCTTCATTGTTTGTATGTAAATATTTAAGAAAAAAAAATGCTGTCTACAGATTGAATCACACTGATAAAGTTCTTTTTTGAACAAAAAAGTTAACCTTTGCTGTTTAACTACCACATTATAATGTTATTTGCCTCTGATTTGTGTTTCATTTGCAAATATTTTCAGTCACAGTGTAACTTTGTACAACTTTTACAGGTATTTATTAATTATTTCATGAGATTGTTACAGAGGATGGACAAACAGGACGGAAAACCAAGGACTGTCACTTAATAATGATGCTCACGAGAGGTTTCGGTGTCGAAGTGTACTACAGCTTTGTTTCGAGCTACTGTGTCATTCTGTTGCCAAAGCCTGATAGCCAAAGAACACACAAACTTCAGCTCAAGGACTGGGGAAGATTTAACTTTTTTATTTCTTTGTTCACATGGCTTTCTCCCCCTTTTTCTAAAGTGTTTTACTCTGTGTTGAAAAAAGAAAAAAAATCATGTCAAACAGCTACAACAGTGTCTTTTGTAATTTCTTATCACGGCAAAATGTAAAAAGTGTTTTCTTTTCGCCAGATTTGCCTCTGCATGTTTCAACTCCAACCACACTGAGAAGTGTTCGTTAGTGGATTTTCACTTGACATCCCAAAATGAACACAGTAACCGGAATTTTTACGATATGACCAAAAATAAACACATGACATAAACCATGATAAATATTTTAATTATGTCCTGAACTGTCTTAGTGATTATGGTGAAGGATTTTTGTTGCCACTGACCAAACTACTGAGCTCATTTTACTTTAGCTGCTCTTTGTAACCAGACAATTCCAAAGCAGATGTGCATTTCTGCAAATCTAAGTTATTAAAATTAGTATATTCTGTGTTTATATTTCAGCCAAATGAAACTCACAGATGTTAGTCAGATTTTTATTTAGCTCTGTATTATTTTTATCTTCTTACATTTTATTTATATATTTATCTTCAATCTTTTGTGTGGTTTTTTTTTTTTTTTTTTTTTTTTTTGGTTATTTTTTAGGATAATTTTCATTACTGGAGATATTTCACTTAATTTACTCTTTAACGTTCGAGCACTGCAATTTTAGTTTTATACAGTATTTTCTTGTCAGAAATGTCACTCTTCACGACAAACTCTCAGACCGTCACCACAAATATTGGGCTCTTACAAAACCCCTCACAGGAAAGAGAAAGAAGTGAATGCTGAGAATAAGTGTCACATGTCAGAATGAGTGAACTCAGTTTGAAGTGAGGTGAAATTTGATGCAATTTATTTAGAATCAAGTGTCTGCTTGATACATGTCCTTCCATGTCAGTTTGGTTATCTGTTTTTTTTTTTTTTTAGTCCCCTGCACACTGCTGTATTTTCCAATGCCTGGAAACCATGAACGCACACTGTAAATTTTTAGAAAACACTTTTTAAACAAAGCCTTACATTTCTGTGTTTTAAACAAGGCCAAAAAAAAAAAGACAGTCAAAAGTCATTGTGATTTTACTTCCATTTTCATCCACGTTCTCAAACTTATTTTCACCCAACGTAGTGATTTTTTGAGTTTTCATTTCGCTTCCGAGGGGAAATAAATTTAAAAAAAAAAAAAAATCACCATATTTCAGCCAGAACTTTAAAAAAGAAAATACTACATGTCTGCAGAGAAACATATATTTTAAAAAAAAAAGAACACATAGCAGTGGATAGATCTAAGGCTTAACAAAACAAAGCTGTAACCAAAACAAAACACTGAAAAAGACACAGAAGAGTTATGCCTTCGCTCAACTTTTCAATGCTGGACCAAAGCTCTATAGTTATGCACATTGTACAGAGAAATAGATTCATGATGTTGACAATCTTTAAAGTCAGAGGAAAAAAAACAAAAGTAGAAATTTACAGGAGATCATTCAAGGTTTACCTCTTCTTGTGAGAATTATACAAATGGCATAGATGCAGCTGCAGGCCGGAGGAGAAGTGGCTTACTCTGCACTGTGTCCATATTCACTTTCAACATGGACGGACAGGCTTGTGTTTTCTTTTAGGTTTTTTTTATTTCGTGACACACTGTTGTTTTAGATTTGTAAGGCGGTTTCTCAAAGCCACATGTGACTCTTTTGTTTTCATGTACGGTAGATTTCTTTCTCGTGCCATGTAATGTAAGTTTGCTTCTTGGTTCTCACAGCCCTGTAGTTCTGTGTAGAAGAAAAGGATATATCAGCAAAGTCGCTTAACATAATTAGGAATTATATGTTTATCGCCTGTGCAAAAAGTAAAATTGTAAAAATTTTAACAATACAGACAAACTGGGTTTGAAGTTTTGTTGATAGTAGAAAAACTAAAAACCAAAGCTGAAAAGCCTGCAGAGGTTGTTTTTGTTTTTTGTTTTTTTGTTGTTGTTGTTTTTTTTAATGACTGAAAACTGTACTTTATCTATAGAGCAATATCTGTTTGGTCAATTAAGCAGCACTTTGTGTATTTCTAGAAAAAATTTCAAATGAAAGAAGGAAAAGAGCATCAAGTCTGTCACATTGATTTGTACCATAATTAGTAATAAACAATTGTTTGACATGAAAATTGTGTTGACTTTCCCATTGAAAATACTTTTTATGATGGTTTCAATTCGATAAAACCAAAACCACAATTTACCTCTTTTTATTTATTTATTTATTTATTTTTTTTACCAAGAAACTAATTTCTGTAATCTTTACAGGTTATAAAAGAAGCACACAAGCAGGATTCTTCAGAGGAGACAATAAGACTGATAACTTTCGACACAACCTTGAACATTTCTTCGTCATGAGCTCACAAACTCCCCTTACACTACACCACAGATTAGACCTGAAGCCTGAGAGATATGTCAAGTGAAAGCTGCATCGTTGTAGTTAACTTCACTTTTAATTAAAACTGTATTGTTTCATTACAATTAAACAGCAAGTTACATTTAACTGATATCTCTTTATTCAGTGTAAAATCCATTTAATTTAAGGTAGGAAAGCCGTCATACTAAGACCTCCTCTGGGCCTGTCTTTTCTATATGCAGACACTAATTTCTAACTTCTGGCTAGTGTTCCTAGTCAATCTATTAGATTACCTGATGTCATTTTTTGGTTCATTCCTAATCTTCATAAGCAAGTGTTAAACGTATATGTTCAGGAAGATATTTTTCATGCAGCTATGCAACAAAATATTTTCTGGTAATGTAATTTTTTTTCTTTTTGTTTGTCCATCTCTTCCCTTCTTCACTAGATTTGAACATTTTTGTCAAGCAAGATAAAATCTAATCAGGCACAAATGTTTATAAATCAAAGTAATAGTACAGCATTATAGCATGACATACAGTTCTTGTGTGGTTTCATTTAGCCTCTGTAAATAACATAATCATTCATTGTTATAAGTGGGCATGTTATTGATTCCATAGTTAAACTAACTCATGGATGTAATACAAAGAAAGAAAAGGGACAACTTTTTGCTTATAGTAACTAGGTTAGCTTAGTAGAAGTTTTGCTTTGTGTGGAGTGCTAGAGATGGGGAAAGACAGAAAAAGATTTAATTGCTCTGACAATAAAAAAGGGAAAGTAAGCAGGCAGTAGATCCAAATGCCGGACTAAATTACTGACCCTAAAAGACCCAAAAGAGTTGTGCACTTGCAAACTTTTTGACCTGAGTGGATGCATTGGTTTAAAAGCTGCACAGTAAATCTCACAATTTTCCCTGACTGTGTGTAAAATCTGCAAATTAAAAAGACAGAGTTCTATAAAAATTGGTTTGCCTGCGAAATTTCACTGTTTGGCCATTTTGTAAAGTAAAACATTTTTAGCACTGTTATACATTCAACTTTTTAAAATATTTAGCCAGTCAGTGGCTATTAACAATCACATTTAATAAAATCTGAGAACTTGCCAAAACCATTTTTTTTTTAATTTCCTGTATACAGCAGGATTCCTCCAATATTTCTCACAGACTATTACAAATTCAGTAACTCAAAATTCAACACAGCGAGATGTCAATTTCACATTCTCTGTAGCGGAATTTAATTTATTTTAATAACATAATTAGATATAAGAATTGTTATATGTAGTGTATTAAATATTGATTTTAATCTCAGTAATCCTGTTTCTTAATCCACAGAGCTAAATGATTCAGCAGCTACCTCCAGTGTTGAAAATAAATTACATAATATTTTCTGCTGCCAGCTACAAGATTTAAGCACTTGCAGATGGGCATCTCAGACCACATAAACATGAGCAAAAAAGGCTTGTAAAAAAGAAATGACTGCTAATAGGGAATTTGACTCAAATTTTGTCGACTTTGGTTTCATTATGTTGTCCAAAACAGTGTGAAAGGGTCAGTCTAAGCCCATTTAAACCATAATCTGTAAGTCAATTTAACAAACACATTAAAGGTGGAGTTTGTAAGATTTTCAATATTTTCAAAATAAAATAACTAAAAAAAATAACAATTGCATTTTTTTTAACATGTAGGTTCCAGTCTGTCCATATTTGATGCGTTATTAAATTACCAGTTTAATTAATGACAAAGGCCCATATTAAAAGTTTGCCTACCAGTAAAAAAAAAGTGCTTTTTGTCATTTGTCATTAATTAAACTTGTAATTTAATAACGCACCAAATATGGGCAGACTGGAACCTACATGTTTTTAAAAAAAAATCTATCTAATTATGATTGTAGTTATTTTTTTAGTTAATTTATTTTGAAAATATTGAAAATCTTAAATACTCCACCACATGCAAAAACAGCTAAAATCATTCATTATTAAGATTGGTAACACTTTACAAGTATTGATTTGTTTAGTTGATTAAATTAATAATTGAAGAAGAAAAACATAAATGTGCACAATCATGTACACACCGTTACACAATGAAATGGTGTGTACATGATTGTACATCTATATTTTGTAATTAAACCAACATAAATAATTTTGTTATCCAACTTTACTCCCATAATTTCCCACAGGTCTCCAAAAACAACCACTGTCATCCACTACCACCCCTCCTACCTCTTGAGTGGAACGTTTGGTACGTCAAAGGAAGTCATGTTAAAATGCTCATAAGGAGTGGTTTGCAAGGCCTTTTGTATCAGTTATAAACTTATTAGCTGCATTTTAAGGCAGCATTTGTCAAGTATTGTCACAACTGATGCATCAGACTATTAAATGTACAAAGAACAGTCTGTATCATGAAAATTCATAGAGATTTGCTCAAAATATCAGATCTGCTCATGAAACAAGTATATCACGAGTAACTGTCATTTTAAAATGCATGTTCATGGTTTACTTTACTGTTCACATTTGGAAATTCTTAAATTGTTTTGAAAAGATCGCATCACCACCTCTTAATAATCCCATGAAAAAATGATTGAATACATGAAAAAGTTACCTTTTACCTGCAGACAGCATTTTCTAACAGATCTTTTTGGAAACCCTATGAACGCTTGCAGCCTTTTCCGTTAACCTTAAGACATTTTCTCCTTTTAACCTGCTTTAAATTGTTGGAATAAAGGCTTTTTTTTTTTATTTTTCAAAGACATTTGTGATACTATATATTCTCCAGAAAATTGTTCAAACAAAATGAGTTCTAACTTCCCTTTTGATAAGTTTCAGATAAAAATGTAATACATAAGTTGCACATGTGCAGGATACAGAGTTCAGAGTTTTCAGCACGATACAAACGCTTTTAAAACATCAGTTTTTCTTTTCATCTTTTCAAAATGAACACACAAAAGGAGTTATTGAAAGTGCAAAATAACACAAAGTTCTCTGGCTTTCTATCTTTGCGAGGTCATGGTCAAGTGCATCTCCAGTCCCCATGTTAAACACTGTGCTGCACAATTTGACTTGTTTGACAGAATCTCAGCGGAAAGACGAGGGAATGGCTTTAATTGTCCATTTGAAGTATTTTAATGAGACTACAAGCTTTTTTTTTTTATATAAAAGAATCTTGGTCATTTATTCAGATTTCCTCTGGGTCAGGAGAAAAGAATACATGTCAGGTTTGCTTCTCATCAAAGCTTCATGTGTTTGCCTCACCAAATAACAACAAGACAAGTGTAAAGAAGAAGATATATATAAATAAACGAGGAGAAAGGCTTTTGAAACTAAACTCAAAAGTTTGATCCAGCTTCCCTGTCCATGATGCCTTTGAAAAACGGGCAGACTGCTGAAAAGAAAGTAGTAAATAAATAAATGATAATAATGAAAAGCACAGACGACATAAATTATTAACATTAGACTGAAAACTGATGTTCAAGATGCTTTTTCGTCTTCCTTTCAGCTTTTTTCTCCCTTCATTTCAAAACACTGGATGTACTTTTGAGCAGTGATGGCTGAGGTATATGCAGCTCCAGTGAGTTATTTGATATTCTTTTGTTTTCTATCCGTGCCATTTTCATTGTCTTTGCCATTAACAATGTAATTGTGCAGACGCAGCTTTTGGCCCATGTCTGTTTTGTGAAACTGTTTGTATTCTGCTGCTGATAACGGTTTACTTTTCATTCTCTCTCTGCAGCAGCACAGCAGAGCCTTTCAATGAAGAGTAACAGCTCAGTTGAAAGGAGTTCCCATGCAGATACTATTGAGTAAATGTTGGAGGTTGGAGCTTTTTATCAGTCATTTGTGGAGATGAATCTGGTTTTAAACAAACAAACAAACAAACAAAAGTCATGCTGGAAAGTTTTGTTCTTATTTGAGTCCAATTTAAAGTTTTATAGTAGTCATCCAAAGACACGGTGTGTTGAATCCAGAAAGTTGAATCCCGATTACGCCTTTTATGAATTGTTCTTCACACTTTCACTTGTGCAAATGTGCCAGACTCAAACTATGTCAAGAGATTTTACACACAGAAATGTTTTTATTAATTGATCAAAGCAATTTCTAAAAGGAATTTCCTCAAACTGACAAAATATTTCAGAATATAAAATAATCAAGACTCACCATGGATGATCTGCACACATATTGATCACTGAATAATTGTGGAATGTGTAGCATCTTTCAAAAAGTTAAGTGAAAAGTGAGTCTAAATTGAACATTTTTTGTTTGTTTTTGTTTTTCTTTGTCATTACTATATCAAGGACAAAATTTGAAATTGGGATGACATGGACATGACAAAAATATAGAAAGCCGTTAGAGCAGAGGAAACAGAAGTCAAAGCACTAACAGTGCCATTTCTGACAGTCTTGTTTTCTTTATATTTGATTTTATTGTAATAATAATGCTTTTGTTCTGAAGTACCTTGTGTATATAAAATATAAAGAAAACATAGAAACTCAACCCAGTTTTTAGGTAAAGGTTGGGCACTTTGTAAAAAGGTAATATGAAATAAAACAAGATGCAGTGACTTGCAAAGCTTCTGACCTCTAAACAAAAACACAGATAGCATTTAAAACGCTGGAACCGATGTTGCTTTCCTTTGTAAAATAAAATCTCAATTTGTACTTGTTGCCAGCTACATATTTAAACAAGCTGGATTTGTGGGCAGCAAGCATCTTTTTTTTTTTTTTTTTTTTTTTTTAGAAAAAGTGAGATAGCAACATTAACTGGTTCTTCTTTTTAAGAATATAATTTTTTGATGAATAATTACAAGGAATCGAGGTGGATTTACGGTGAACACAGTAACATCCAAAGTCTGAACTTGAAAATAAGAAAAAAAACTGAGTGGTCATGATAATAAGGCGCTCGCGTAGCTTTGTAAAGCCCGAGTTTTAATGTCTTCTTCAAGAACAAACAAGGCCAACCTGAATGAGGTTGACAAATGCGTCAAAAAAAACGCAACTTCCATTAAAAGTTATTGACATCTCAGTTGTAACATTTCTGAGATGTTATCAGGCCTCTGCAGGGCTGGATGACATGCAGAAGAAGAAATTCAGCTGTTTGGGTCAGGTGTTTTGGAGAAGGATGCAGGAAGTTGCAGAATGGTAGACCTTGAAGACCAGACTGTTTGCTGTTGTGTGGTTTTCTGTGCGTGTGGTGAACCAGGTGCTTTCAGTCTGCTTAGGGAAAACACTGCTCTATTTAAGCAACAGAGACACAATGCTCTGGCTCTCTGTGGCTTGGTGAACTGTGTCTAGGTAACGGCACACATGGTGTAATGTACTTTACTCTTGTATTTACCTTATGCCTTGTTTGTACCAAAATACTTTGACTGAACATTAGCGCGCTCTATGACTTGGTGAACTGTGTCCAGGTGTGCTTGGAAGGAGACCTGCAGGCTTTGCCCGGGAGGAGCAGCAGTAGAGGTCTGAGTCAGTGGTCCACAGCAGTCTGACCAAAACTCACACAGGCTCCAGCGTTGCCTGGCCTGCTGTGGGGCTTTTCCACTCGAACAGGAGAGAAATAATAGACCCAATCTCCTCCACTGGCTCTCCCCAGCTTGGCTAATAGCACACCTGCACTTTAAGACATTCCCCCATCTTAACTAGTTTATTTGAACCTTTTTGTAATAAAACCTACCTTGACTCACTGGTTGGTCAGAAGTATCTGGCGTTACAAAATAAAGGTCTGATAATGAGCTGGAAGTAAAAACAGAATGCAATACGCAAGGGGGGGATGATCTACAAAATAAAAACAGGACATTAGACCCAGAGACAAACAAGAAGAGAAACAAAGGAACAGACTAGTACAGAATGAACGTAATAATTCTAAACCAGGACAGAAACTAGGCAAGGGAAAATCCTACAAATCCCAAACCCACTGAAAGGTACACCTGTAATTCATGTTCTCGCTCTGTGTTGCTGCTTTTTCCAGCAACATAATGACAAACTTACAACTTACAGCAGGACTGCTTCATATTTAATCAGTCTGATTGCTGAATTAGCCAGCAGTTCAGACCTGTCATCCACTTTTCACTGATTCTTCTCATATTTATTAGTAAAGTTTTTTATTTGAATCAGAACAAAAGAAGATACTTCAAGGTCTCCCTGTGGTTGTTTGTTTTATAGCAATCTATGACAATGAAGGAATTCATTTTAACCAACTTTAACCAACTAGTCAGCCAAGCAGCAGTTACTTCAAATTTTAACATGTCATGTTTCCATATATTTTCTAACATAACACACCATGCGTGCACTTGATTCAAAGAGGAGTAATTCAACTGCAAATTTATATAGCTTAGAAACAGCCATGAGTTTCCCTTAAAATGAACAAATCAAGCGCTAATGATGTGTTCAAATTAAGTGCAATAAGTAAAGTTGTACTCACAAACTGTAATCGTACAGAATCACATATAAAATATTAAATATATCAATAAAATAAAGAGAGACTCTTACGCACAAAGTTTGCCCTTAAAATCTAGACTCTTAGAAAACTGTCTCTTGGAAAACCTACATTCTTCTTCTTATTTTCTTTACTTACTGGAGATCTGAGAGCAGTCTACAGTATTCTGAGGGCTACACCCAAGCCTGTGTGATGTATGATGTTTCTAGTAAAGACAGCCGAGCAGTAAAGATGAGTTTTGATCTCTGTATCTTTGTGATTCATTGTTCAGTTTTTTTTTCTCATCTTCTTTCTGTTTTTTTTCTTCTTTTTCTTCCTCAACCTGCAGCGGCTAACAGGAGCAGCTAAGGTCTCCTTAAGATAGATTTAAAGTAAACTCTCCTTTTTTTTTGTCCCTCCATCTTCAATGTTTTTTTATGAAGACTCAGAGCGGCTGACTTGTTGAAATAAAACATTCCTGTTCAACTTGCAACCACCTGAAATTGTCCTGAATGGGGAGAGGAAAACCGAATAGAAATATAATGACATGTCGGCGCTCCAAATGGATTATGTTTCAATATCAGTCAGGACACAGAAAGGGAAAGGTGGAGAGAAAGAGTGCATGTGTTGAATGCAGATGGTTTTAAATTGCTGCCTTTGTTTTCCATCAGGCATGAAGCATTCACTTTCCTTATCTTTCAGACAATGTGCGGTGGGCTGATGTTCTGGGTAAATGAACTGTCTGTACATCCCTCACCCTCCGCTCCTCCGCCTTGTTGTTTTCACTTCCTCCTCAGGGTTGAGATGTTGGTACACTGACTGTGAAGCCCAAGCTGCTCAGGCGTCTCCCACTTTGCTGCTCTGCACACCCAGATGCCTCAAGGGGTGCAATTACCAATCCTCACATGCAATCGAGGTTGGCCATGCATATGATCCCTTTTGCTTTCACTGCTGTTTCTGTTTTTCTGTCTTTTTTCAGCATTATTAGCAATGTCACACTGTTAGGTATTTGCAGGTAGAAGTGCTAATAGCACAGGCCTGTACTGAGACATCTGTCTGACTTGAGCAGCTGATTGCGTTTGTCCATAGTCCATTTAACTTTGTAGCAGCCCAGTTTTTTTTGTGTCTTTTTTTGTTGTTGTTTTTTATGCACATCTTTAGGCTCTGACGTCTCTGTTTTCTAAAAGCCTGCACAGGAATTTTTTTTTTTTCCACCAAAGTATCAGCAAAATGGGTGAGAGGCTGAAGCTGCACACCTGCCGCACACAAACACAGTCAATAAAGAAAACGATCAATAGTGCTTTATTTAAAAGTTCACATGCAGCTTTTTCAAACGGCCTTTTAGATGTACAAATGCATTTCCTCTGAGTGCAGGGAACATACGCAAAACATCCATCATCTTACAAAAAAAAGGTTAATTTAAGTCATGATGTGCATAGTTTTAATAGTTTAACTGTAATACACACAGAAAGTGATTATTACTAATAAACTACAAATTGTTGGCAATCAGTATGCTGTCATTCATTTAGTCATGTGAAATATCACTTTGTTTTGTGTCCAAAATATATTGAATAAACTAAGAATTGATAAAATGACTGTAATATAAATTATTATCAGTTGCTAGGTCATATTCATCAAACAATACTTTTTTATTTCAGACATGTCCGTGACAAAAAGTTAAGTATTTGTCCAACATACGTAAATGAAGAAACAATTTACTTATGTAGCACCTTTCAAACACAAATGCAAGTCAAAATATTTTACACAAACGTATTAGTAAGTCAAACATGATTAATTCAAATTAGGGTGGGACTGAATTTTTTAAGAAATCATCTAAATTATTTCCAGTTTTGTAAATAATTATTCTAATTTTAATTGCTCAACAATATTGGCTCAAAAAGCCACATTTTTTTCATTTAAATAAAAAATAGTGGATGACTAAATCAAGTAATAGGCACTGATATTGATATTGTGAGTTTGTGAGTTTATTTATTTCAAACAAATGAAAGAAAATAAGAAAAGAAAAAATATATGTACATACCTATACATACATATGTACATATACACATGTATATACTTACATATTTAAACTAATTAAGAAAATAATAATAATCACAAATATTAATATTAGTGATTTTTTGTTTCTTAATTAGTATGTATATTTAAGTATATATACTAATTAAGAAAAAAAAAAAAAACTCAGGCTCTATTAATGTCTGGAAAAAAATACATTTAATTGCATTTAGATTCAAAACAGTAGAAAAAGAAATACAAAAAATATCCCTGAGCTAAACTGAACAGACCGAAAGTCAAAGTAACAGCTCCAGTTGACATGTTCCAGTAATTTTTACTTTTTAAATATTTTTGTCCACATGCGAAAATTCCTGTTAATAGACATTTGTATCCAGGGTGGGATCACTCAGTGGCAACTTCTATCTGGTCAGTCAGCAGAGGTGATCATCTTCTACTCTGACTGCAGCTTGAAGTTGGATGCTGGAGAACCAAACTTCTGGTATTTTCTTCTGAAGGGGGGGGGGGGGGGGGGGGCTCATGCAGCCTAATGCGGCCTGTGTGTGGTTTACAAGAGTAAACAATACTTGCTTTCACCAAAAAAGCACCAAAAGTTTCTAATATGACCGGAAAAATCACTAGACTTGTTAATATTCACTTTTTCTTGACATAAAGTCTCTAGAGGGGTCTGAAAATTTGTTAACTATAGCGCCAAAGTGCTAGGTTTTTAGCAGAAGTCCACCATGTGTAATCTATGTACTTTCCCTTATTGTCTTAGTTTCCGTAAAGTAGAAACAAGTCATCCTTATAGTTTACAGTGCCACACTTTAACTTAGCTGTAAAGACTCTAGCTGTAATGACTGGACAGGGGCACCGAAGGGGTCAATCATATTTCAAAGGAGCCAGTCTTCCCTTAGCTTCACTCCTGCATCTGCCCATGTTTAGAGTCTGGCAGAAATTTGTATAAATTCATATTTTTTTTTGTTTGCTCTTGTGCAACAACTGTGTGATGTGAATTTCATAATCTGCACTAATCTTCAAAAGTCCATGAGGTCTTGTGTACCCAAATACTCGTAACTGTGCAGACAAAAAAAAAAAAAAAAAAGCCATAAAAACTATAAAAATGGCAACTATAACTGCATCAGGATCAATGTCCAAAAAGATGAAGCTCAGAGGAACCATGCAGATGATTGTTTTGAGAAGATAAATTGCAAGAAAACTCTCTTGTCCACACATCTACATTGTCCTTTTATCCAGTTCAGTGCTCATGGTAATGTAAATGCACAGCCGACTCAGAAGGTGGTATGTAGAACTGCAGGCCTTAGTCTTTCACCTGACTTACACACACAAATGCAGAAACTTTGCTCTCTGCCACAAAAAAATATTTAAATAGTATCACATTTTAGGCTTCTGTTAACACTTTGTCCTTAATTGTGATTGAAAATCTTGTCCTCACAATATTATGTAATCATCCATTTTCATCTTGTCTCAATCCACCTGTCATTGGACAAGTTGCCAGCAGGCCCATCACAGATCCATCTAGCATGCTGTTAGGGGTGGTTTGGGATTTTGAAGTATCTAGAGAGAAACCACACAATACACAGGGAAAAACAACTTAACAAACACTTCAGTAGAAATTCAGATCAGAAAACTTTATGCTGTTAGACGTAAACCACTGCACTCCTGCGCTGCCTCTTACCATCTCATATCCTGACAAAAGATACTGCTACTATGATTATCCCGTTACAGATACTACTGGATGCTTTAGAACCAGTCTGAGAATGCTTTGGTTTTTCTTCAGTATAAAAGTCATTCTGTAACGGATATCAGTGCAGGTCAGCTCACAGCAAGAGTGAACCAAGCTGATGCAGATTGGTTAACTAAACAAATACAAACCTTTTGCAAGGTGCAACTCATTTTGTCCGATTTAATGTCGCTCTTCAAGTCACTTGAAATATGATACGTGCTCACACAAGTTAAATATTTTGATGTGACATTTTCAAAACTATTCCCTGACCTCTGCCTCTGTGTGGTGTTTATCTACAGCAGGCACAAGAAAGTGGAGTGCAAATGACTTTGACACTGTTGTGATCTTGATAATAGAAACAAATTGGGTCAATTCTAAGTGGACAGACAAAAATATTGTTATTATTCATGAAAATCACAAAATGACTTAATCTGTTTTGCTGAGTATTAAATAAATTGAATAAAGGACATTGCTAAAAAGTGCAATCTTCACATAAAAATAGCACAAATACTGAATAAAATGCTAATTTGGTGATGAAAAATTAAGCATTTTTCAATTGATTGTTGTTTAAATACACTTAATAATGTCACCTCAGTATATTCATAGTCTCTTTCAGTTATAAAGATTTATTAAACAAGTCTGAAATTAGGACTATGAGACTAAAAATCAATCTCATGACACAAGACTGCTAAAAACAATTAACCACAAATAGGACGGTGTCTTTGTGGTCTTGCAGCAAAGGGAACTTTAGTTAATCTAAAGACCACAAATGTTAGGAAATCAATAAATGCGGGGAAAAAATACAAGTACACTTTTAAAAATCTTTGCTGAAAGTTGTAGTTTTTTAATTGCACAAGTATAATTAGAGATATGAATTAAGATCATGTCTGGCATGTGAAGATTTGCTTTTTCTTAGTGCCTCGCAAAATGACTGAACAGAAGCATCACGGGACATTCTGGTCTGAAATGGATGTTTAAGGGTTAAAAGCAGCAGATAAAAACTTGAAATAGTTTCCCTCCTGTTAGGTAGTTTGTAAGCAGTGCATGAAAAACCTTTTGGCAAAGTGCAACTCTCCTGCACATGGGTCATCGCAGCTTTAAGAGCTAGAGGAAAATAACCAGTCCTGCCCTCCATCATCCTCTCATCCTGCTGACCTCTACATAGGGTATAGTATACTTACAGCACATACAGAGAGGAAGAAGGAGAGAAAAGAGAGTGATTGCATATCTGAAGGCATCAAGAGCAGATATGGATGGGAGAGGAGTGACATGGTCAGACACATCTTTGCTTTCTTATTAGTGAGGGCCTGTACGGACACTTTTGGCCCTTTTTATGGGACCATGATGAAACCCCTCTTGGTGCATCTGCAGAAAATGGTCAGGGGAAATCACAGATGAGAATCACTCAAAGACAGGGAGATGTCAACAGGCACATAATGATAGCTGATGGCCTCAGAATACTCTCCCCTCTTCCCTCTCAGCCTCACCTGTTCAAGTTGCACTATCCTCGAAAAGATAATTAGAGGTAAAACAGAAAGACGGAAGCTTTATCTTTCTGGTTTCTGTAAGCAATGCTCTTTGTTTTATACATCTGGGAGTCCCTTTTTCCTGTTTCCCAATCTCTCTTTCATTTCATGGAAAGAAGAAGGAGGAGGAGAGCTCCCTCTGTGAGACGCCAAGGTGCTCCCAGTCCATTGTGCTTCTGGCTGTCAGGTTAAATTAGGGAGTACAGGCTCCGTGAGTGTAAAAAAATCAATACTTGATGGAAGATTGCTCCCCGGAAAATCTGTTTTGATTCCAGGATTAATTCTTGACCAAAGGCTCCTGCAAAATGACATGCCATTAGCCTGAAAATGAACACATTCTGCAGTGGAAATTGGATGGAAATGTGTCAGGTGATTGCCCTGACTGGTTGTTTTGAGTCTTCAAGCAAGGGGACTGAAGGTGTGGCTGCCACGAAACAGGCCTCCAGTCCGACTCCATTTCCAGAACAGAGACAACTCCACTGTGGCCTCCGAGTATTCTCAAGGCCATTGTTGTCCAACGGCTGCAAGTGCACTCCACCAAGGTGAAATGCATTTACCCACTGTCCACTCTCTCCTGTGTTTTCCATAAAGCATGGCATGAAGAATGAGAGAATCTGAAAATAAAACAAGGGGGAGTGTTTTTCCCCTCTACTCAACAGTGAGAAAAAGGTTGGCAAGATGCATTATTGATGAGCGAATAATGTGTTTGTCATGACAGATGACATTTCCTGGGTTGAACACTTAAATAAAAACCTGTAAAAAAAAAAAAAAAGTACTGGACAGTAGTTTGAACAGCCTGATAAAAACATGCCTATAACTCTTTAAGTATTTCAGCCATTTCTGACACTTTAATAATATTTCTAATGAAATCATTTGGAGGTTCTTTTGTTTGTTTTTGTTGTCATTCATTTGTCTTTCAGGTTTTTCTTATCACCTGAAGGTTCCCATTTTGTAACATTATGAAACATCTTTTCTTCTTTCTTGCCAACACTATCAATAAGATGTATTCAACAAACCATTATGATGCACTTTGCGTTATTTTCACAGACACACAATTAATTGACTAAACATAGGAACATGATAAATGTCTGATTTGATTTAATCTATATGATAAACATCCAAAAAATCATTTATCTGAGGTGCTCACAAAAACATTTCTCATTGTCTTCTCAGTGGATAGGCATATTTTAATTTTTTTTTATTTCATCATTAGTTATATGCATTTCTAATTCCTAACATCACAAGGTCTGTTTATTTTTCCAAATCTATATTTTACCATTTCATTTTATTTCAGAAAGACTCATTTGAAAGGTGAGGAAAAATTACTTGCATTAACAATAATAATTAAATGTTCTATTCCTTGTAAATCTCAAACTTTTGTGCATGCGTTTACGGAAGGACACCTGTAAAGTATAATGGGTGAATGAATAATTAAGGTTTAATTAGTTTAAATTACGTTTACTCCAGTTTTACTGAAATTATGAAAATCAATTTCTAAAACATCATGGCCTCTGTTGCTTAAAAAAAAATATCTAACCCAAATTTAGTAGAAAAATAAGAACAAAACAGCAAATGAGAAAGATTAAATGGTTTCATCGACCACAATTATGAAGATGACGACTTTTTGCTTGAACCATACAGTTTTATAGTTAGGCTTCAGCGCCACCTGCAGGTTTTATCTGTCATCTTCTGCTACATTTTGCCTGTAGATGGCAGTAGGAACCATAGACTGAACAATAGTTACCACAGAAGAAGTGGTCTGAATGAAAGTGAAAAATTCCACACTAAAATTAGAGATTTGGCTTCGCTTTTGAAATTCTGTGAAATAACAGATTTATGGCCTGATTGTATAGAGAGAACACAGCATGGGCATTCATAGATAGATAGATAGATAGATAGATAGATAGTGCATTTAATAAAACCCGTTATTTTAAAATGATGTGGACCACTGTCACACTGTTAGATTAAATTATTTAAACATGCCTCAAAAAATAAAATGTATGAAACAGACATTTTGTAGTTTAACCCCTCTAAAAAAAAAAAGCAGAACATGTCTGAATTCTATTGTCTAGTCTATCCAATTTTTCTATTTTAGTTGGCGTTTACTTTGCAGTCGCTTATTGATGACGTTTCGCTGTTCGCTGGAAGCCGTTGCTGAGGCAGCAAATCTGACCATTGCTTCTGTGACTATTTAGATGCCTTAAAAAACACCAAGAGTCTCAGAAATAGAGTATTATTTTAAGTCCGGGATGTCTTGGCTCAAAGCTGCGTCGTCCACTGCTGAAGATGTGTTCGACGAAAACGCAGACGACCTTAATTTACAAACTAAAGAGTGGACATCCAACATGAAGAAACGAATCAAGGTAAAATTAGAACAAGTGTGTCTCGTGCTGGGCTGAAATGTGTTTTGTTTTGTTTAAATGTGGATTTATTCGGTCAGTGACTCACAGTATGCAGTTTTTTGCTCATATTTGTGTGTGGCATCTTTAACAACACGTGTTTGTTTATCTGTTGGTGTTGTGAATAGGATGGTTATGTAGACGGAATTGATGCCGGGCAGGAGGCCTCCCTTCAGGTCGGATTTAACCAGGGCTTCAGAGAAGGAGCCGCTCAGACCCAAGCTGTGAGTCGCCTCAAGGGAATAGTAAGGTAAAGATAAAATAAATACATACATAAGAGGGCTCGGGGGTAGATTTATCTCACAATAAAAGATCAACGCAAATAATTGCAGCCAGACAACAGATTAAAAATGATGTGACAATAGTATATCTATCAGCCTTCTTCCACAAGTTACAAAGGGAAAATAAGGTAGCCCCCTTGACCAGCTATACATTATGCATTTGCTTGTTAAAATATGACATAATAATTTTTTAGAATTTGTGTCTATATTTATATTAAAAACATAGGAATGAAAAAGCTGATCAGTTGATCTATTTGTCTCACTTTTAACACATTCCTGTCATTCATTCATCCTGTTCTGTTTTAGCTGCTTGTAAATGTAGAAATGCTTAACTTTTTGTATTTACGTTTAAAAAATAATCTGCTTAAATAAATACTGATAGTCCTTTATAAAGTTTAATACAAACACCACTCAGTTTAGTCCTAAATCACCACAAGTGTTTACAGTAAAACTGTAGAGGGAGAAACAGTCTTTAACGTGGTTTTTATTGTATGAAACATTTACTCATAACAATGTTGCTTTTATTTTGACCATTGTCAGATAGTTTTCAGATGTTTTTTGGTGATTTTTAAGATTTGTTTTCCCCATATCAATCTACAAGGTTTCAAAATTGCTTTGTGTACAATCAAAAGAATTTAAAGCTGATTTCTTATAAAAGAAACATCCTGAGTGTCTTTTGTTTGGACAATTATTGAAGTCTTTTTTTGCCCTCATGTAGATGGTTGTCCCAGTCACTTCTCTGTGCCATTGTATGCAACACTGTTGCCTCTTTGTGTCTCCCGTCACAGTGCTATATGGTGCTGGTGCCGAATCCAGCATCCAGAAAACCCCATCCCACCCTCAGTGACTGACCTCTTGCAGCGGGTGACACAACATGAGGAAAATATCATGGAAGGCATCAGGAAGGCTTTAGAGAATCCTCCTCCGAGTGTGACTGACATCTCGGAGAGCATGGAGGACCTGGAAGTGGAGCAAGCACCAGGCCACTGTTCAGAAGGATGCAAAGAGTCGAACTGCTGCAACAGCGCTGAAAAAATGGACTTTGATGACCCTCACCAGCCACAATATTTTTGTTCTGAGTCTACTGACTGCTCCTCCAGTTTAAATGAAGGTCTAAACCTTCTCCTGCACCACTGTATGGATGTTGTGTCAGAACTGGGGCTACCAAAGGAGCTAATCGGACACTTGGAGGAGCTGAGGGAGCTGAGGAACATGAAGTGATCAGGCAGCAAGATTTGAAACCATGAGACTTGAACTGTAACACAAAGCAGCTTTTGATGATTTTATATATATATATATATATATATATTTATATATATATATATATATAAAATGTGTGTATTTGATGTGTATATAACAAAATATTTTGTATATATGGGTTTTCCTATTATATTTTGAAAAGGTTTTCTACTAAATGCGAATTCTTACCACATAATTATACAGTTGACTTTTTAAAATGGCAACAGACACATTCACTCTATTTAGACGAGTTTAACTCCAAAGATTTGGAGAAAAAATGTCTGACAGTCGTTTTACTGAATAAACTAAAATGATCAAAACATGAGTTTAAACTTGGAGTATTAATTTTATATAGGGACTATTTTCACATGACACAATAGAAAATAAGATGTGAAAATAATTTGAAAGTAAAAAAAACCTTTGATCCATCCTTTCATGATCTACTGCTCAGATGACTGTGTGATAAAACTGTTTAAAATTGTTCTCTTCAAATTATTCATTTATCAAACATGGCATAAAATAGAATTTATTTAAATGTACTGTAACCTGTTTGTTATATTGCATTGGTAGATAAAAAGAAAATAATTAAGCTGTAAATTAAACTTTCTTCTGTGCTTCAGCTGTTTTCCTTCTTTTGCTGACTAAATTTGTAATTATTGCTCTTTATTAAATTTCCAGCAGCCAGTGAAGGTTACTTCATATTGATCAAGTCCCTCTTAAACAATTTAAGATAAGATCAACTAATTATATTTATGACAGGAAAAAAGTTTTTTTTTGTGAATTTTTTTTTATGACTGTACATTAATGATTACAGAATAAAATTTAGTTTAAATGACAGACTGAGCAGTTATAAACCATCACCCGCTTACATGAATGTGAAATTTCCGAGGGGTACCTGAACATTTCACCACCGTCGTCGCACTCGGGTATGACGTCATGCGCTCGGACCGAGCCATGACCTGCTGCTCCGGCTAAGCTAGGGGTCTATGCGAACAGATGTTCCGCAGCAAACACAGTAAATACCCATCTTTTCTTAAATATTATGTTATCAAATGAAACGTGTGCAATATTAAGCAGAAATAAGAAATACGGCAGCGGCGAGTTTACTGAGCGGCGGTCACTCTGCAGAGGTGTTTTTTTGTATTTTAAGTTTACGGCAGCTAGCTAGCTAAGCAGCTCACCAAAAGTGACACAAGAGCTTCACGATTGAAAGCTTTGATAGTTGACTTCAGTTCAACTAAAACAAGGTTTGTTTGGGTATCATTGCAATCATTTCTGATTGATTTGACAGTTAAGTTTGTGGCTGCCATCGTTAATGTTACTTCCTTTTTTTGTGCAGATATATACACAATGGGGCGTTGCTTTCTGTTTTGACAGACCTGTTTTCATTTGGTAAAAACGCATGATAAAATCGAAATCATTATTACTACTATTATTTTAGAAAGAAAAGTTTATTCTGTCCTGCAAATTCATTATTTTTCATAAATTAATGAAGGGATATTGTGTTGTGTTGTAAAACTGGTGTCTAAAGTACTGGGATCAAAATAAACAACTGAGCCTGTAGTATTCAGATATCTTTAGATAAACATAAGGCTATTATATTTAGTAAACATTATATTCTTTTGATTAAATTTAAGCTCTGTTTCACAACCTTTACCAATACTGATATACTACTAATAACCCATTTGATTTTTTTGTAAATCGATACATTTTTACCTATCTCAGTTTCAAGTCAGGAAGTGCATTATGATGTCAAATAACTTGTTTGTCAAAGCAAATTCTTTAAAAATTGACTCAGTGAGTTACTTTTACCTCTTTTAGCTGTCTAAAGTTTTGTCAAAAGTAACTTATTGTTTTCTTGTTTACAGCTTGACCTTCTTCATCATGGACCCCTAAAAGTTTCAGGTTTCAGCGACTCATCAGGTCGCTTTTGGTTGTTTTGGACCAGAGTCCACCATCAAGCCTGTCTGACCTCCCGGACAGAGGGAGCAAGCAGATGGGGAACTGTTGCTGTCGCCCTGAAAACCCCTGTGGTAGTGCAGAGGAAAGAAGTGTTTTGCTGAAAGATGAGTCAAAGGTCACAGGCGCTGGTGAAAAAGAAGTGGTTGGCACATGTGGTCCTGAAAGAGATGACAACATGAGGTATGATACTGGGAAAGATCGATGAGAAAAAATATATATAACTTGAGTAAAATAAGTATAATAACATAAAGTATCAGCTTGTCGTTGGACTGTGTGTACTTTTCTGATGTTATACCCCACAAAAGAATGACATATACATCTTGGTGAGTGTTTTTTAAGTGCTTCTTAAATCTTTTTGACCAATATTTTATGAAGCAAAGTTGATCTTAAACATTTATTTTATTAAAGTACAAAAAATTACGGTAAATCATTGAAATACCTTCAAGTAAATAAACGATCAAACTGTCCCTCTTTGAGTTGTTGGAATATGTTGTATGGCAAATTCACATTTTGACTAATTCTGAGCTTACTTCTACGGACTTCAGTGCATTCATTACATTGTGTGGAAGAGAAACATATGCGTCATCCTGTTTACTAATGGGTAATGAGACATAAATTGAAAATTAATGTGACTTATGATTAAAGGTTTCTTGCTTCCTCTTCACCAACAGAAGAGAAACAATCAAGAAACATTTTTCTAAATCATATCTGTTTATGTTCAAATGTAATTTGAGAGGCTACTTGTAGTTCTGTGACATTGCTCATGCTGTGTTATGTCATTTAGGAAAGCTACTGACAAGAATGCTGTGGATGTGCAGAGCCCTGATAATAGAGAAGCAGAGCCTAGCAACACTCAGGGAAATGGACCCTTGCAGACGAGGAATAGTGATCCAGCAACGCCTTCTCCAAATAAAGCATCTGATAAAGACAACTCCATTGAACCACAAATCAAAGACAGAAAGGACATTTCTGTAGACAGTGAACCAGCTGAACATCTTGAATGCACTTTAAACTCTGCAGCTGATGGTGAGCTTGTAGCATCAACTGCAGAACCAGCAGACGAACCTCCAGCCTCACTGCAGGACGAAGTCCCTGAAGATGTCCCACAAACATCTGAAGCCGTCAGCTCCGAAAATGTTTCCCATCCTAAGACAAACACAACAGAGCACTCAACAGTGTGTAATGATGCTGAAGAAAAATGCTCCAAAGATGCTATCAGCACAGTAGCCAAACCATCAGGGGAGTTGGCTCAAAATAATGAAGTGTTATCTGTGCCAAACACGCAGCTTTCTGCAGAAGCAGGTCAGGAGGCGTCCATCTCTGCGGTCAGTCAGGAGACAAACACACAGGCTGTGAGCTGGTAAGTAACATGGGAACGGCTTATTCCATGAGGCTGAATGGTTATACAGCCGTGGGAAAAAGAACAGCCTCAGCTGAGCAACAACAGATGACATATTGCACACTGTCATCATTTATTTAATGAAAATGAAGCCAGAAAGCAGTGTGTGGAAAAACTAGGCAGAATTTAGAGAATTCCTGATAATCAAACACAATTGATTAATTGATCATCAGTGTGTGTGTGAACCTCTTTTAATACAGTCCGAAGATCCCTTGCAAATTATGAAGCTATCTTTCTGACAGCCAAAGATAGGTTTACATTGGATTATGCAACAGGACAGAGATTCACAAACACTGCAGCAAATCCTCAGCTGATTGGCTGAAAAAGAAAATAGTTGTGTTCTAATAACCCAGTCAAAGTCCAGACCTCAACCTGAAAATTGAGCCAGATTTTCTCCTAAAAGATGTGAGAAACATTTGATATAAAACAAGTTATTACAGCTAATATGATTCTATTGATACTACTGAGTCTCACACACCACTTCTGCAGTTAGGCAGTTTCATCTAAAGTTGTATTTACCTCAATTTAAGACCTGGTGTTGGTTCTTCATCATATGACATGTATGTCAAATGCTGTCCAAAATCATCAGGCTTGGTCTGATAACAAATGGACACATGCTTTGGTAAACAAGTTAAAGGGTTTGAAATATTTTATTCATGAAAAAAGATGAAAGGAAAAGAAAATAGAAATCAGTCTGAAGAGTTAGGTTTGTTGAACAGTAAGGAACAGGTGATTTCTGCAAAATGATGTGCTCTTAAGACCAAACTTAAGCTGCTTGTGTATTTTGTTTATTCTCAGACGATCTCATAAAGTATTAAAACTGGAATTACTACTTCTTTATATTACTGCTATTGATTTTTTTTACTTGATTGGTTAGGTATGAAATCCAGTCTGAAATCTACAGATTTATTGAATTATAATGTTTCTGCATAAAATTCTTGTGATCCTCTATTCTTCAGCTGTACCTGTTGCACATCAGCTAGAAATGTTTGTCTTTCTGGTCGCTTTGCAGTACTTTGTCAGTGGATTCAGTCAACAGAGGCTCTCCATTGTGCAGACATGATGAATCTGAAGGTCTTAACAGCCAGGATGTCTCTCAGTCTTCCTCTGGGTTGGAGCCTAATGGACTCGACCACAGTGTGCAGAAACAGGACTCTGCCAGTTCTGTCAGGGAGCCAGAGGCCACAGATTCAGCAGATACAGAAGACAGGTCAGAGATCTGGGTGTTTGTTACATCAAAATAAGGACCTTGTTTACATAAACTGCATTCTTGTGGTGTTTTTTATACTGCTATTGTGCCACTAGAGGGGGAACTTACTGCTGGACTGCTGATGCAACTTGATATCTTTAATATAAAAGATTCTTTAAAATGCAATTTTCCTGTAATAGTTTTATTAAATTAAATGTGGTAATAATATTCTTTGACTATGTATATAAACAGACAAATATTCATTTTCTCCACAGGTTAAAATCAGATCAGGATGCAAAGCCAGACTCTCAGTATTCAAGTCCTGAGAGGCTGCATGAGGTAACTTCTTTGGAGGAACTGAAACAGGATGCTGTGGAGGAAACCATGCAGAAACTGAAAGGTGAAGATGTGCCCAAAACAGAAGAGGATGTTGGATTGATAGAGGAGGAAAAGATGGAGGGCGCTGTAACTGAGAAAGAAAGTCCTCAGGTTGAGAAAGATGCCAAGATTCAGGAGGTGGTTGGCAAACAGGATCAGCGGACAGGCAGCACAGATGTAACAGCTGATGCTGGACCTGCAACTGAGGAGGAGGAAGATGATCTGGGAGACAGGTTTGTAAAGGTCATTTAAGTTGCTTTATAGTCCTGGAAAGGATTCCTGTATGGCATGAGCGAGAGAAAGTATTAAAGCTTTCTTGTAAACATATAAGAGACAATAAAAGACCGATATTTAGTTTGTGATGAAGTAATCATTTTCCAGGGATAATTTTAAGCAAGCACAGAAAAACAAAGTTGGTAGGTTTATAGAACTAGAATGTACTAAAACACACTAAAATACACATTTTCTATAAACTGTGTTGAAAACATAGTATTTCTGTTATATAGTGTTTTCTTATTAGCAATGTCATGACAAGATTGACCCAGACTGATTCATAGAAATAAAGTAGTTTTATCTGTTTCAATCAATACAACACACACAAGTAGGTGGATATTTATTAAATGGTCATTTTGGATGCTCAGTAATGGGATCTTTGTTTATAAACACAAAAAAGCTCAATGTGTCCCAGTTTCATGCATTATATGTGTGTTTGTGTTTGATCTTAGTGAAGAAGATCTGTACAGAGGAGCCGAGGAGTTGTCTGCGTCTCAAAGTAATGAACCATCAGACTCCGAAACTAATTGGTGCATCCTTTACATTTATAGTCAAACTGCACCCCACACACACCAAGCTACTACAGGATCAGTTTGCTTTTTCACGTGTGGACAGTAGTCCTTTTGTTGATTGCGTCTACCTTCTCTCCTCCCAGGTCTAAAAGTGGAGGACAGATGCAGTTTGTCCCCGGCGGTGGATATTCTGTTTTACAGTGAGAGAGAGTGGAAAGGAAACACTGCCAAAAGTGCTCTCATTAAAAAGGTTGGTGTCTGCAGAAGAAGTGCGTCAGATTAAAACCAGTTGTTTTTGAATGTGGCACTAAATTCTTCCTGTGGTGTTTGTCCAGGGTTATAAAGAGATGTCGCAGAGCTTCAGCAGTGTGAGGCGAGTGAGGGGGGACAACTACTGTGCCCTCAGAGCCACGTTGTTCCAGGTGTTGTCCCAAAGTACCCAGCTGCCTGCGTGGTTGCAAGAGGATGGTGTCACTATGGCAAGTGTTTACTCAGAGATGTATCTAACAGTAAAACCTGGTGTACATGAGTTACCATTGTAGTGACTGTAAATGTTTTGTTCAAACCAGCGCTTCTCAACCTTTATTGAGCTGTTGCCCCCCTATTTAAAATCTAGGTCTCCTATCCAACCAGCTTTAAAATGTAGGGTTTATATCAGCTTTGAAGCAGTTGTGCAATCAGAGCTGACAATGTCACAATATGATATTGTTTTATTCATTGTTGACATTTTACTGATTCCTGCCTCCTCCAAGCAGATTGTGACATTTTTCACTTCAGTGACGTAAAAGTTGTTCCTCCAACTTTAGTATAACATCTGATATGTGACATGTTTATACTGAGGTTACTGGAAAAACAATCTGATTTAGAATGACCCAGTTAGCAGATTGGATCTTATTAGTAAAAGTCAAGTTTGGTCTTCCAAAAATATGTTGATTATTCTGAGTTATATCCTAAACTCTGGATTATAAGGAGGCCAAGAGAAGGTGGCAATTTTGATTGTTTTTAGCATACTCACTTAACGCAGAAAAAAAAAATTTAAATGCACACACAGGTATTTTTTTCCTGCTAATGTTTAGTGTTTGTGCTCTTTTGTTTAACTGTTTTACCGGTGAATATCAATGCCTGATTTAAGGGTCATTAATTAGTTTCTTTTTTTCTTTTCTAAGCCAGCTACTAAAGCAAAGATTTGCTGCCCAAGTAGAAAGCTGTCTCTGCTCAACATCAGCTTCAAGGTCATTTGTTCTAAAACTGAAGGCTTAAATGTGCACGCAGTGGAACGTTTATACATGGTAATGTGATTAAAGCTTCATGCCACAACTTTAGCTGCATGCCTCAGTCAAGCGTTCAGGGTGTGTCCCACACTCCTGGGGTGTTAACTCTCATCTGGATTTAAAGTAATTACAGGTCTGTTTGGTTCAGGCCATCATCTATAGTGAAAATACCATTGAGCTGTTTTGTCATGAGACAGCTGATGGTCTCAAACTTTTCACTTCTGTTAAATGTTTTTTTTTCCCCACCCCAAAGATCACATTAAAGGGAGTTGTTCTCTCTCATAGAAGAAAGTGTTCCTGAGTTATCTTATGTATTCCAGGCTCTTATGCAGTTCCAGTGAAATGTTAAAAACCCACTGGTACAGGTGGTGGAACCACCGTTTGCCTGTAGTATGTCTTCATTTGTGCATGCTACACAGGACTTACATCTTTTAACAGTTCTTCCTGTCACTTCCGTTGGTAAAATACCACCAGTCATTTTCATTCAGCATTGTTTTGACGTTAATCATTTTGATAAACTAAATACATGCCAGAAGTCCTCCAGTGTGTGACCTTACCCTAAGGTCTTTGATAAGTTGTCTATGAAGGAGCATGCCACAGAAAACAGCAAATTAGATCACAAGAAAAGTCAGAATCGTTGTTAGTGAAATTCTTGTGTTGCATAAAAGCTCTGTAGACTCTGGTCTACACGGTTTGTCCACTGCTTCTCTGTTTTGTTAACATTGTAAAGGCTTATGTTACAAGCTGGGGTTTATATTGGCAAGGCTTTGCCTGCTTTTACTGTTTTGTTTGTTTTATTTTTACAATTTTTTTTTACAATTAGATAGAAGTTGATGTTACATTTACACGTTCGCTCAATCACTGCCGTTTGTCTAATCCAGTCTATGTTGAGTTAAATCAGAGATGTTGAGGAAAAACCTTAGAAACAGTTCTTTATAGCTGATATTTTTACATATATTAAACAAGTACTGTATTAAAAGGACTAACAGTAAAATGACAAATGTACAGACAGACTATTTTAACAGAGCTGGCTTCTCTAGCTACTGAAAACACCCTTGTCAGTGTCAGTGATTGGTAGCATGATACATCCTTTTAGAATAATTAGATAAGAGAAAAAAACAATCGAGTAAAGGATTGGCTGTTTTCCTGATGTTTAGTTTGGCAACATGAACATGAATGGCAACATGAACAGATTATATAGCTGAAGACGATATGATTGAACATATTAATGTTAATATACATGCGGATATATGACTGAACATTACTGCAAGTGCATGGTTGAGGAAAAGCTAAACTCTTTTTCTCTGTTATCTTTGTGCGCTACCTGCCACCGTGCCCTACTGGATCTTGCGTAACAACCCCGACTTTGGAGATCAGTCATTTGCAGACGTTCAGACTGCAAAACTGTTGTACAAATCTTGAATATGCAAATTTGATGTTTGTATTTTATACAAGCATGCTCATGAAAAATAAAAACACAGAGTAATTAGTTCCATTACTGACTTTACTGCAGTCTTAAGTGACTTTTTTTGTACAATTGCTGTTTTCTGTGTTAACAGTTGCCAGAGCAACTGGAGGCACAGGAAGGGCTGATAAGCCAGTGGAGATTTCCTGGAGATGGCACAGGAGATGCCACCCAGCAGCTGAAAGGCTACATGGAGCTTCTTCGAAATACGGTAATTGCTGCAGATCTGCCGAGATGTAGGGTGGGAAAATACTTTCAAGAGAGGACAAAGTTAACCACAGCAGGGTATTGATATTCCTCAACAGCGATTTTTGGCTGTGATTGTTACCATATGTCAAAGGGAGGTAGTTTGCTAAAGGCTGCTGGACTTGTTTCCTTTTTCTTTTGAGTCATTAACTCGGCCTGGTAAATCTCAAAGGATTTGGAGGGAAGGACCCTCAAAAGAGCTGTTTGAACGGATAAAAGAGCAGTAGCTCTTTACTGTAACAGTCTGAGGCCGAGAGCAGAGTTTATTGTCCATCACTTCCACTGGTATTCTGAGGATTTCTGGTGTTTACTGCAGACTTGGTTCTTAAAAGTCAGACCTCTGTTTTATTAGCTGGTTGTGTGCATGGCTGTTAGGATGATGAAGTGTAACTGGCCTGTGCTGTGCTTGTTATGTGCATGTTTGCATGGGGAAAAAAAAAGCCTCTAATAAAATGACTCTTTTATAAATTAAACTGTGTTGACTGAAGATGAAATATGCATAGTCACAAAGAAAGCTTAGTTTCTTGACTAGATACTTGTCCTGTATGTGGAAACAAATCAGTAACTGATGACAGATAAAGAAATAATGCTTCATTGTGAGGAAAGACAAATGGCAGCGCCAGAATCAAATATGTTGCTTTTGTTGGGTTACAAAATACTGTAATATAGACAAATACTGTTTTGTCACTTATAAATACATTATATTCTCCTTTTAGTATAAACAGTTTACTTAACATCTTTAAAATCCACTGTGGATATTTATTACACTTTTAATCTGCTGTCACCTTAGTTTGTGCTTTTTGTACGACCTGTGTTCGTCTGATTTGTCTCCAGTGGCGGGCCGCAGCAGACTGTTCCTGTGCTGCAGAGCGGCAGCAGCTGTGTGAGCGAGTTTTCCAGGGTGGAGAAGAAGAGCTCGGGCTGCTGGAGGCGCTCAAACTGCTGATGCTGGACAGAGCGGTGGAGCTGCACAGCCGCATGCAGGGAGGTGAAGATGTCCCTCTCTTCTGCTGGCTGCTGTTTGCTCGCGATTCGTCTGACTGTCCACGTTCCTTCCTCTCCAACCACCTCAGGCATGTTGGTCTCAGCGCTGGGCTGGAGCAGGTAGTGGAAACTGAGCACTTTCTTTCTGTTTACCTATTTGCTTCGTGGTAAATGAGTGATTGGACAGTACCTGGTAGGATTTTCTTTGCTTCGATGGATCCAGCAGTATTTTATTCTTGAGTAACCATCTGTTGCACTGAACCGCAAACATAATAGTTAATTCGAGATGTCATGAGATGGGTGTGTAACTTTTTTTTTTTTTTTTTTTTTTATAAATAGTCTTCAACCTGAAACGCAAAACATGCTGATGCTTGTGATGTTTTTTCAAGTTGTACCTCTTTGTCATCATCAGCCTCTAGGTAAAGGAGGTTACAGGAAGAATGAGCTGTTGGCTGATTTGTTATTCTCAGGATATTAAAGCTTTTACAGGCAATGCTTCTGTAAAAACACCTCACCCATAATTATGTTTGTTCAGTGTTTGTGAAGATTGCAGAAGTTTCTCCAAGACTGTAAAATGATGTCCACATATTGTGTCTTTCTGCATAGGTGGAGATGTTCCTGCTAGGCTATGCTCTGCAGTGCACCATTCAAGTTTACAGATTATACAAGGCGGACACGGAGGAGTTTGTCACCTACTACCCAGACGACCATAAGGACGACTGGCCGTCCGTGAGTCTCGTCACAGAAGATGACCGCCACTACAATGTGCCAGTTATGGAAGCTGCAGAGCCACAAAAATTGCTCACCTCCAGCTGATTGTGGCTGCAGGAAAACCTCTTGCCACACAAACGCTCCTCAGGTTGATGAAGACAGATTTATGCCAATTAAAGGAATAGTTTTGGGAAATATGCTTGTTAGCATCCTTTTGAATTAAAGCTTATTTCAGATCAAATTAAAGCTTTGTAACCAGTTAGCGTTGCTATGAAACCTAAAAGAGAGCAGCATAGCAGGCCTTGTTCTCAGGTAGAAAACCCAGCTGTCACCACTTCCAAAACTTGAGGATCAAGTTAAACCTTGTCTTCATTGGTTAATACCTATTTCTTAAATTATTGGTGGTGGTTCTCCTTTATTTACAGCCTCTGTGGTCTGAAGGATTGGCCATATGTGGATGCTGGAGGTGGTGTCAAACTGGTTTTGTAATTACTATGTTTAAATCAGGATCTATTGTAACTTTATCCTGTCCTTTTCATCAAACTGTTTCCTTTAGTTGTGCATGGGTTGAGCAGGTAACAAATAAAACAAAAAATCTTGATGTTTTCCCTATTTTTTGGGAAAAGTCAGTTCATTTGCATAGAATGCAACAAAAGCCATTTACTAATAAAACTCATTTTCCCTGTTTCTACTTTATATGGTCAACCATGCTAATATCTAATCACTGATCTAACATGTGGCTAAATAAGCATATGTCCCAAAATGCCAACATATTCCTTTGAAAATATGCTGATTTGAGACCTGTACAAGATGTGCTCTTGTACACACTGTATTGTATAGTTTTCTACTTGGTTATGTGTACATATAAGTTAGATCCAGATAAGTTTGCTGAGTGTAATTTTGGATTTTAGAAGGGAAAATAAAAAAAAAAGCTGAAATTTCCTCAAAGACCTTTTTGACATTTCTCTGCTCAGATTGCAGTTCAGCTGACAACAGCAACAAAAATATGTTTACACTGGAATTCGGGCACTTTTGTATATTTATTGCTTTTTGTTATTGTCAGAAATTAAGTGTGATCATCAGTGAAATGGTTCAATTAGTCAATGAAGGGTTTATCGGGTTAAATGCCAGATGAGCATCAGGAGACTTGACAGATTAATAGCAGCCTCTGCGTCAAAGGTGCGATTTTTATTTTATTTTATTTTTATTTATTTTTTTTGTTAACGTGTATGAATGCGTGTTTACAGGTGTGTCAGACTCAAGTAACATGTTGCCTTCAACTAAGCTGTTCGGAAGAAGGTGCCAACTTTGCTGCAGAAAACTGGCAAAAACTTCAACCACCAGCCACTGGATTCAATAGAGAAAAAAAAAAAGCTTGCTTGGTCCTCCATGCTGCCTTAGACATAATGCACAATACGACTGAATGTTGGTCATTTGTGAAAGAGGCTATTCCTTAACCAAATTTCTGAGCAGGTGCTGGGGAAAATATTGATTATGCCAATTGTAGGAATGTTCTTGCACTGTAAGTTTTGAATGGTATTTAAATAAAATTGGACATTTTGAAAGATGGAGCGTTTTTGTCTTAAATGTCTGAGATCAGAAGCTACAAAATATTCATGCTACATGTCTATAGGTCCAGACTATTTTACTTGTTGGATACTTTTCCTAATTACTGGTATTTTAAAATGACTAAATTGTGTAAAGGTTGGACTTTCCTACTACCAAACTCGCCTAAATAAAAAGCAGGACATTATGCTTTAGTGATGTCAGGCAGGAACAAGCATGAATAATAAAGCACTTTTATTAGCCAAAAAAAGAATGCCTATACAGTATATACAGTACATAGGACAGTCTGAATACTACCAGGAAAATGCTTGGCAAGAACAGAAGTAGATCTGACTCCCAGACTGCATGGAAAGTGAACAATCATTACTGTATACTTTAACACGCAGTGATATTATGGAGGGATTCCTGACCCCTCCGGGCATTTAAATATACACAATGCATTACCTATAGAAAACAATAATCTGTACACAGTTGTATGTAAAATACGATTGCACAACCCAACAAGTCCCACAATGTGTCTATATTTAAATCCAAGCAAGGCCTTGCCACTTAATCATAGTTAACAGAAAATAATGAACTCAGTATTTTGGCATCTCCACTACCACTCGACAGACATCTTTCTTGCCACTGAGGAGGAGAGTTCTCCCGTGTCGATTTCCCTTGTTACCCGGTAAACACATGAAAATGCTTAGTACATCCGCCGGAGTGATAATGCAAAAAAAAAAAACAAAAAACCAAAAACTAGAGAGAAATGTTGAAAAAGTCGGAAGACGTGATGGTATTTACACAGATGAACGTTTGGAGGTGCATGGCTTTCTTTACAGTGTGCGTTTTAATGGTGCGTAGGTCAATGTGATTAAGACCCTCTGAAATCAAACCATACTGGGGTCTTCTCCCTTTTCCAGCACCAAAACACCCAGCAGTCCCTTCTTTGAGTAAACTCCACACTGAGGTGGACTTCTCTTCCGTCACTCCTCACTCCTGTTCTTCATCCTCTTGGAGCTCTTCGATTGCATCCATCTGAGTCCTGGGGCACACCTCACTCATTGGGGCCGTGTCTTCGGCCTCCACTACCAGCTCATTTGACATCTCACTGTTTCTCTATGAGTAAACGAGAAAAAACACATTAACTTTTCGGCCAAAACAGCAAGTCACACAGGAAAAAAAGTACTTTTTGTCCCTGAATGGTACAAGACAGGTGGGCAACTCTGATCCTTGAGGGCTGCGGTTGTAAGTGTTAGGAGTTTCCCTGCTGCAACACACTTGACTCAAAGCAAGCAGACTAGTGCAGAGTTTAATGTCAAGTCTGCTAGTTAGGTTTGGTGTGTTGCAACAGGGAAACTGAACACATGCAGGACTGCTGCTCTTGAGGACTGGAGTTGCCCAGCCCTGCTATAAGATGTCACAGGCTAATATGGGACTTTTGTGTCTTAAAAACAAACAATTAAAACTGGTAATGGTCTCAATCTTTGAGATTAAATGATTCATATTAGTCTTTGATGAAAAGCTTTATGAAATTTTTTATTCATTATATGTAGAGAATGAAGAAAATTGTCTGCTTTCATTTTGTTCTATTTGGCTAAAAAGGGTCAAATTTAGTGAAAGGGAGTGATGGAGAAAAAAGAAAAAGAAAGAAGATGGATCTTAACAGTAATACCTCATTTCCACTGCTAAACACAAGATTAAATAATATTTCTAAATATATTTAGTTTACTTTATGAAGTTATTTGTAGCAGATATTACGATTGATAGTAACGATGCAGTGTGCATGTTTAACATTGGCTTTAAGTATTGTATATGACCGTGGATGAGATTTTACAGTCTGATCCTAAAGTTTAAGTGTGGAAACGCCGAACTGACTGGAATTATAACAGGATATGAAAAGCAGCCTGAGAGCAAGCAACATAATACAGGGACCAAATAAGTGCAACATCAACTTCACAGTCTATAATCTAGCTACTATGGAAAACAAGGTTTGGAAAATATATTGTTTTATTCGTTTAATACTGGTTAAAACGGCAATTAGCAAATTGTCCCTTCAGAGTGTTTCATGTACAAATTAAACAAACTAGGCAGTGTGTTACAGTACTGATCTGAAGAGATTCGGGTGCAGTGTGTTGACTTTTCATTTAGACAGAATCAGCCCAGCTGTTGTAATTGTTGCCAGTCTTTGTGCTTAGCTACACAAACAGGCTGTTGCCTGAAGTTATAATTTGAATAAAAGACAAAGCTTTGGAAGGAAAAAAAAAATCTAAACCTTTGTTGCTATTAAAATTAAATTGATTTTCTGATTAATTATGTTTTCGTGAGCTAAGAATGAATAATCTATTTGTGTCGGACTTTGAAGACAAAAGACAACTATTTTGCCAATAAAAAAGCGTGTAGAAGAAATTTAGTCTTGGAGAATAAAGAAGAATTATATTATTATCTGTATATTTTATGGTAAGCATGTTAGAAATGAAATATTGTACATATGTAGCAACATGTGAAATTATAGTGTCAAATAAATGAAAGAAAAATCCAGGAGACAAGAAAACAAAAAGTAGTGGAAAGTTCAAAGACGTGCCAAGTTTTACTCCTCAACCCATAATTTAGTGTTCTGATACACAAAATCTGTTGTGGGTGGCACCGCAATGCTTAATTTTTCCAGCTTGGCTGTTGAATGTCAGTGTCTGATAAACACCATCACTTTAAAGCTTCCATTGAATAAAGTATCTATAAAGTCTTAGTATTAAAGTTTTTACATAGTATTATCAGTGTTGTGCAACATGCCACCTACTGTGCAAGACTGTATCAGATAAGATAAAAATAAGGTAAGATTAGATTAACTTTATTGTACCAAAGGAAATATGTCTTTAGCCAAAAAGTGCTGGTGCAACTACATTACAACATTCAACCTTGACCTGAACAGTGGCATAGCTGCAGGGCAACATGTACATATTACCCAACCCTATGTCACAGCACATCTTTTTATCTTTTTAGAATCCTAAAAAGATAAAGTATATTTAAAATATAGTCTAATCATCTCTTTTATCCCCCATTAGAATGATAGAAGAGATATGGAAAATGATATGGATTAAAAAAAAAAAAAAAAAAAAAAAAAAAAAAAAAAAAAAAAGGGGACAACGCTTCAAAGATTACTTTTACATATTCCAGCGATGAACCCGTTTACCTGATGAAAAACTCATGTTTTTGGTTGAAGGCTGCATGTTGGGTTTTTTAATGTTTATGTGTCTGTTTTATTACAGACAGGCGGTAGAGATGGCTGACCTTTGCATCCCATGATTCTCAAGGCAAGGTCCAACATTTAAGGGTAATTCTTAAGGATTTATGACAGGGATCGCCAGCTCCTGTCAAGAGAAACTGTCCTGTAGGTTTCCCTGCTGCAACGCACCTGATTCAAATATGTCATTAAGAGGCTTATGAAGAACTTGAAGACAAGCTGTTTGAGACGCATTTAAAATAAATCAAGCGTGTTGCAGCAGGGAAACATCAGTTCAGTCGTCCTCAGGACTGAAGTTGGGGATCTCTGCTATAAATCCAGAAAGATTTATAGTTGGTCACTATGGAAACGGTGCAAAACCACCATTGAATTGTCCAGCGCTACAGATATATAAATTTTTTCAGATCTCAAACTTCAGCTGAGATTCCTCAGGTCCTTAATTTAGCATTAATTTAGCATTTTAAAAGATCCAACTATCAACATAACTTTAAATATGAAAAGACAAATATGGTAGAAATCAAATCAAGACCATATATCAAAATGCCTACTAAGCTCCTACATGCAGGAAACTACTAGATTATATTGTCATTTGGGCAATATACAAGAAGTTTCTGCTTTTCATTTCAGAATGACTAACTGAACGGTAAATTAATTTGATTAAATAGAATATAAATATAAGGAAAAATCCTTAATGCGTGAAACTAAGTTTGCTTGCAGGAACAAGCTCTTTATCTTTTTAAAACGGACAGTCGTGTCCATCAACACACATCAACAAACAGAGACATAAGACTCCCTGCGCAGTGAGCACAAATGTTCTGTTTATCATTTCAATACTAACAGTGGTGATAAAAACAAACACAAACTGGCTGTACAGACAGACAGCTGTGCTAAATAAAAGCTCTTTGTTCCTGCCTGCATTTAGGGATGATTTCCACCCTGCTACGTCCCAATTCAAGCCAAACCCAGCCATTATAATTAGTAAAGGAAACACCTGGTTCAACAAATCTATGATAAATAAGGAGTGTTTTCATGTTTGCAATTATGTCAACCCAGGTGTTCTCACCTGTTGTCGATAAACATAGCAGGCTGCTATGGCAACCATTGTTGATTCCCCAATGAAGCCAGCTAAGAGGGATCCGACGCCGAGTGTCGCCCCGTGAACCCTGAAACACAAAGCGGTATGCTAATCTCATGCCTTCCTAACTTATTACTTAACAGCTTTAGCAGAATGAAGGTGAATTCTGGAAGAAGCAACAGCAGCCCTGAGTCACAGTGCTGATCTGTGTGACCCTCTCTGTGCTCTTACCCCATGTAAGGCAGCACAACCAGACTTGCGATGAGGACAATGATACGGAGAACCGAGCTGGGAGCCAGCACAAAGGTCTTTTTCAGGGTCATGAGCCATCCGGTCAAATGAGCCCGAACAGTCACTGTAAACACACAAGTGTGCATACACACATATACACACACAAAATGAAAACATCACCCCACTGATCTGAGTGATGGCTCAGTTAAAAGCTAAAGCTGATGACAAAAAGAGTGCAAATGATGAGTCTCACCTGGCAGAGGAAAGAAGGAGAAAATCCTGAGTGGGACCACACACAGCTCAGCGAAAGCATACTCCACTCCAATGACATCAACCAGGATCTTCTCCGACACATGAGGGGTCCAGAACAGCACAAAGCAAAACTGGAAAAACAAAGAAATTAATTTTACCACAATTGAGTCGTCCGGCACACCTCATTAGATTTCATTTGTTCATTTGGGTGTTTTGGGCTGAATGTGGGCTTTTGAAGCTCACATAAAAACAGACAAGCGAGGGAACTCATGACAATGTTTCTGGCGGCAGTCGCAAGCCACGTGCTGAATTACCATAACATCTCAAAACAATTACCGTGCAGTCCCAACATTAGAGGAGGCTGAACAGAGGTACAAATTGTCTGATGTCATCATGAATAAAACATTACTGTGTTTGAAATTGACAAATAAAACCGCCCTTTTGTCAATTTGTTTGTACTCCAGACTTGGATTGAGGACTGGGCAGCCATGCAACTAATACCAGATGTTTTTCTAACCCAAAGTACGGCTTTATTTACAAGGTAGGGTTGATTGAATTAGCAACTCACAGTTAACTGGTCACGTTAAACATGAAATAACAGGTAAAAACACAAAAATACCTTGTCGTTTTGGGTGACTCACTGACTTGTAAAGTGTTTTTGACTTTATTTACTTCTCAGTCATGTTGAATACAAATGAATATCCCATTAAAATTGTTGACATTTTCAAAACACATCTGAACATGCAAACAAACCATCTCCTTTGATCCTGTTGCTTAAAAAGTTATCTGCTCAAACATTAAAGATGTCAAAATTGAGTAATTTTAGTTATTTTTAGAATCTGAATAAAAAATAAGACATGAAAAAAAAAACTAACATTGTTGGCACACTGAAGTCCAAAACGTTTGTACTCATTACTTAATGATTCAATCTACTCACTGAAAGACAGAAAAACCTTTAAAAAAAAAAACATCCAAGACCGAATAAAGTCTTTAGATTATTTGAAATAATTGAAGCTGTAAACTGTCACACATATTTTCAGTTAGTCAAAACCACAATTTCATCGCAAGATATACAGACAAGTCTCTACAATCCAGAGGATTTCCCTTTCATGCATGGGTGACAGACAAATCTGGGCCTATTGTCTTGTGGAAATAAAAGTGATAAGGTTTATTGGCCACAAGAAATCTTTGCAGAAGAAACATCTCACATCAGCTATAAAAACACGGAGGTAGAGGTGTTATGGTTCGGGTTTGCCTGACTGAAACTTAACATTACTTCATAATGTTGAAAGACAATGTGAGGATATTTCCTCAAAAGTTAAAAAAAAAAAAAAAAAAAAAAAGTCCACTTCCAGTTCAGTTTCAAAAAGATAATCATTATAAAATTAGCAACTCTTCAACAAAAGTTAAGACTCAAAACGAATGACTCATGGAATGGGGTAAAACATCATGCCATATCTTACAGCTCAGGATCTTCTTCAGCAAAGCTGATTTAAATTGTAGCATACCAGTGTCGGAGACAGGTGGAAAAGTATGCAAACCGCCCACAAAAAAACTTATTTCCCCAAAGGGTGAATTCCAAGTAATCTATTGGTTGAGAAGGTAAATTTTCCACAATGTGTTTTACAAAGTTTACAAGCTCAATCTGCTTGTACCATTTTAAACAGGGTGAGTTCTTAAAAAGGGCTTTCCATTGGGTGTACTCGCTTTTTTCCCCCATAACGAGTACCACTGAACAATCTCCGTGTTGTGCCACAATCCACAGGACAATATGTTTCCGCAATAACCCTGTCCTTCAAACACAAGCCTCCACCTCATGTGAAACAGCAACCAAATCTTAATGGTTTCCAGACTTCCCACCAGCCTACGTTCTCGTCTACCTGCCTTTCAGTCCGTCTGTGTGAGTGCTTAATGTCAAATTTTGATCTCCTGCCTCTCCCTAAAACCTGAAAACATCCAGAAACGCTGTCAACTTAAGCTGCGCCCTAAACCCTTCAGGCCTTTCCGCACATGACTTGGCGAGACGGGGTTTCTAATTTGCAACAAATGGAAATTCCTTCAGTCATCCTCTCCGTGCCAGCAACCATACCAACCATGATACCAACAAGTTTCATCAGATTCAGGTTTTAATCTCAGAAAAACCACTGTGGATAAAGGACGCACTTCAGAGTTAAAAACTGACAAGCCACAAAAGTCAAAAATATTATTACCTTTTTTTTTTTCCAGGAATTCAATTTTGCACCCTAAATCAAACCCCGGATCTCCTTCAGCTACCCGTTTCTGTTCCTGTTCAAACTGAATCACCACAGGAAGAATCCCACTTACCTGTTTTTCAAACTTATAGGCATGACTTGCCAATCACAGAGTCCTACTGTCACTGAAATCTAAAAAAAAAAAAAAAAAAACTTATCGTATATGGTTGCTTTCAGGTGGAACTAACTGTAGCCAGCCAACAATAAGTAAAATGCAATTTAAAATAAAATAAACTTAAACAGAAAGAAAAGAGATTTAATGACACACCAGACAGACACAAACTCTGTAATATCTTTAGTGTCTCTATCAGGAGGAGATCTCGAAAGGCCTTTAAGATGGTTTGACTTTCGATCCTTTGAATAAAAACATGGGTCTTGGTGATGATGTTTTTCAGCATCACCTTACCAGCTATCATTACTTTAACCTGGAGACATGTATGACTAATTGGAATGAATCAAGTGAAACAACCGTCTCCCTTGACTCAACTGCGGCCTCTAAACACGGTGACACATCCACACTCACTGTTACGACATCATAGATAAAATCTGTTTTCGTAAAAAACAGGTAAAAATTATTCATTATACAACATTACTCATCTCCGCTCTCAAATACACGACATCTGCTGCACAGCTCCACTGTGCTTCCTTTCGTGTCACCGTAATCAAACAAGTCCCGGCATGAGGGCTTGTTTTCAGCATGAAAACAGGCCGTACCTACAGAGCCCAGCACACACCCTCACATACATGTTTACAGCTCAGGGATTCCACATCTGGTGTGCCATTCTCCTCCTCCTCCATGACCCAACCTCTGCCACACTCTTCCTGTTTTTCTTATCCGAGCTATTCAGACTGTAAACTGGGGGAAAGGACTGTTCGCAGTATTTCACCTTGAAAGCATTTTTGGTATAGCTGAAAAACACTCTGCAGCATAGCATGTACTGCAACCGCAGCGCTCATTGCTCAACAGAAAAGCAAACTTTTTTTTTTTTTTTTTTTTTAAGAATGTGTTAACATATGTTTTATGTGAATGCCCACTTTATTAGGCTTGACGGCTTAGGTGGGACTGTAGTGGGATACAAAGGCCCCTTCGCTTCTTCACAAATTCCACTGTAATGTGCCTTCCTCTCTGTCCCTGCAACTTGAAACCACGGTATGGAAGAAAAAAGTACATTGGGTCTGCCTGCAATTAAGCCGTGGACCCCCATCAGTTGTACGCTTCTGTAAGTTTCTTCACCATTTTTCAGAATTCGTAGCATTTGTTTTGGAGAAAGCACTCAGATTTAGAGATGAGTTTCCGCACATTGCGAGAACTATGTGAAATGTTTCTACACAAGGCTGGACCGGTTGGGTCAGTACTGGAACCAGACGCTGGCGGAGAAGCCTTCCGATCAGCAATGCAGTGGGGCAAGAAAAGCTATAAACACTGCAAGCAACAGTCTGGCTTTGATGTTCAAGGAAAATATTTTAAATGTCAGGGAGTTTTTCCTTTTCCCCAAACTCTGGAATTCAATAAAATAATCATGAAAAAGGACAGATATAAAAAAAAAGCATTTAAAAGAAAACTACAACTGCATTGATAAAAGTTTCTGCAGGCACATTTCTAAATGATGAGAAGTCTTTTTTTAGGGCATAGCAGTAAGAAAAAAGTCTCAGAAATACTACTAGACTGGAGCTGCGGCTTCGGGAGATGACAACTGGAACTACACACATAAAAGAAGAACCAATGAGAAGATAAAAGGTTTGCTTATGATAGCAATCATTTAAACTTGTTGTCCCAAAACAAAAAAGGTGTGGTATGTATACATAAATTATATAAACATATGTTTATACATGTGCAAATAGCTGAAGGCAAGGGAAGAGCTTTCTAGTTTTATCACCGTGCTGATAGATCATTTTGGATCAGGCTTTGGTTGCAGTCAGTGAAGACAGCATATGAAGAAACGGGCAGAAATGCAATCATTCAAGATGTGCATTTAGATAATGACCAGTGCACAGAACAGGAAGTCTTAAACCAGGACCGATGCAAATAAACAACATGAAACTGGATAATGTTTGTTTATGCACACTAAGCATAATGCAAAATTGCAAATAAATTTTGATTACAAAAAAAAAAAAAAAAAACTTCACAGGGTGGCAAATACAAACATTGATTTCACATTAAATGGCAACTGTGGCAAAAGAACAAAAAGAGTGTATGAGGTGCATCCTATTCTGGAAGAAAGGAGAACTTGGGGCGTTTACTTTAGTCTCGGAGCTGAAGCTGTGTTACAGCTGCTTCAGGACAGACTTTAGGATGTATGTGGGACAATTTGAAGATCTGCTTCAGTAGTTCTTGAAGCAGCAGACAAGAAATTATAAGATAAGACCAATGGCCATGGTGATACAAAGTTTGAATGAAGCAGCAGCAAAAAAAAAAAAAAAAAAAAGTGACACTTGCATAGCTAGCCATTTTAAGAAAAATTTACCTCAGCTTGAAAAGAAATAAAAATCACTGGACGAACTTTTGTTACTGATGTGAACGTTATCAATTTGATAACAAATATCTCTGCACGAATTATTCAGACAAAATAGTGGGAGTAGGTATGTAATGGCCTTGAGCCTGCAAATCTGGAGTCAATCTAATATTATTCAAAACTTGTGAATAAATTCATTCTTTAGTAGGGTAATAAGATGCAACTCTTCACAATGAAGAAAGTGGAAGTGAAATCTTTCGTAGCTTTTTTTTTTTTCCAAACTTGTTAATACTCTGCTGATTTATCAATAATTTACTCCTAACCTTTCTGCACCTTTTGGATATCTCTCTAAAAGAAGTTACAACTTAAAAACTGTGAGCAAAACTCTTAAATACCAAGTCAATTTATGTGACCTAAGCATTTCAGTCTGTCCAGCCTTCAATTGGTGCATCAAATAACTGAAACAGAGCGCAGAATCCCCGCAACATCAGCCAGCAGTTCTGCGGTGTTTCAACAAATAAAACAAATAAAACAGCTGCCTGAAAACAAAAAGAGACTCAGCTTACCGTAAGTGACAGCGCCAGACAGCAGAATGTAAACTTTTTGATGTGCAACTTGGTGACAGGGCTTCCTGCATTCAGCTTGTTACTGGGGTTGTTCTATTGGTAAGACGAGCTCATTAGTGACACTGACAGAAAACATCTGTTACAGCTTCTTAATGTGGGGTGGTGTCTGGTTTACCTTGTCAAAGGCTGGGTACACTGCTCTCAGTTCAGTTAACCACCCATAGGGCATGTGACCTACCGGGTATGTGGCTGTGAGCACAGCCACGGCCTGGAATGACAAAGACACGACAGCGACAAGTCATCAGCGCGCTGCCACTTAAACTTGGAAAATACCACCCACACCACACATCTAAATTAATAACAGTAGCCTAACAATAGCCACCAAGAAAGCAGCGTGTGTCCCTCTTACTTTCCCCCGTGTTTTTCAAAGTGTATCACTGGATAACAGCCTTGAGCTTGTTATTGTGTCCCGTCCAACAATAGGCAGCATCAGGAACAGTAGAGACACGTAGGAATGTTTTCACTCAGTGTAATCATGCCCTGAGTTTCACATGTACATGATGAATCACCCAAACCACTGGCAGCCAGTGTTGTCAATGATTTCCAGTTCATTCTGGTAAACAGCTTTGTATTGTCTCTAGTAGTTAGGGGTCTCTGAAAGCCAGAAAGCTCCAGAGGGAGTTTGTGAGCATCTGGCGTTTCATCGGCACTAACTTGAAGGGAAAATTAGTCAACTGGCTTCACATGGTAGTAAAAAAAAAAAAAAAAAAAAATTTAGTCTTTATTATCTTTTACATCCAGTAGGAAGCAATTTATGGCATCTTGAATAATAAAAGTCAGATTAGATGTGAAAATAAAACCTTCACACATGATGAAGTACAGATTTGACAAGTGGAATTACTTTTCTGGTACACCCACCTCTGTGGCGTCAGTGGTCCCCTTCAGGTCGCGGGACACAAAGAGGTTGACGATGGGTCGACTGATGCGCTGAGTAGCCAGGATGAGGGCCAGAGGCCACCAGAAACTCAGCATCTTTTTAATTGTGGCATCACCCTGCGAGAAGCAATAAATTCATACCATTAGAGAAAAGATAAACACTTTTTATTAATAAAATAAGTTAAAAAAATACAATAAAACTCCTGCATCTATGTCTTATTTGTCGTCTTGGTATGCAAGAGAAAGGCATTTACCCCCACATCAAGCCCACTGGATTCTGGGATGTTGTCATGAATGTTACAGTAATAACCCAGCCCGACGATACTGAACCGCACCAAGGCACCCATATACAAGGAGAGGATTGGGATGAGCAGAGGCTCCACACATTCTAGCTTACTATGCAGGAGAATGGCCACGAACACAATCTGCAAGACAAAACGGTGACAATAAGCACACAGCAGAAACAGCAGTACATTCTTCCAATGAAGGTTAGGGTTAGTGAATGATAACCCCTCAAAATTTAAAAAAAAAATAAATAAATAAAAAAGCCCCTCATTACCTGGGCAACAACATCAGAGATGGAGGCTGATCCTACAATGACGCTGTACTTGTGCTTGAGAAGTATCCCTGCATGAATCCAGGCCTTGACACAGAACAATTGACAGAGAGGTTAATCAGAAATGCAGGCTGAAGTCAAAAACAAAAGCTGGATTTTGCCTGTTTTCTCAACTGCTGGAAGGTAGGATATATAAAGGAGATGCACTAGGCTTGAAACTAGCATGGCCGGAGGATTAAAAACCACTCATTTCTAGGTCAGGTGCGATCAAAGCTGTGTCGTCTCGTGTGGATTATTGCTGCTGTTTCTGTACACTCACCATTGCATCCAGCAAAGGGAATGCAGCCAGATATAAGAACGCCTTTCTCGTCTTGTGCCCCACCGATTCATCCACATGGTGGAGCTTATTAATGATGTAGTATCCTAAATCTGTGTAAGCTAAAAAGAAAAAACAGAAAGAGGAGAACAAACAGGTGAGAAAGGATTACAGAAGTAACTTCTCTCTTCCTTTTCTTTTTTCTTATTTGAACCTCCAAAATTCTAAACATTTTTCCCAGAGAAAAAAGTTGTCACAACAAGAACTTCAGGTTCACCACAAATCAACATCATATTTACAGGATGCGGTTTAAGCGCAGCATGTCATCAAGTGCGCACAAACAAAGGTTAAACACACACCTATCAAGATGTGTAGGATGAATGCAATGGCTCCGGCCGACACCATGCATAGCACAGCCTTCCTCCGGTCACGCTTGCTGTTGACAAACACTAAGCCAACATTCTTGAAGTCACTCATGGGACCGGTGAAGAATTTCATCAGAGAATAGGCCAGGCCGTAGCTGGCCAGCATTTCAACCGCATCCTCCTTGACTGTGGCTATGCCCCTGTTGAGGGCCTGGATCACATGTTATAGGGTGGGAAAGAAAGAAAGAAGAGGTGAGACAGCAAAAACACAAGTTTGGTAGAGACATGACTTGGCCTAATGGCAGCACATCTCCACCACGCTTTAAACTGTGCTGCAGAAAGATGAATGACTCACATAAAGATTAAAAACTAAACATTTTCTATCACGAGATGGAGACAGGAAACATCCACAACATCTTAAAACAGAATTACTTTCATTCACTTTTTTCTTTCGAGAGCAGTACTACAGCTGCCCTTCTTCTTTGCAGGACTGTGTGCTATTTATACCAGCTAACAGAACCATTACATAAGCTTAATCCTGACAACTCCAAGCTTCAGTGTGTGTGTGTGTGTGTGTTTTAAATACTCTCACTATCTGCTCAGGGCCCCTCTGCTGACATCAGACATCAGATCAGTCATCTGGCTAAGATAGGGCAGGAAATGTCCAACCTTTAAAATGTCTACAACAGGAAAAAGGAATGTATCCGTGCTTTTCCCCATCCACAGATGTTCCCTGATTAAGATTTTACTGACAAATGACAGGCTGGGAGTTTAGTGTTAACAGAACTCACTGCATTTTCTAACAGCAATGACGGTGGTGTTGTTTGTGAAAGCAGAATAAACAAGGGCCCTCCTCTGTGTGATGGCTCCACACGCCTCTTCTCCGTCTAAATAATGTATATAAAACCCTAATGGAAGCACCCTGCCGGCTAAGCTAGCCTTAGCGAGCAAGAAAACAGAAAACAGGGAGTGGAATGGACGGTGTCAGTTCTAAGAGACGGCTTCTGTGTTTTTAGGAGCTTTAAAAATGATGCTCGGCTGCTGCAGGAAAACAAGACTTTTCTTCCACGCTTTAATAATGACAACTGAAAACCGTTAGCAGCTGCTAGCAAAGACAAACCAGCTTCTCACGGTGATTATTTTTTTTTTTTTTTTTTTTTTTTTTTACACCAAAGCAAAGCGGAGACGTTTACCTGTTCGCCGAGATCGATGGCAACATTGGTGATCGCCAAAGGCACCAGAAAGCGGATGAGAGGCCAGTAAGGACTGAGAGATGGAAACTCCACCATAGTACGAGCCGGGATGACAGAGCTCGGGGCATCTGCCTCGTTCTTAATTGATTAGAAGGAAAAACCAAAGATTAGTGGCGAGAAGGCAGTCAGAGCACCTGTGTTTCCGAGATCTGAGGGGGGGGGGGGGGGCGGTCTAAGTCGGGCAGCGGCAAGAGCCGGAGCGCTCCTGTGGCGGCGGCGGAGCGTCACAATGCCTCGGTGCAGCTCAGAAGATCCGAAGGTCAGACCGGCGCATCTTCCGAGCGAATCATTGTCTAGTTAAGGGGGCGGGCGGGCGGGCGGGGCGGGGCGGGGCGGGGGGGACGCAAGATGTTTCAAATGAGGAGGCTTCCTGGGGGTGTCACCGGTAGTGATATAAATTAAAGCGATCATCCAAGACTGGTTAGATTAGTTGCCTAGCTCCGCGCATGAGCTGGGCTGAAGCTGTCGACCCTCCCAGAGGCTGGAACCCGCTGTTGCCCGCACGTGTGCCTGGCATCCCGGTCGTGACATCATCACCCAGTCTAAACCTGGCTTCTATTATAGCAGCACGCGACGTACAGGACAGGAAAGCATGTGTTTAAATTACAGCGGAGGCGACGGGGACACATAAACACTGCTGTTGTGACTAGCGAGGTCGCCATGCTGAATAAACATACGCATTTCTGGAATGTTACCTCTACCTCTGTATGTTCAAACCAACAAAAACAGACTAAATGTCACTGGACCCTGGCACGAGGGGTCGTCTGAGGAAACCAAACAATGGGTCAGCGACGTACAAAACAACATAACATGAATTTATTTTTTTAGCTGAAATTTAATTCTGACCCGATAAATGTAAAGATAAGCTGTACTTCTGTCAGTATATGGAGCAAAATCTGAGTCCTGATTTAGAGATTGAGTGGATCAATCCTGACATCTAGTGGACAAGAGGGTTAATGCTTTTCAACAAAATAACCAAGAAAATATTAATTTCCATGAACAGATACGACTACTACTTAAATTATTTTATTTTCTTCACGTTATACTGCTAGGGAATTATTTAGCTGTTAGTGTGTGTGTGTGTGTGTGTGTGTATATATATATATATATATATATATATATATATATATATATATATATATATATATATATATATACAGCTAAATAATAGATAGATAGATAGATAGATAGATAGATAGGTAGATAGATACACACACACACACACATTTACACAGCATACTTTGACTAGGAATTTACATATACACATATATACTTATATAATGTGTTTTAAAAAGCCTTAACTTACTAGTTTTACTCAATTATAGTAACCTACTGTTAAGACAAATTCTTTTATTTATTTTTGGTGGTGTTGTTGTTTTGTTTTGTTTTTTTCAAATTCCTAAATTCCTTCGCTTCCCTTGTTGTTGCCCATTTTGACCTCAGTGAGAACTGCAAGTAAAGCTTTAATGTGCAATCTTCAGCCGAAAACACAAAGTGGGTTCCTGAGGGAGGATCTGTGGTGGTTTTAATAGTTGACACAGATATTTACAAGTCCACATGCCTTTCCTTAGCAGCTGTAACTCAAATCAGATGTTTTCAGAGGAACGCTTACTTTCAATTGAGTTGCTTCTTTAATTTTGCCATAATGTCAGGATTTTCTCATGACTTTTTCTTTCAGCTAGCAACAGGTGTTCATAGGAGTCTTGTAGTTTTCATTTAAAGGTAAACAATAAGGAATTCTAATCAAGTCAGAGGGTAAATTTGCATTTTAAAATGGATTTGGTAAATGTTCATGTTGGAACGTGGTTTTATTTAATTTCTGTAATAATGCATGTGTTGGCACCTTCTGCATTTTCCCTTTCCCAGTCTGTTATTTATTTTACACAGCTTCGATGCCCACAACTTTCCCAGATCATTAATCCCCCTAAAACATTAACTCATTTATTTTTAAAACGTAATTCCTGAGTGAAAAGCCATTCTTTTGTTTGTTTTACTATTGGATGTGTCCAATCACACATCCACATGCCTTCAGCAGTTTTTATGTTTATGACTATGTTGTTAAGAGCTTGTGGTTTGGCATTTTTTGTGATTCTATAAAGTTAATTCTTTGGGCAGTTGCTGCTGCATAACATGAGTGTTAATAGTAGGCGGGATGTTGCAAGAAAACAATTTATAAACAAGAGGGTCCCAAGAGAAAAAGTTTTAAAAGCACTTTCAGAATTGAACATAATCCAAAAGGAAAATAATTAAAGTTGATTATAAAGTGAGATTTTTTAATTAACACTCATGTGAGAGGTAAATGTACATTTTTATATATATTGAGAACTGCTGACATACTTTGCCCTCTAGTGGACATAGAGGGTATCTACAACATCTCTCCCTCAATTTATTGTACATCTGGGTCTCTAAGTCCGGCCCTTGAAATCTATTATCCTGCAACCTTTAAGTACGACCCTTGTCCAACACACCTGAATCACATCAGCTCATTACCAGGCCTCTGCAGAGCGAAATGACATAAACATGAGGGAATTCAGCCATGCAATTCTGATGTGTTGTAGAAGAGACGTATCTAAAAGTTGCAGGATTGTGTATCAAGAAAAAGACTTGATCATGTACAACAGATGTCTGTTGTAGATATTTTCTAAAGTTGATAATTTATTGTCCTATTAACGTACTTGAAGTGAAACAAATCCATACTGGGGATTACTTTTAGCCGCCTGTTTGTTAATTTTGCAACAACTTTTTTGCAAAGACAGATTTAGAATCTAAAGTGCATCTTTATTTATCACATTAAGAAAATCTAAACTAATCTGGATTTCCACATGTATAACACGGTGAAACACAAATGATCCCTGTAATCTGAAAGTAGCAGCTGAGATTGAGAATTATCAGACAAAATAACAATTTTCTAATCAGCTTTTGTCTTATTTTATGAACTTGTGGGCTGCACGGTGGAACAGTGGTTAGCACTGTGGCCTCACAGCAAGAAGGTCACTGGTTTGATCCTTGGCTGGGGAGGGGATTGGTCAGTGGCCTTTCTGTGTGGAGGTTGCATGTTCTTCCTGTGTATGCGTGGGTTCTGTCCGGGTACTCCGGCTTCCTCCCACCATCCAAACGTCATGCATGTTAGGTTAATTGGTTACGCTAAATTGCCCCTAGGAATGAGTGTGAGCATGAGTGGTTGTTTGTCTCTGTATGTGGCCCTGTGATGTACTGGCGAGCTGTCCAGGGTGTACCCTGCCTGTCGGCCAAAGCCAGCTGGGATAGGCTCCAGCTTCCCTGCGACCCTGAATTGGATTAAGCGGTTCAGAAAATGAATGAATGAATGTGTGGATTGTAGACTCAGTATCCTGTTCTGGGCTGACATGAGTGCCAACCAGTGTAACCCATCAGCGTCAAGGTTCAGTGTGTTGCATATTCAGAGATGGTGTTCTGCATCTTTGGTAGCTGTTGCATCTCAACCATCTAAAACACATGAAATTTTCACAAACTTCTACACATTCAATGAAATCTTTTTGGTGTTTCAAAAACTAAGCTTGATGGCGTTGCTTGTGATAGCCTATTCATGTGTATACCATTAATTTACTTCCAGTGTGACTCCAAATAAGAAAGATAATTTGAAATAACAACCATTAGACTAAGAGATTTAACTATTACTCTGAGAATAAAATTCAAACTATAGTTTTAAAAAAGCCAAAGTGCCTGAAAAAAAACACAAAAAAAAACATTAACTATTTATCCACAGCAGAACACAGATGGAACGTGAGGGAATACATCGTCTTGACTGAATACTCTTAAGTTTTAATAAAATTATGCTGCATGTTTCTCACTGCATACATTATGCACTATATAAAAGTGTTACAGCAGCTGATCTCACACCCTGAAATCAACATCTACCTGCAGAAACAGGACACCACTAGAAAACCTGGGACCAGAGAAGCTGCAGCAAAGTCTTCAAGATCCCTGAACGAACTTACACAAACTATTTAATAAACTGAAAGTTTCCAAAAAACTGCTTCTACCTGCCCTTAGGTCTGCATTCGTCCATACACTTAAAAAGAAATAGCTTTTAAAACTTTGATAAAATCCATTTCAGGCAGTGGAAAAAAATTTTTTTTCTACAGCTTCCCCCAATATATCACAGACATAAAGTATAAACAAAAGCAGTTGAATGAATGAAGAAAAACATAAAAAACGGCATTTTCCTCTTTCTCTATCCTTAGTTTTTTAAGCCCACCATTGCACAACTTCTTATATATGGAAACAGAGACATAAAAACAAATGAACTCGTAAGCAATCCTTCTACAGAGCATCACTATAGCCACTAATTTTCCTCCTATATGCTGCAAGTCGACATGAGAACTCATTATGAAGCTTTTAAAATTCCTGCAGATCAAAGAGCTAACTGATCCAGTAATTTGCATGAATGATGTTCAAGTGTAATTTGCATAATATGGTTTCATGCTCAGATTGCACAAGAGTGCTCTTGACAAAACAAGTGAATAAGAGAGAGGGAGTTGCAAATCACAGTTGATTGTTATCAGTGTTTCATGCATCAAAATGACTGTAGTTTGACTGAAGAGGCTGAATTTGTTGAAGGCTTAGTTAACGAAAACATGCATGAAGATATTTCATAAATTTAATTAACTTTTCTCCAACCGTAGGAGCCGTCGAGCTGAAACATTTACTGTCCTTTTTCATTCCAATATTCTTAAAAGTGCCTACATTACCCAAATTAAAGCAGGGCAGCAGCAGGTCATCTGCTATTGAGCTGGCAGATTTACTTCCTTCTTAATGATTTTACACCGCTACATTTTTGCAGAACAACTTACATAAATTAATAAGAAAAGCCCTTTAAAATATCCTAAAAATAGCTGCTTCTCAAGAAAATGCACAAGATTGATTGTGGTTCATTGAGACAAAATTAACACAGTCAACAAAACTATAGGAGTAATTATGGATGATATTCACGATCACGTCCCGCAATTTGTGGTTAAAATAAGAAGAGGACCACCAAGAACATCAGAGGAAAAAGTAGGCAGAGGTGTTTAAAATGAGACAAAAAAAAAACAAACTTTTATCTGCTCCTCTTTAACTGAACTCAGGCTAATCTGGAATACACTTTTGTTGTTATGTTCCCTCTTGTTATTGAAATTTTTCATTGATTTATTCCTGTTTTGTTTTTTTGGGTTTTTTTTATTGTTCAGTTTTTTTGTCCTTTTATTCTATTCTTCTATAGTGTTTTTTAGATTCACACCTGCTTTCTGTTTGCTGATCACCACACCTTCTCTTTATTTAGTCATTATACTGCTTATTATAAATATTCATGGGTATTTATTTTATTCCTTGCTAGATTGTCATCTACCCTGTCCAGTATTCCTGCATTAAGTCTTTGTAAAGCTTTAGCCAATGAGGTTTAAACTCTTTATTGTCAGATCAACCTGACTCCTACCTGTCAGCCTGCATCAGGGTCCTCCACCATGTGCATAATGACACAGGAACCTCAGAGCCTTCAGTCTCGGGAGTACTTTGGAAAACATCTTTCACTAAACACAGCCTTCCTCTGCAGCCATAAATATAACCTGAGCCTGTAATATGCAAGGATGAATCCATATATCTACTCTTTGGACAGACTGTGGATGTGTTTTCTGAGGTCAGATGAGTTCATGCTCCGACTGCTTTTAGCAAGACAACTGGTTTCTGGCTCTGTGAGCTGAAGTTGAAACCATCCAGGTGGTTATATAAAGCTATGATGATAAAGGCAGCATCAGTGTTCATGGTCCATTTAAATTATCTGAAGGTATTACTGATGTAGGGTAAATGTGGGGATTTTGTAGAAATAAATGCTACCATAAAGGTCTAAAAAAGATCTGTGGTTGTTTTAGTGGGATGATACTTGACCTCAGTCTGCATGATTTATATAAAGCACATCTTCATTGACATAAATGTGTGTGTAGCCTTAGATCCCAGACAGTTAAAAAGGATGAATAAAGTCAAGGCCAGTGTCACATAATGCTAAGCATGTCTTCACAAAAGGAAGGCTTCACAAAAGGAGCAGCGGAAATAACCAATTACACTTAAGGAAACAAGCACTAAAGCCAGCAACTGACAATATTTATGAACAACTTCACAAAAAAAAAAGCATCATTTAGCTGGTAATGGTCAAACGCACCACAGGGTTATGGTAACCGAGTTACTTTATGTGAACAGTATTACATTTGAGTATTAGTTACTGACAAAAGTAACAGAATTAGAGTAATGCATTACTAGTAACTGTTAACAAGTAACTAGTAAAATACAACCCAACACTGGAGGTGATGCTGCAGAAAAAGGAATAGGGATGTACTTTACAGTGTCACTCTACAATACTGGTAATTGTGCTACTGCATGCTGTTATGCTGCAGGCATGTTTAAAGGATTTGGCCAAAAAAAAAAAAAAAATTAAAGGAATAAAAACAATAAGTTTCTAAATACTAGTACTAAAGGTGGCAAAAAATTCAGTAGCATTTTATTGTTGCAACTCCTTTATGGAGTCATATTTACAGTGTGAAGAACAAGCAAGTTATTCCTGAAGAAGCGAAAGCAAAACTGTCACTCTGTTAGAGTGAAATCTGTGTGTTAGCTGATCCAGGCTGTGTCAATAGCTGTCCGTGGTTATCGTAAATAATTAATGACACAATTAGCTCTAGCACAGTCTGATTGATCTGCCATTCTCTTATAGTTGACTGGCTGGCAGCCTCCGCTCACTGTCTGAAGCTGAGCAGCTATTGATTTTCTAGTTCGTCTTGAGGCATCATGCTGACTCGTGTTCTGGCTGTATGAGGAGGAGCACACCCTCAATTTATCAATATGCATTTGCTGATGTGCTGGGTTTCCTCTGTATCACTGTGTTTCAGCCTGTCTGTTCATTAAATGCAGTGTGTGCACATACTTGTCAAACACTGATCACAAACCATCGGCTTTTCTTCAGCTTTCATGTCTCTCTTGCAGCTGGTGATGATACTCGGTTACATGCTGTACAAAAGTATCTCTGATACACTGCAAAAACGCTGCAGTTTGTTGGAACAGTTCAAAGTAGATATTATATTCCATGTTCAGAATTTTTTTATTCTCACTTTATTGATTTTTTTTGTGATAAATATTCAGACATGAGTGAGACATGAACTCAACACGTCTATTTTTCTTTTATCCTTTGGATGCGTTTTGCTGAATATATGAAGCCAGTGCAAGTTTTTTCAACTCTCTGGTCAGAAATTCCAGTGAATTTTCTTATTTTTGTCTTTCTTCATAAATATGATGAGTATTTTTCTGTGAAAGTGATGATTTCTTTTTGTCTAACTCAAATATAGTTTTTATTTTCTCATGTCTTGAAATTGACATCAATAAAAGCCTGCAGGAAATCAGCCCTCAAAGACTGGAGTTTGACACCCCTGACATAAATGGTGGCCTATCACTTTTATCATGCAGATGTATGAATATACTTTTTTTCTTTAGCATCCAAATTTGTTTAAAAAAGTAATAAAATAATCCTATTTTTGTACAGCCATACAACAAATTACATTAATTTGTAACATAAAGTTATTGAGGTGATTTGTTTTAAAATTCAGGGAGCATAGAATGAAGCTTTTGCACTCAATGCTCATAATGCAGGAAAAGGGGGGTGGAGGGACACAAGCCATTCTCTCCTGAGTCTCCACCTATCAGAGCAAATGATGCCAGCTGCTCTCAAAGCTTCCCTCTGTGTCTCCAGGCGCTCTCAAACACAGTAATACAAGAAACATCCGGAGCTGATAAGCACCGTGACCACAACACAGAATCTGGTGGTTCTGATCAATATCCTCCTCACAGCCTCCCGACGTGAGGAAAGGAGAGGCGTGAGAGAAAGGAAGAAGGAACCAGTATAGAAGAAAAAGACAGGGTGTAATTTCAGTTTAGGGATTTCCTTTTCCACTTTCAGATAACAAGAGAAACTCGTGAAATGCATCTCAGCTACTTCCCCTCTCCTTCATTCCTCTGGTCTCTTTCTCCTGGCTCTCTTCCACTGCTCTTCTTATTGATGAGATTCTTTATAAATTAAAAGACTGAATAAAACAGAAACAGATCATACAGCGCATTGTGACTTGTGTTTCACTACATTTTCTTCAATGGCTAAGAGAAAATGCAAATAGTTGAATTAAGGCAGAGATAGAAACATTTGCAAAACAAGAGCACAAATCAATCTATAATAGTGAGCATAAAAAGATAAAGGATGTAGTTTTGAATTTAAATGATAAAAGCAAACAATTTGTAGAGTGAAACAGTTATCACAATGCTACCCAAAAAACATTGAAAAAAAAAACCCAAGTGAAATTCTAATATTTTATGATCACTAATGCACTTGGTTATAATAATGAAACAGTCAGTGCTATCTCCAGCATTAATATTCTAAATAACCAATGTTTAGTGCTGTCTCTATTGTCACATTGCTCATTTTAGTTGGATTCTAAAGGATTGATGAAATTAGAAGCTTGAATATTAGGTATTACACTCTTTTATTAGATTGATGTTGAATTGAGTTAGAATGGAAATGCAAAGCTGCAGCTTTGAAGTATTTATGATCCATAAGCATTAGTGCAGGGTTATTCAATTTGGTCCTACGTGGGCCATAGTGCAGGATTTCAGTGTGTCCCCGCTCCAACACACCATACTCAGATGGATTCAACAGCCTATGAAGGTCTGCACAATGACCAAGTCAGATGTGTTGGAGCAGGGGAACAATGAAAACAGGACTTTGGCCCTATAGGGCTTCATTAAGTAGCTTGCATTAGTGTGTAAATGTAATCTATTTTAGACAGGATTTCACTTCATCAACGAGCACAAAACACTTTTCCTCTTTAACACTTCTTTCTAGATGGAAACATTTCACAGCATGTTGCAGAGTTCAAGAACACAAGTGAAGTCTGCAATGAGCACATCCACTTTTAAATCTCCTGTAATACACTCATCGTAAGTGTGCAAGTCAAATATTCTGTCCATGTGTGGCTAAAACCACCCTCAGACCTATATTTATTGCCTTCATTGGAGGGATTGGTTAAGTTTGATGATCATTTATCTAAGCTGAGGCAATCACAGGCAGACTCAAGAGGGTCTTACCTTTACTCAAGTCATTTGCAGCTTATTACTATTTCTCGTCAAATCCGGCATCAAATATGTTTTTGAAATATTTGAGGAATTGAATTAACAGGAAAGATTAAGAAATAACTCATTTTTTATTATAGCAAAGAATGGGTTGCTTGAGACTTTATGATGCTATGGCTAGTAAGCCGTGGCATCATAAAGTTTCAACAACCATTTTACAAAGGATACTATTGGTCTATAGATCCAAGATGTTTAATGTGCAACGTGTGTGGATGATGGAGTAAGCAACAGTTGTGAAGTTCATTTGTAGCATCGATATCAGCGTCTCCTCTTTTAAAACTCTTAGTTTCACAATTACTTATTCCTTTAAGTCAAGCAATTGTTCGAAATATCAATAGTCCCCCATATAGTGGATTAAACACAGAAGTGTATTCTATTTAAACCAAGAGGCATTTATTGTTTGTAGGGTTGGCAATTAAAAAAGAGAAAGGGGAAAAAAAACAACAATATAATGTATTGTAACTTCTTTCACTGCTCTGTTTGCAAAGCATCTCTAGCATTTGTCGAACTCACCTATCCACATGCCTATTCAGTAAGCTGTGGATATTGTATTTATGGTTTCCATAGCTCTCCCTCTTAAACGAGAGGACATAGAGAAAAGACTAAAACCGTGCAGGATGTAAAACTTGATTTCTTTACACTATAAAGAAAATAAAACACTTCAATATAAAAAAAAAACAACAATTTGAGCAGTTGACTCTGTCAAGATGTTGTGTGAGCAATTCAATTAACTATTTGATGCTATATCCAAAATCCTTAATGAAAACCTTGATAAAGGGCTCCACTAGCTCTTTGCTGCTATTCATTCATCTATATTTTACCTGGTTTACTCTAAAAATAATATTATTCAGTTGAATTCACGCCTCATTTGAGCAGCGCTCACCCACTTGAGCTGTGACCCACACACCCACCCACCCGACTGCTGTTCAGTCCTGCGGTGTTTCAAACAGCAGAGAGCGCTGTAAGCCCGCCCAACTCTCCAGCAGCAGCAGCAGCGGATCTTCCATCCAACCGCGGTACCCATCTGATTCCTTTAATTGCTTCCTTCCTGTAGTCAATTGGTGCCAATCTGTTCAACTCCAGAGCGAGTTTCATTATTTGGATGCAGGCAAGTTTTCAACCATTTAACTATGTGTATATTTACAGAAACTCGCTAAACCGCAGTCATTTAATGTTGTTGAAATCACCTGTTTCAGCCGGTTCAGAGCTGTCAGGGGCTGCAGGCAGACCGAGGTAAGGTTCTGCACCTGTAAGCATTTGCGAAATCGATGCACAAAACAGACGTATTTTACGTAAGTTTTATTTCCATGCATTTGGTATTTAGAAGAAAACAAAAACACACACAAACAGCAACGATGTGGTTAATGTAAAAGTGATTGATTTATGCATCTTCAGGCTGCAAACCTGACGAGCGGAATGAAGACTGTTTTAACAGATAACAGGGGCCACTTTAATGTTCTTTGTGCTTTTTGGCGGGGTTGTAAAATAACGTCCTTTACTTCTTGCATTTTTTTTTTTTTTTTTTTTTTTTGCATGCCGTCAATACTCTATGACCCCTCCCACTTTTGTAAATGGACCTGGCGTAATATTAATGAAAAAAAAAACCGACAAATATATCGAGAGAGGAGATTAAACGTGAAGTTTTATAAATGTTAAGGTCTTAAACGAGTTTAAAAAATAATACAAATAAATTTTAAAAAGATATTTGGGTTGAGCTACTTAATCAACGTCGGCGACCGCTTCGCGGGAAAAAAAAATCTTGCGGAAGGATACACGGTGCGGAGTACTGCGGCTGTTTTTATTGCAGCCCACTAGGCTCTCAGCTGTGAGTGTCACGCCGCTGATGACAGACTGTGCGTCGTCTTCAACGAATTGCTGCTGCAGCCTTTTAACTCTGCATGCATGCTTCACAGAGCCTGACTGGAAGCCAATACGACGCCTCTGTGGAAGGATTTAATGTTGCTATCGCACTGGAATAACTTTGCTGCCCTTTATTCCGCCACTGCGTTTACGTCTTCTTTCACCCACAGTCTAAAATTTCAAAGGTAAGGGAGAGAGCGGGTTTCTGCAGCTTCCCACGGTAATTTAGTCAAAAACGCATTAGTGCAATGTCAGGAGCTGAGTAGTAAAGGCGGGTTTTCCCCCTCCTGTAGTTCTTTTACTATCTGTACCCAGCTCGTAAGAGCACCTGCTGCAGCAGCACCGGTGCATGCACGCAATGCGTGCTCGTAGTGTCGGTGTTTTGGAGCGACCATGTGATCTTGCTCACACTTAATGTTTGCAGGATCCGTGACAAACAGCTGTCTGATTCAAACTCCCAGACCTTCTAGAAACCTCTAATGAGCTTCTTTCCCCTCTTCATTCAGCTTCGCCATAAGGAGGGCGTCACCAAGGACGACATGCCGCTGAATTCAGGTTTGACGAGTAAGAATTACGACTACGACTACGACTCTCTCCAGCCTTATTTCTACTATGACAACGAGGAGGAGGATTTCTACCCTCAACAGCTTCAGCCTCCGGCACCGAGCGAAGACATCTGGAAGAAATTTGAACTACTACCGACCCCTCCCCTCTCCCCGAGCCGCCGGCCGTCCCTGTCCAGTCTCTTCCCCTCCACCGCGGATCAGCTGGAGATGGTAACCGAGTTTCTGGGCGACGACGTGGTCAACCAGAGCATCATCTGCGACTCTGATTACTCGCAAACCTTCCTCAAGTCTATCATCATCCAGGACTGTATGTGGAGCGGTTTCTCCGCGGCGGCCAAGCTGAAGAAAGTAGTGTCCGAGCGGCTCGCCTCCCTGCATGCCGCGCGGAAGGACACAGCGGCGGCGGACGTTGCAGACCCCGCCGCGTGGAAGCTTAACACCAGCTACCTGCAAGACCTGAACACATCCGCGTCAGAGTGCATTGATCCATCTGTGGTTTTTCCATATCCCATTGCGGAGACGCCCAAGCACAGCACAGGGACGCTGCCCAGTAAAGATTTGGGACTCGACACGCCGCCCAACAGCGGCAGCAGCAGTAGTTGTAGTGACTCAGGTAAGCTGAACATGCATATGTCTGCAGACACACCCCTCTGTGCAAACAAGACTTTCCCTCTTTGCTGAGTGAACAAGGGTTGTAAAGGGCATGGATTGTTTTACACTGATGAGAAGAATATGGTGTAAAATCTTCATGTAATGTGATTTGCAGTCAGATTGTCAGGCAGGGAAAAACAAAACAAAACACAGCCGCTTCCACCAGTGTCATGTTAAGATTGCTGTGATTAGCTTGAAGGTGTAGGCACGTTGTGCATGTTAAGTAACAGCTCATTGATGGAGAGGGGCAGGTAGACAGCAGGGACTCTTGCTACTGTGACATGTAAGCAAGGACTTTGCTTCTGACAATGTTCTTTATTTGTTTTTGTAGAAGATGAAGATGGAGAGGATGATGACGACGACGACGATGATGAAGAGGACCAGGAGGAAGAGGAGATCGATGTTGTCACGGTGGAGAAGAGGCAGGCAGTGAAGCGATGTGACCCCAGCCCACTGGAGACCAGACATCCCAGCCCACTTGTGCTGAAGAGGTGCCACGTCTCCACCCACCAGCATAATTATGCCGCCCATCCATCCATGAAGCACGAGCAGCCGGCTGTCAAGAGGCTGAAGCTGGAGAGTAGCAGCAATGGGGGGGGAGGAGGCGGCGGAAGCAGCAGCAGTCACAGCAGGGTCCTCAAACAGATCAGCAGCAACCGTAAGTGTTCAAGCCCCCGGACATCCGACACGGAGGACTATGACAAGAGAAGGACTCATAACGTTTTGGAGCGTCAAAGGAGGAATGAGCTCAAGCTGAGCTTCTTCGCCCTGCGGGATGAGATCCCAGAGGTGGCCAACAACGAGAAGGCAGCCAAGGTGGTGATCCTGAAGAAAGCTACAGAGTGCATCTACAGCATGCAGTCGGACGAGCAGAGACTCCTCTCAATGAAAGAGCAGCTGAGAAGGAAAAGTGAACTTTTAAAGCAGAGGCTTGCACAACTGCAAAGTACTCGTGCTTGAAATTTTGAATCAGACTTTTCTGTTTTGTTTTTTTTTTTGTTTTTTTTCCAATGCAAGTTGAAGACTTGTTGTACAGTTGTTGCATGCAAATGCAAAATGGGTTGAGTTGTTTTGGAATCTCGTTTGATTTCAATGTTAAAACTGCCTCAGCTGAAGTTAATTAGATATTTAAAATTTTATTTTTATTAATAAAATGTTAAAAATGTGGCTATCCTGTTGGAGGCCCAAACTAAAATAAGTTTTTATGTTTTGTACATAATATTTTCTAAAGAGATGTATTTTTCAAATGTCTGGATGTTCAGACCCCCAGTTTTTTTTTATTTGTTTTGTTTTTTTTTTTTGCATTATGTTCCTAGTTTCCTTTTGAAATATAAAATGTTTTCTTGAATGTGTGTCCTTGTTCTTACCGTGAAAAGACACTTCTCAAACATTTCTACACAGCTCTATGAACTACATTCACACAAAGAGACGTACAGTCACATAACTACATTATTTGAATAAATATTCAGGGATAAATAGTTTCTGGAATGATGCTCACATGAGGCATGCAAAGGTTTAAGTTGAGAAATTCTTTAGTATGCATGCAAGTACAAGTTTTGTAAAGAAGACAAGGTAAGCAGATCATGTATGAAGAAACCTTTAATAAACTTGAGCTGTAAAGTTATAAAGTCTTACCATTTCTATGCTGTAATGTACATAAATGGTCATTTCTGCAAAGATAGACACATTTCACACGTGTAGGTACACCATATCACAGTTATCCTCCTGAGTATTTTGTTTTTGGTGCCTCATGTCAGTACATCATAAACCTGGACAGTAGTTTACTTGTGTGGATAAACGATGTCCAGGGAAATCTGATGCAAACCATGCCAGGATTTAACTATAGGTGCATGAAAACTAAACCATCTGCTTAAAATGTGTTCTCACGTTCATTAAAGTTCCTCCTGCAGACAACATGATAGTCAAAATGTGTGTTTTTAGCCAAAAATGTGCATTTCTTCGATCAATTTGGATGATACGTCAGGTTTCTTAAAAAAAAATGTATCTCAAGATATGAACATAAAACATAAATAATAAGCATTATCTTAGGAAATCCCACAGACAGTTCATTATTTCAACATACCTGCATCACAGCTCATTCTGTGACGATTTTTCAAGCGGCTCTCTAGTCTCGCTGTGACGTCATGCGCCATATCCAAAGCTCTCCCCTGAGCGCGTGGTCCTGGTCGCGAGCACATGGAAGTGAGGTCGAGATTTGTGTCTGTGAGACGCGCGAGCGATCAGGACAAAAACAAAACTCCTGGGATGTAAACAGAACGAGGCAGCATCGCTTGCAGTCCGGTAAGAGCTCTGCATGTGCGGCATTTATCGCCTTTTAACACAAACCTTTACTTAAATAGAAAAATAAGCCTGTTTATGTAAACAGTTCAATCTTTTTTTTTTTCTTTTTTTTTTCCTTTTGAAAAGATCTTCTGGACTGTTTCATGAAAACTTCACACGAAAGGGTGATTATAATTATGGGAATGATAGATTTAATTAGAGGAAAATGTAACGCAACCTGTTAGAAACTATTGTCCTCAGGATAAGTGTTCATGTGCGTCTGGCTCCTCTATTGTCTGTCCAACTCCTGGTTAGACAGTAGAGTTTGAAGCTGGGGATGTTTACAACACGTCTGCTGCTGGTCTATTGTTTGTTAAAGGGATCACACTGATCACATGCTTTCTGTCTGTTGTATATTGAATATCAGCTTGTATACTTATAAGCCCTAATTGTCCATGGAGAATGCCTGCTGCTGCAAGTGTTTGTGGGTAGCAGTCGCCTTTACAGTTATGATCAACAGGGGTGTAACAAAAGATGCCTGTGAGAGCATCAGGTAATGTTTGTGAGTCCTGAAATCTTTGGCTATTATGGTTTGCATAAAGCTTATAAACACAGATACTTCTATTTATGTTTTTATTTAGCCTTTAATGTCTTTATGAATTAAAAAAATAAAAGATATTAAAGGATAAATTGTAAAGCTGCATGCATGAAAGATGAAGAACAGCCTCCCTAAGATGCAGTTGGACCACAGAAGATGGGATTAATGTGAATTTATTGTATGGGTTGTTGTATTATGGTGGGCAAGGCAGTGGATAGTGATCAGGGAAAGCGTGCTGCATCTGGTTTCAGCTGGTTCAAAGCTTTCAAATAACCTGCATATATTCTGCTGAAGTGTTGTCCAGTAAAACATCCAATCCCTGTTTGGAGGACTTGCTCTGATGCAGTTGTACTAAAAGTATAATTTGTATTACGGATAAACACGCAGCGAGCAAATTTGTATTTGTACAAACCAAAGGACCATGACAGTTTGGAAGGAAGTACTAATCTGTTTTAGAAATGAAGGAAAAGTTTACATTATTTTGTTTATTTCCGCTGCTTCGGTACCATATAACTGCCATTTTAAACCACATTTCTGTGGCTAAAGTCAGGACCTGCTACTCAGAGACACACCCACTGTGGTTAGCCCAGTTTTATTTTCACCTCACATCTTAGCATCCTTTAACCTGAAAAAGGTTGATGATTAGTATAAATGGCAGGTCTTGACTTTGAGTTCATAACATAATTGATACAATATTAACTGCAAATCCAAAGTTTGCAGTGACAGCGTGTGAATGATTCCTGTTTTGCATTTCACACCTATCTGCAGGTAATTTAACAGTATTCAAGCTGCTTTTAAGTTTGTACCTTTTAACAGAAATGTATTAGTTCTTTTTTAAAGGGATCTACATCGGTTTCACTTTGCTATGACTGGTCAGTTTAAAAGTCAGTCTTATGCTCCTGAGTCATTATTTAGATGTTTGCTGCAGGCCTTTGTTATGAAAAACCTGTGTTCTTCACATCATATGTTCACCATGTTTTACTTTTTGAAGTGTTTTCTTTTCTTTCTCCACCTATAAACAAACTGATGCAGTGCTCTCCAAATGAACTCTATGATGGTTCCAACTGTCCTTACAACATTACCCCAGAAGGTTGTGGGTTGTCTTAAATTAGTCTTGTAAACCTAACTAAGTGTTTCAGCTGTCACAGACAGTTTCTTTCTTGTGTTTGGGCTAAGTGACAGTTAAATAGATATACACAGAGAGGTGCTAGAGGTAAGAGGGGGGAACGCTCCCTTAAACAAACACCTTGCCCTACAAGGCAACATCCAATTCTAATCTAATTGCAGAAAAAGCAGAAGCTTCCTACTACTTCTACTACAGTGGTCAGCATCTGGCAACCTTCGGTTCTGCAGACAATAACATCTGGCCCACCAGATTACAGATTATTTTGAGGAGGTATTGCAATAGTTATTTGTCAATAAGAAGCCATGATGATGTTGATTATCAGAACAGCGTGGCCACTTTAAGAATGGTTGAGCTGGAGAGAGGTGCACACGTCAGAAGACGTTAGCTGTGACAAACTGCTTGTTTAGCTGTGAATGTTTACGAGCTTTAGCAATAAAATCCCACAGCTCTTGTAGTTCCAGCAGAGTCCTGTGTCGGCTGCTTCACCGCTGCTGGGTAAAGTGAGGGGACTTTACCTTGAAGTTAGCTGCAGCTTCTCCTCCTCTCAGTCACCTGAGCTCGGTTTGGAGGCAGAAAGTTTAAAAGCTGTTTCATGCAGTTTTCAGGAGGCAACAGACCAGAGCAGCACGGTTATTAAATCCTCAAATAAACGTTGCACTTCAGGACAAATAATACTAGACAGAAAGAGGAGGGAAATAACTGGTTTTGTTTGAGCTGAATGCTTTTCCCACGCAATCAGGGTGTCAATTCTAACATCTCCCTGACCCACTTTGTCATCTTCTGCTGAACAATAAAGGACATTAGAGCCCACACAATATTAAAAAGATAACAAACCCAGAATACAAATCTGTTTTTTAGTTTCCACTGGAGTACTCAAGTGGACCCCTAATGTATTCTGACGTGTGCGCCTCTCTCCAGCTACCCGAGCTCAGTTTGGAGGCAGAAAGTTGAACAGCTGTTTTGTGCAGTTTTCCGGAGGCAACAGACCAGAGCAGTATGGTTACTAAATCCTCAAATAAATGTTGTACTTCAGGACAAATAATACTAGACAGAAAGAGGAGGGAAATAACTGGTTTTGTTTGAGCTGAATGCTTTTTCCACGCAATCAGGGTATCAATTCTAACATCTCCCTGACCCACTTTGTCATCTTCTGCTGAGCAATAAAGGACATTAGAGCCCACGCAATATTAAAAAGATAACAAACCCAGAATACAAATCTGTTTTTTAGTTTCCACTTGAGTATAATGATTTAATATATAGTGATATGTGAATAAATGTATAAACACAATGAAGCAATAGAATTTAGTGAGGAAAAAACAGATTTTAGCTGCAAAGAGGTAATTTTGGTCTGGTTCAAATGGGTTAGAAACATTTTGGCCAGGGCAAATCTAGCTGCCGACCCCTGCCCTAAGAGGTATACCAGCAGGAGCTTTAGTTTCAGGTGGGACATCCAAGTTGGACAGGTATTTGGGCAGAAGCCTGACAAAGTAAGATCCATTTCTCTGCTAACAACACAGTCCCATTAAGAAAACAAAACAAAAAAAAAATAGGATGAAGCATGATATGAACGCATGATGCCCTCTTCACATTTCTGCCTAGATTCTTCCTAGAGCTAGCTTTGGATTTACATTCAAATGTTTGTAAAACCTAATCACATCATAATGAATGCTGAAACATTTCCTTTTTAGAATAAAAGAATTAATTAGCTGCAACTTTTGTTTCTATAGCTACAGCTGTCCAAGTTTCAGAAACAGCTGCTACAGATCTAAAATGGATTAAGAAACTTTTATACTATGCACCGGATTCAGTTTCATCTTCTTGGTGGTCTTGAAAGTGTTAACGACCTTCTGGATTTAACAAATGGCCCCTCTGTCTAATGATATCAATGATACCATTAGACAAAAGAAGAATTATCTGCATAATTCTGATTTAACACAGGCGCAAACTTCATTCATTCATTCATTCATTTTCCAAACCGCTTATTCCAATTCAGGGTCGCGGGGAAGCTGGAGCCTATCCCAGCTGGCTTTGGGCGACAGGCAGGGTACACCCTGGACAGCTTGCCAGTCCATTGCAGGGCCACACACAGAGAGACAAACAACCACACTCATGCTCACACTCACTCCTAGGGGCAATTTAGAGTGACCAATTAACCTAACATGCATGTCTTTGGATGGTGGGAGGAAGCTGGAGTACCTGGAGAGAACCCACGCATACACGGGGAGAACATGCAAACTCCACACTGACCAAACCAGCCAAGGATCGAACCAGCGACCTTCTTGCTGTGAGGCCACAGTGCTAACCACTGCACCACTGTGCAGCCAGGCGCAAACTTAATACATTTAATCCATGTGTGAAATTTGTGAAAAAAAATTTGAACTGTGAAACTTCAAATCATATTTTGATTTAAACTGAAATTTATTTTTTAAAAAACCCATATGAATAAATAAAACATATAAACAAGAAAGCCAGTAAATCCATGTGTAAAAAAAACATAGAAACAAAAAATATTTTTGCTTAAAGATATCGGTCAAGTCACTAAACCTTAAAGTCCAACAACCTGTTTGATTTTCTTTATGTTTGAAGATCATAAATACATTTTTAAGACTGTTAAACAGAAAAACAGCAGCTGACAGTGTTCTGAAAGAGATAGTTTATTATTGTTGGACCCCTTGACAAAGTATGTACTTGCTGTTTGATATTAATTTCATTTGGATGGAGTCGCAATGTAATTAGAGCTAGTCATTTTCTATTCCTCGAGTACTGTCAGGAATTTTTATTTTCTGCGTCGCTACGAATACATCAGCTGTGAGCTTGTTATATACGCAGAGACATTTTACTCCTGACTGCCGCATTTATTCAGCTAAAGCTGTGTACCTGAGTGTAACTTAGAGACCTGTGTGATAAACCCAGTCAAACGTTCAACTAACCAACTTCTCACCTCAACTGCTGCACACACACTCGGAGGCTCAGGAATACATGCAGCCTGCTCTTATGTAATCTGTGTTTTCCCAACTTAGAAGCTGGAATAGATTAAAGTATCCCCAGAAAACTTTAGTAGTGTGCCAGTTTCTGCTTTTCTTCCATTTTACACTATAATTTTGATGAAATGACATCACGTTCCTCTTTGGGAGTGTGCTGTCTCATAACCATTATGCATTCTGTTTCTGTGCTGTCAGTGTGTTTTGATAGGCTGAGATAAACCTGTTTTTTTACTGCCAACTTCATGTCTGCACAATGTTTTTACTGTGAGATATTAGAAGATTGTGCAGGAAAGGCCGCTGAAAGGCTGACATGTTCTATGGATGCAGCACTTACCACACTAATAAATTATACTCCAGTGAGTGTTTCTTCATTTTATAGAAAAAGTCCTTAACTCTGTCTGGTGTTATTAATGGAAATTAAGACTTTGGGATGTTTGTTATTATGACTGACGTATAGCTAGGAACAAGAGTTGCTGCAAGAAAAACTCTGAACTATCTCTTGTAATATTTGTCATGTATCATTAGCATTATTTCGTTGACAGTTGCAAGACAGATAAGCTTACGGATTTCTTTCCATATAGGTAGAGATGAAAAAAAAGCTGAGCTAATTTGTTTCATCTCATAAAGTGGCACACTGTTAGCTAGTTTCTTGTCTAAAGAGAAAGATACTACGCTAAGATAACTTTTGATTTAATGGCTATATGCCACAGGAAAAGAGGAAGCTGTTCTTACGATCAGAGCTGCAGGAAAAGAATGACATGATTTTTTTCCCCTCATAGTTCTGGTTTGGAATTTCTTCCAGATTGTTCTTAAAACATCAGCTTTGCATAACTTTTCCTTTCGTGGTTCATCAGAAATCGGGTGTGGGTGTGATTAATGCAGTAAAGCGGGAAGCTGAAAGTTGTCATTTCTGCTTTTGTTTTTTTTGCTGGTGCAAAAAGCTCAACAATGAATGGATCGTTTTAAGGAGCAGCTACCTGAAGTCTATACCACCCCATGCAAACCCCATGCAAAAAAACAGAGGATATGGATTTACATGAAGTATGATTAAGATTAAAGCTTGTCGTTTAGGCTAAGCAGAGGCTGCTAAACTACACTATCTGACATCTGTCTAAGAATCTAGTCTTATTTTATACAGTTTAGTCCAATTCAGGGTCACAGGGAAGCTGGAGCCTGTCCCAGCAATTAGCAATTAACAGAGGTGGCAATTCCTGGTCCAGAAAGTAAAAGTCCTGCCATGTTTTTGGATCTACTTGTACATTTAGAACAGGTGTTTTCACCAACAGACTTGTTTACCTGGCAAATAAACTCTGCTCATTAAATTCAGCTCATTTGGTGACTGGTCGGAACAGCTGCCAGACAGGACTTTTACTTTCTGGACCAGGAATTGCCACGTCTGGAAATTGAGAGGCAGGATACACCCTAGACAGGTTACCAGTCCATCTCAGGGCCAACAGAGACAACAAGCACTTATACTCATTGCTAATGAGAATTTACAGTGAAGGCCTATGTCTTTGTGCTGTGTCTTATGTGTGGAGGAGGCCGGAATACCCAGAGAGAACGCACACATACATGGGTAGAACATTCAAACTCCACACAGAAAGACTTCTGTTAGCACAACCATTGTTAGATTTGGTGTAGTTTGCTTAACAAGAGGTTCAAGTTTGCTTATATATATATATATATATATATATATATATATATATATATATATATATATATATATATATATATAAAAAAATTTTTTATTTTTTATTTTTATTTTTTTTTGGATGATGATGATGAAAATGATGAGAAACTGTACATAGTGACCAAGGAAAGAAGATCAATAAACATACAATAAAGTCCAAACTGGTTAGAATACTCAACCTTATGCACTACTCACGCAGGTTCAAGATCTCACCGCAATGTGTGTAAGCAGGACATTACCTCAGGCACTTATTGCAGGTCATTTATTAAAGTTGCACACCAAATGGTTAAATTTAGTTCTAAATCACGGTGCTTGGTGTCATCCACTTAATGCATGTTGCATACATTTTTTTTTTTTATTACTTCCACAGCTTAATTTCTTAAAGAATGCTCTGAGACTTTACACTCAAAAATGATTAAGTGACTCTCCAGTAACGCTTCCACTGTACCATCCACTGGCAGCATCTGCTAATAAGTTTGTGATGATTCTTTCAAGAATGAGAGAATTGCAAAGCTCCAGCTTGTTATTTTGAACCATTTTATTGGCTCACTTGCAACTTTAAATGCGCAGTATTTCTGTGCTAAAGTTTTACTTTGTGTTCTGCCCCAAAAGGAATGAATTAGGTAACATATTAGATTGGGGGCATAACTGCATGAGGTAATCAAAAGAAAACAAGCTACAACTGGACAAAAACATGCTGGGAGAACATGACACAAATATGGTCTTTGTTGCATGTAATTATTTAAGAGCCATTAGAGTATGTGCCTAAGTTATCAATTATTAGCTAAACTAAATTATTAACCAGAACAAAGTCTTTCATCTCAGACAAGAATGTTTTTTTTGTTTGTTTTCAAGTTTCAGCCTTTTTTGTGTGCCCACTTGGATTTTTATAATGCAGTTGGATTGTCGGTGGTTGTGAGAGTTTGGTTCACAGAAACAAGGAGGTCTGAATGAAGTTATCTGTCCTTATCTGTATGTGACAGTCACATACTTTTAACTGGTCTGACTGAACACTCACTGCAGCTGCTTTCACATAATCTCTCCTTTTTCCTTTGATTCAAATCGTCACTCAGTTGTTATTCAGTTTTTCCCTCAAACAGCTTTGAAGCTTCAGCTGGAAGACTGCGTTTTACCACCCCAATAATACCAATATCAAATACATGTTTCCTCATATCTGGTCCTTGAGAGCCATTGTCTTCCAGGTTTTAGATGTTTCCATATCACCTGTCTCAAATTTATACCTCAGTAGCAGGTTTGAGGAGATCCATTTAATATAAATCAGGTTTGCTTAAGCAGGAAAACAACTAAAACCTGCAAGACAGTGGCATTCAAAGAGACAAAGAACTCCGCTGTAATAAACTACATCATAAAAGTATATATTTTAAAATATTTTAAAGTAATCAACATTTCTCATTTAGTGTGTAGTCTATGTACACTACACATTAAAAATGTGGGTACTTTAAGTGATGCGGTTGTTATGTAGAGTAACATTATTAGTCCTTCTGGTGAGTGATGTTGTTGGTTGTGTTTATCACATATAAATTTTAATAAAAGGAAAAATAATTATGGAAAGCAAAATAAAAAAACTTGTATGCATTTCCAAATCGCCCATTTCACCTCACACGTCCCAGCTTTCTGCTACGCAGCTTTCAGAGCTTTGTCAGTGTATTCAACATAGAAAACAAGCTGGTCAACTTGCATGCAGATGGGAGAACAGACTGCTGAACACTGTAGCTGGTCAGTCTCTTTTATATCTGCATAAAGAGGATGTGAATGTATATTATGGTGGACTACAGGGTGTTTTGTCACACACTACATTGTCCCAAAATCTTCATCAAAGCAGGACAGATGGGTGGATTAGAGCTAGAGCTGGATGTTCAGAAGTCCACAAAGGAGGCCAAGAGAAGGGCAGATCTGAAGCCAAGTCTTGGTACAAGAGAGGAATGTTGTAGTGTACTTGCTTTGCAGACCAAGTAAACACATGTTTTTTTAAGGATGTTTATATGTTGACATAGTTATATAAGGTGTTCCCATGACGAGCAATTAAAGGCAATTAAAGAAAACACTGGTAGTAGGATATGATGAAATGACATTCGTAAATCATTTTAGGTCTTTTTTTTTTTTTTAAATCAAGGAAGAATGATACATTTTTACTGATTTCATCTTTTCAGTTATATTCTTATGTCACTTTATATAACTTTTAACAAATATTTAGACTCATTGTTTTTGTCCACATTTTTTCTACGTGTTATGCTTTTGCTAATTCTATTTATTTAAATTGTTATTTGTTGCCCCACACTTTGTATTCAGATTCACGATGCACTGTCTGAAATCTTGTATTCATTAGTTAATAAACATGGACTTCTCCACCAGAGCTGGTTGATGTGGGAGAGAGTTTTTATCTGTATACCAAAATATTACTGATCTGATCCAGTGACATTGACTTAAAGGGTCAGTGCACCCTAAAATAAGTCCTAAAATGTTTTTTTGTTTGTTTTGTTTTAAACAATATAGTATTATTTTGTTGAGATGAAAAACACATATATGATTGTTAAAATTTGTATTTTTTAAATTTCTTGGAAAATCTGAATTTTTTGGGGGGACCTGTTTAAAAATAACTTAAAACACCCCTTACAAAATATAATCAAATTTTTTACTCTCACAAATGAGATATAGAACCAGACTTTCTGCTCCTCTCTGTCATGAAAACAATGACAGTAATAAAATAATGAAATAATAATAATAATAAAACCTCAAAGCCCTGAACTGAATGAGACCCATTGCCCCTGCTGCTATGGGTGTGCCTGTTCCCTTGGCGACTGTAAATGTTACCTTTTTCCCATCTGCAACCAGCAACAGTATTTAAATCTGTTTGGTCCTCCAGTCATCGCCAGATTGTTTGTTCACCCATTGCATTGTTGACCTGCCTGCCTGCTGGACTGCCTGCCGTTCACACAGCCATCATATCTTTGCTCATCTCTGACCTGCCGCACCACTTGACTGTAAAAAAGTATTGTATATATATCCATGAGGCGTAGGCGTGTTTTGCTGCAAATCAAACACCTGAAAGTCACTGAGTTGACTGTGAACTCCTCTGTATACAGAAGCAATGTGGAGTCAAATGCAAGGCCATTTGATGGTTAAAGCTTGACTGAAAAGGGGTCTTGCAGCAGGACAGTGATCCCAAACATCACTGCAAATCTACAACAGAATAACTGAAAAAGAAAAGAAAAAAAGAACGAAAGTGTTGCAATGACTCAAAGTCCAGACCTTAACCTAATTCAAATGCTGTAGCAGGACTTAGAGAACATGTCTGTAAGCCTCAATGATCTGAAGCAATGTTGTAAAGAAGAGTAGGCCAAAGTTCGACGTGAGAAGGTGATAACATCACATATAAAATGACCATTATTGCTGCTGAAAATGCTTCTGCAGGCCACTTAGTTTTCTAAACCCTGCCACTTGATTTAAGATAAACTTTTCTTCACTCAACTATGGCATAGTGTGCAATATTTCATGTGAAGTAGTATTTATTTAACTGAATTAGTTTTAAGACCTAATAAAGACCCCACCCACCCATTTTTACTTGTCCTGACATTAAAAGGCTAGAAATGGAAGAAGGTGCACCTTTTATATATCATATTCACCTTCTTATCGCTATTGTTATTCATCAACAATCGTTCTTTGTTTTACGCTTTTCCTACCCCTGCCTGTACTTCTATTTACTTCCCATCACTGATGTTTACTCTCCATTCGCAGAAACGTTTGCAATGGTAAATTTAAAGTTTGAGCAAGTCAACAATATCCATATCTTTAACGTGTATAACTCCACCAGGAATCCCTCCCAGCTTCCTTTACAAGACCATTCGTAGTTAGAAAATCAGTTTTCCACACTGGATGGCATTTGTCCCATATACTCACACACATATCACACACATAAGCTCAATACCCTGGAACTGTCCAGCTGTAGTGTTATATGAAATGTAAAAACGCAGGATCCTGTGTGTTTACTGCCTGTAATTCACTAAATTAATATAATTTCCTGACACTTTGTCTCACTTCTTTCTTCACATACTACAAGTAGCTTGACAGGGTTTATGCCACTTAATGATATGCAGCTTTAAACACACGCAGGAGGTCTGTGGGAAACAGGACCTCTGCTGCTCTTAAACAGCCAGACAACGGTGTTGCCACGCTAGCGGACAGGTAGGCGTTGGCAATAACTGTTGGGTGGATGCGCCAAACATTCCCGCAAAAACTGCAGGAGGGCAACATCAAAGCGCGTAAAGTTGAACCTTGTTCCATTTTCCAGCTTATCCGGGTGAGATGAGTCACCGACGGCAAACAATGTGTTTGATTTGCTCTCAGTTTAGTTCAGGCGTGGAAGGAGAGAACAGACACAAACTGTTTAACTGACCTACATTCTCTGTTTATGTGTCCTGCCACTGTGTTAGAGCGAGGACTCGTGTTTGAAAGGAAACATGCCCACATGTTTAAAAAGCCAGTTTCTAAATTCCATTGTTGAGCTGACAGACTGGAGGAGGCGTCAGAGATGGAGAGACACCTTTTGTTTGCTCGAACCAGAGAAAGGTGAAGCCCACATACATTGCAGTGATGCCAAACAAGATGAATAATCTGACAGCAAATTAAGGGGCTTTCATTCACGCTCAAATTTTAAATGTGTTGTCTAAGAATCAATGCAGGGTGGGAGATTTTTTCCACGAGCATTTTTTACTATATTCCTTAAAGTCCCCTTCACACTCCAACTGCATTCTATTAATCACAGTCAATGCTCTGACACAAAAATACAAAAAATAGTCATCTGTGAAACAAAACTGAAAAAACACCATCCAATCGCTTTAGTCGGCCCGTTTTAAATGACAGGATGGTAATATGTATATCAAACTCAACTGCCATCTGTGCCTCCCCCCTCAACCCCTCTGCGTGTGCCCATTTTTGTGCACAAATCTCGAGGCTTGGAGCACTTATAAAAAGGAAAAAGGGAAAACCACAACTTGTCTAGCTTGGGCCATTCTCTACTAAATGTAAGGCTGCAGATTTGTCAGTATATTCAGAAATAAAGGAGGATGAAGGTGTTTTGGTAGATTATCTTCACAGTTGTGACAAAGAACCCATTTGCCAAAACTCAGCTTCTCTAGTCGAGATATTGCCAAATTTGGGTTATTGTTTGTGCATTAAAAATAACCTATTAAGCCACTGAATAATCTCTGCATTGACTTAATTTTAACAGCCCTGATTATTATTATTATTATTTTTTTTATTTTTTTATTATTATTATAAATGTAGAATAAATGTATTTTTCAATAGTCCCCCACTCTACCCCCACAAAATCATTTTGGGATTACCCTGGAGATCTGGAGGTTTAACCTGGCATCCAGTAACTTGTGCTTATCAGATCCACCCAGTAGTGCAGCTCTGGTTTTAAACAAGTGAGTAAATATGAGAGAGAGAGAGAGAGAGAGAGAGAGTGTGTGTGTGTGTGTGTGTGTGTGTGTGTGTGTGTGTGTGTGTGTGTGTGTGTGTGTGTGAGTGTTTGTGTGGTTGATGAGAAGAACTGTTCAGTGTCTGGAGGAAAAGGTGGTAGGTAACTTATTCAGTTTCTTATGTTATCAGACACTTACTGGGAGTAAATAAGCTTTAAATAATTAAAGACACTATGAACTATGAGCAGTAACAGGTTACAGTTTTGGCTACCTGGAGCTAGACTCCTGGAAGCTCCTGGAAAATCAAAAAGCATGAATGTGGCAAAAAATGAACAAGTTTCCTCATGTGGCTGATAGATTATCTTCACATTCAATTGTTCAAAACAGCAAACTCAAGGAAAAATACTTTATTTGGCTGTCCACATAAAATTTCCCCCAACCCACTTCGGGATCCTGTCTTTAGGAATGAATGGCATGTTTCGTCAAAATACGGTGAACCCTCGGGATCAAGCGTTACATGTTTCTGTGGAGGTGTGGCTTCATGGCGGAAGTCTAAAGCAAAAGTGTTTTGGACTTTTGAACTGTGTATTTTCAAAATGTAGCTCGCTTGAACCGTTTTTCCAGAATCTTCCACACTGCCTTTAATTTTATGGTCATGTGATAAGAAGGAAAAAAAAAAGCATGATAAGATTTTTAAATATCTCTAAGTCTCTGACACTTTGCAACTTCAGCACCATGTATATAAGAGGAAAGCGGTGGTGGCACTGTGAGAGAACAATGACAACAGTGTTATGAAGGGAAAAACTGCATCAAATGAGGGATTTTAAAGCTTAATTTTTTACCTAAATGACTGTTTATCACTGTTGACTGATGAATAACCATCATAAGAGCAACTAATGATTGCGCCATAACTGTGATTTCTGCTCAGAGGCCCCTCAACAGATGTCCATGAATGTGTTGTAATGTCCAGACTTCCTAAAAGCTGTTTCAAGGGCAAAACCCATTTAAAAAAAAAAATATATTAACACTGTATGTGAAGTTTAAAAGCAGAATACAATGCTTTGCAAATTACATAAAGCATTGTTTTATTGACAAAAGAAGCTATCAAACAAATCAAATATCAAAAGATTTGACTATTTCATGAAAAATGTGAGCACATTTTGAATTTGGTGGCACATCTAAAACATTGTCATTGGGATGACAAAAAGCTGGACGAGTAAACCAGTGAAAAGAAAAGAACCCGCCAGAAGAAACATGTTGCAGCTAATTAGGTTAAATGGACAGGTTAGGTAGACGACATCAAAGGAGCATTAAATGCAGGTGAAAGTTGTATCATGCAAACAAGCCACATATGAGCATGGTGCAGAAATGTTGTCGTCTTCTCTGAGCCTGTTTTCAAATGGAGTGAGGCTAAGAAGAAAACCGCTCTGCTGTGTATGTCAGATATGTCCACATTCATTTTTTATGGAAATCATGGATGTCACATCCTGTGGAATAAAGAGAAGATTGTTCAACTAGTTTAATATTAGTGAAAATTTGAAAAGCCTGCATTTCTGATTATATGTAGGTGCAGTAGTGCCTGTGGAACTGCCACCTTTCACATCTAGAAAGGCAACCCAAAAGGTGTACTCTTGCATATAATCCCATCAAAGCAATGCGTCTTTCAGGAAAGGTCCTGCATATTTCAACAACATGGTGCTAAACTGCTGACTGCATCTACTTCAACGACATGGGTTCATATCAGAGTCCGGGTGCTGGTCTGGCCTGCTTGCTGTCCAGATTTAGGGCTTCATGAAACACAAAATAAGACAAAGAGGACTCTGTTGAGCAGCTAAATGTTGTTTCAGACCACAATAGGACAACTTTCCTCTCCTAAAGATCCAACAACTGGTCTGGCCAGTTTCCAGACCTTTACGGACAGCTGTTAGAAGAGGAAGGAATGCTAGAAGGTAATAAACACGACTCCTTTCCCAACCTTTGGATATGTATCACTGCCATTAAACCGAAGATAATATTTTTCATAAACTTAGAAAACATCCCTCTTTGAAAATCGGAAAATATTTGTTATCCTCCATTATAAGTACAACATTTGTTTATTAGCTCAGTTTATTTGTTTATTATTGTTTTATTTACATTTTACACCATGCCTCAACTTTTTTAGAATCAAGACTGTATGTTGACATTTTTTTTCAATTTATGAGATTTTATTTTCTTTAAAGCACTAACTAGATCAAAACAACACAACTCTAACCCTCCCTGTCGTTCACCTTCTTCAGTATTTATTACACATAGCAACAGGACAACACAGGATCACATGTTGCCAGTAGTGCAGTTTAACGATCATTGCAGCATAATGAATCACATATTAATATGTCTTGTCAGTGTCAACTCTCGCCCATCAGCGGCTCATTAGGAGGTGGAAATCAGCTGCTGTCTGTCTGGCAATGCTCATTAGACTGATTAAGAGTACCTGTAAAAGGTTAATGTAATTTCCATCCTGGGTCAACCCTGTAATATACGTACTGGTGAGGTTCTGCTGAAGTCTGGGATTGACATCAGTGTCGAGTTGTTTTGTGTTTCAGTGGAAATGGCTTTCTCAGCTTTTTCTCCCTTCTTCCCCAGTTGTTGTTATTCCAGCAAGTGTGGAAACAAAGCTCCAGAGGCATCTCCGTGGCTGTCCATATAGTGTGTTTACATGTTGCAGGACATCCTCTGACACCTGGTGTGCACAAAGCACAGCCTCGTTCAGACGGTGTCGAGTCATCACTCGCGATCTCCAGTTGTCTGTCTAGATAAACACTCTCAGATGGTGAAGAGTTGAGGGAAAGTAGAGGTTAAAGTCAAGTAGGATATCTCTCAGTGAGAAAGGAAAAGCATGAGTTTGTTTACAGTGACTTTTAAAGAGCGCCGTAACGAGTCTTTGGCTTGATTTGATTTTCGGCAGATTTGAATGTTACATTCATTTTACACCTTGCAGCCTTTGCCTTTCCTCCCTGGCTCCCTGTTGATGTACGGACTGTCTGTCCGTGGGGCGGTTTGGATTGCCTCTGTACTTCCCTCCTAGTAAGTCAATAGGAGCCATCTTGCCATCTGTGGAAACTGATACATTTGCTGAATCATACTATTAAAGTTCTCCACCATCTTTCAACTATCTCTCCCTGCACCCTGTCACACTTTCCAACCCCCAGGCTGAGGGGAGGGGGGGTAAATGTCTTATCTTACTGCTGGGGATGCAGGCGACGTATTTGCCAGCTGGGGCTAAGGCCATATTCAGGCTGAAAATAGCACAGTGTTACAAAAGCGTGAGCATTACTGCAAACACTCTAATCTCAATAAAGACTTTAAGGGCTATCAGATGCCAGGACACGGCACAGAGTTTCTAATGAGACAGGAGGCTAATTGAAAGCTAGCATGGGGTAAACTTCACACCATTAAAGACAGAGTTAGTTAAGAAAATTAATTTGGCCTCCATGCCCTCTGATATTCATAGATGACACTTTTGGAAGAAGTGAAGCAGATCAGGTGTTGTTTTTTTTTTTGCAGACCTACATGCGCTGAACCCACAGTGTCATGACTGTGGATTCACTGGAAGCAATGAGGAGCTAATGCATCAAACTGGCCCTTGAAAATATGGTCGCCAACTTGTAGCTAAAGAATATTTTTGCCTTTGTTCATGCTATTTGCACGTTTTGTAACCTGGTATACCCAACCTTTCAGTTTATTTTTTTTCTATAATATTCATATTAGGACAGTGTTTGCCTCATTTATAAGCTGCAAAGATGATTCTACTGTATGAATTGTAGGCACTAAAACAGCTAATCTATCCTGCCAGTGTATGCTACACCACAGAATAATGAAAATCATTTCTAAGCTCTAGTATTTTATTGTTTGTGTACAGTGACATCTCCATAAACATTCTATGTAAATATCAACTTGTGTGAATGCTCATGGTGAGCTGTTATTTATTTTCTCTGCAAAATCAAGGAGCTGATATAGATGCACGTGGTCAGTAATGTTGATTTGCCAGCCTGTTTAAGAATTATTTTGGTCAGGAATGGGCAACTCGGGGGGCTGCAGTCCTGCAAATGTTAGGAGTTTCTCTGCTGCAACACACCTGGCACCCATCAGATTTTATTGGCAGACTGGTGAAGAGCTTGACATCAAACTCAGCACAAGTCTGCGAATTAGCCATTGATTTGAGTCAGGTGTGTTGCAGCAGGGAAACTCACAACATCTGCAGGACTGCGGCCCCTGAGGGTGAGAGTTGCCCATCCCTGATTTAGATCTTCAACTCAAGGAACACCCAATAATTATAGTGAAATGCTCTGTCAAGTCCTAATTAGCAACTGATATTAAAGTATTTATGTTAAAAGTGCTGGTTTTGGTCCCTCTGACTGAAATATTACTGTGTATGACATCGCTCGTTAATTTCTAGTAAAGTATCAGCATGCAAGCAGTGTGTGCTGCTGGATTTAGGATCACTAATAAACCGTCAGTGGTTGTGAGATGAATACAATGAGATGAAGAAGAAAAAAATAACACATAAATCTGTTTTTCTCTAATATAGATATTTAAGCTTTTTATAGCTCTCAGACATGACCTTAGTCACAGACATTTCTTTAATGAGCCTATTTTGAGAGGCCAGAAACGTTTAAACTTATTTGTACTTTTTTATGCACTTTAAAAAAAATCTTCAACTTATTAAAATATTCATTGCTGTGGAGCAGAATTCACAATCAGCCCTGACTGAAATATAAAGGAGCACAGGTATAAAGTAGCACAGAATGGCCTAAATCTTAACTTCTGCTAAGCTACATTTCAACACACTTGGTAAAGATGTGGGGAACGTTCATGAGAAGAACTCATTAACTTTCACTGCAGATCCTGATCACCTTTCTCTCACTTATTGTTCCTAATTATTTGTCCTGTGTCGCTCTGTCAAGCAACCACTTTTCATTTTCCAGTCTGTAGACAAGAAAATGCCCAAATAACAATAAAAGAAGGAACTTAACTTGACAGTCAGCAAGAATTGGCATTTTTTAAATAATGGAAAATAACAAAAGAAAACACCTGCAGCGATCACTTCAAAGGGTTGTTCCAACAAAATACTAGTTCACCAGTGATGTAATATTGTATCATGTTGGTTGCTTTTGTTATTTGAAATGTTTCTATTTAACCACAATATTGAAACACAAGATCAGGTGTGTAATTATGTCTGGCCAATTAAATTAATTTAAAAAACAAACAAACACACACAAAAAATAAGCGCAATTTGTGGCATCAAAAAAAGAAGAAGAAAGAAATAATGAAAAATTCAATATTTAAGGTGGAGGGTTCATGAATCTCACAGTTAGCTGCTGTTCCTAGCATATTGAATTGCTCAGTTTAAAGACAGTGCCCTGAGAATATTTGAGAGTGTATTAATATTATTACATTTTTTTGCCCTAAATTTGATTAAAAAAAAATAATAATTCATTTTTTAATTGTGACATAAATAACATTTGTTAACTGTGGTCTTAAAGCAAATCACTTGTCTCTCTGGGTTATTGATAGCAACCAGTTCTACCATCAGAGAACTAGAGGAGCTCTGCAAAAAAAAAAAAAAAAAAAAAAAAAAGGTTATTCACCAGTTTTAAATAAAAACATTGAATTTAGTGTAAAATCTGTTTTCAGATTGCATTGCTACAACTAAGCAGCCACAACGGAATAATCCAGGCACTTTGTTCAAATCTTGGTTTCTTTCATTCAGGAAGATGAGTCAAAGCCGGAGTCATATTGTCTCATGGAGGTGAAGCATCTCCTAAAGCAAATGTTTATTTATTGGTGGGATAAATGGCAGCCTGTAAATCATTCGGCTTCATTCTTGGAGGACAGTTGTGAAAACATTGATAGTGGCAACAGAGTATCAGCCAGCTGACACCTCCAGCCTCTAATGGAGATGCAGTGTGAGGAGGAGCAGGAGGACACTGCTGACTTGTCACTGTGAGCCCAGCAGGCTCATCCAGGTCCTGATTAATGGTGCTGTCTGCAGGGCCTCGCAGGGGAAGAGGTGCGGCTGTTTTACCAAAGCTCTCCTTTATTTGCCTACAACAGATGGGCCCCCCGGGGCCCCTGGCTCAATTGTACCTCTCCAGTCTTATGGGCTCCACATCCTTCATCTTAATCAGTAAATGGGTTCCTGGATAGAGCTACCTACCCTACAGGAGACCACTCTGACCTGTCCTCCTTCACAAAGTCACCAGATACTCTAAAAACAGTGGCTCATTACTCCGTTATCCTTGGGTCCTGACTGTGAAGGTTTTGCCCTTTCCCTTTCTGCCTTCACTTTGCTGGATAAAGATCTACTGGCAGAGTGGCAGATCTGGTGGTGTGTGGTTGTTAAGTGGGAATTTAAATGTTAGTTTTTCAAGTTAAAATGATATTCTTTGTGCCTTTGCTGCTGTTGAGCTCTCATAATGTCACTAACAAAAGTAAGGACAGGATGTTAGAGAAAACTATTTTAAAAGTAGAATCAGTGTTAGGCTGAGACAACACAAAACCGATTCATGGCAGCACATGTGTACTGGTCTACATCATATGGAGAGAAGCAGGGGCGTAGAACAAAATTGTAGGGCCTATGTACCAACCACTTGTATGGACCCCTTATAAAACACGGTCATTTTAATTAAAACTGAATTGTGTAAGACAAAGACTATAAGATATGGTCTTAGTTTAACCACTAAATTGCAAAATGGTTTATCTGACGATAACCCTTGTCCATCTGGCATACACTCTTCTGCATTACTCAGCCACTCACTTCCTGTTCTGCTTCCAACCCCTCTTTAACCTCCTCTTTACCTTTGTTCTTCACTTGCATCTTCTGTCTCTTAATCGCTACCTTCAGGAGGACAGACCCCCTATACAAGCTAGATCAGGGGTGCCCAAGTTTGGTCCTTGAGATCTACCTTCCTGAAACTTTTCGATGCAACCCTTGTCCAATGCACCCTGAATCAAATGAATGGCTAGTTATCAGGCCTCTGCTCAGCTGGATGACAAGCAGAAGAAGGAATTCAGCTATTTTAATTGTCTATCTTAACCTGCTTATAGGATGACAGACAATAAAAAAGCTACTTGATATTTATCTTACCTTTATCTTATCTTTATCTTAATCAGCTGCAGAGGATTGATTGTGAACTGAATAACAACTACCTAAAGGAGTTCATCTTGTCTCACATCCTCAATGATCATTTGGGCTTCATGATGGACCTGTTGCTACTGCTGTGTCGTAGACTGAGGACCATTTGGTTCATGATGTCAACATTTGCTAATTTGATGTATTGCAATGCTAGTAGTTCTGAAAAGTTCAGTAAGTATGTTTGCCATGCAATGAACTATTTGCTAGGCTACACCAACAGAAAAGTCCTGTTTTATATTGTTACCACGTGTCTTTCAAGTCTTTATCTTATAACATGCAGGCCGGACAGCTTTCTGATTCAGAATTACTTAATTAAGTAATTGACTAATAATAACAAGCAAATAATCACCAAAATTACAAGGGATCCTTTAATTCCAAATATGCCATGATTGATCACTGGGAAATAACTAAAAACGTATACAAAGTTGATTTTTTTTTTTTTTTAATTGTGTGGTCCATTAAAATCAAATAATTTGCAGTAATATCCTGATGAGGTGATCATCTGTAGCTGATATCAGCTCAAACTGTGTTAGTTCAGGTACTGCTCACCAAACTCTTAGAAACGAATGGGAAGCTGCTTGCCCTCACTTTATTTGTCTTACCTTATGTCTTTTTTCTGGTACCCAGACTTTACTTTCTTTGGGAAATCCATGACTCTCTCAAAGTTTTTCTTTCTTATAATTACCAATTCATCTGTTTCACTTACTTCTTTCAAACAACAGTGCAAACTATAAATAGAGTGAACTCAATTTCATAAGACGGAAACAACCAATATTTACATTTGTCGTTTCAATAAGTCTCACGGATCTTTGAATGAATTAATCAAAAAATTATTATCTATCCTACTAAAGCTAGTAAGGCATGTTTTGTTATCAGCCACTTTTTAGTTCATTCCTGTTTTTGTGTGTGCCTGATTGTGAATCTAACCATCACTTTCTGCCAAAATGAGACGAATGCAACACCAGACTGAGAAATGCCTCGTCCCCAGAGCGTCTGTGCTCTGCTGTATCTCTTGAGCCTTTCATTCAAACAGCAGATTGTCTTTGCTTCATGAGAAATTCCACATCTTGGATCAAGGAGACAATTCTGAAACTCTATGTTAATTGTAACACATGTACAAAGCGAGTCCTTTGTTTTAAGCCTGGGATTTTGAGCGTTTAGCATGTCTTATCCTGCTGTCTCTGCTGTTGTGACATTGGACATTGTTTCCTCTTCCTGCTGATGGCTGTTGTTCTTTTCACTATCAGGGAAAAGCAGGAGGAGACTTTCTCAGTTGCTGCTGATTTAACGCAGATTAGATTTGTGTCCTCAAGCGTGAGATTACGCAGCTACATCGTAACATTTAATTTACGTTTGCATTTCAGGCATTCGCTCCAGAAGAGTTGGGATTGGAACCATTTAAGGCTAGTTATCAGGCCAATTTAGAAATAAGTAAATGTCTTTTCTTCTTTTACCTTTTTTTTGTTTCAACAGAATATTGTCATTTTCATTTGGTGCAAACGTCTTGAAGGTTATTTTGGGAACAAAAATGGACAAATAATTACAACTTTTTGGCAAATGTTTAAAAGAAGCAAAGAAAATTCCACTGCATAATTTCAATAATCCTCTTCAAAGATCAAATGGGATTTTGATATTTTGTATCAGTATTAAGTAATTTTTTTTTATTCAAGATCTTTTTTATTAAGATTTTCTTTCTTAACAAACATACACAAAGAAAAAAGAAAAGAGAGAAACTCCAGAACATTTACTTCTCTCCATAGCAATTCTGGTTTACTGTCTGGTGGTGGTAGACTGGATCCTTAAGTCAGACCACAGTGACTCAAGGATATCATTTAAAAAAAAATAAAAAAAATAGGACAAGCTACTGAAAACTTTAACACGCTCATCAGTTCAGAAGTACTGTGGAAAATGGATTGCCTTTCTGTTGTAGTCTACACTTATGTGAATAAATAATTAACTTTTCAGCATGTTTGAAGTACTTGCTCAGCTGTAAAAGTGATGCAGTTAGAAAATTAAGTAGACCTTGGTGTCAGAAACTGCTGCTTTTCATTTATCGAAAATATGATTAGTTTTTAATTAATAACACATTTTATCTAAAGTGCCTTTCAAGAAACCCAAGGGCACTTTACAATATTAAAAGTCGCTATACAAAAAATAAAATGAATTAAGATGAGATGTTTTAAAAACAATTTAAAACCAAACATCAGGCAGGTGAGTTAAAGATTGTAGGCAAGTTGGAACTGGTGAGTTTTGAGACGAGATTTAAAGAGGTGGAGGGAGTCAATATTACGAAGGTCTGGGAGAAGTGAGTTCCAGAGTTTGGGAGCAGAGCAGCTCAAGGTTCTGCTCCCCATTGTGGTAAGGCGATGGGATGGGACATTGAAGTGGAGAGAAAAAAAGGATCTGAGGAAATGAGTAGGGACGGCAATGTGGACCAGAGCAGACAGGGAGGGAGGACCGAGGTGATGAACGGCCTTAAAAGTAAAAAAAAATAAATAAAAGATTTCAAATAAATCATTTTCACTAATAACTAATTCTGAATCATTTCAGTCAAATTGCTGACACACTGCATGCATCACTTCTTTTCCTACTTTACCTTTACAAACAAGACAGAACATGTTTTCACACAGACTGAAGGAGAAGCCCAAAGAAATGAACTGTGACACAGTAACATTTAGGATAATCTTTTACTGTTTCACAAAGTAATGATCCTTGACCTTGGGAATAACCTGTCATCTAAGTAGGAGAGCTGGACGCCACAGTGCATTTTCCATTTTATTAACCTAAATTAAATGTGGCCGAATCTGGAGCAAATTAAAAAGGCACTTACAAAAAATTATTTAAATAAAAAAATCTCTATTTGCACTCATACCTGTATCCCACACCATTTTTACCTTTAGTCTTCAAGAAACAAGATTTTTTTAATTAATAAAAAAAAAAACCTCTTTAGACTTATTATTAAAATAAATCTATGTTTTTACAATAAACTGGGTTTGCAAAACAAATTATTCCATGCATGTTAGGTTAACGGTGTGTTCAGACCAAACGCGTTTTGAGCGTCAAGAGCGGCAGTGACAGAAAACAGAAGTCACATTAAACAGGTAAGAACATAATCCTTCATACACACATCTTGAGTAACAAAGTGGATGTTTTTATAAAATGATTTCTGATTTTTGTCAGTATATATTTGGAATGACACTTGGTAATGGTGCTCAGGTCGGAGGATAGCTGCGTTGGTTGCGTGTCAAAAGAGAAGAGGATGGTGCTGCGTTTTACCCTTGCACTGACTTGCTTGGCATTTGCACGGAAATCAAACTGTATTAATTTGATTTATTGGTTTATTCTTTATAAATGCAGGCTGCGTTTTATTGCGCTCTGTTTGTTGCCCAGATAAGGGGCGCGTTATGCACATTCCATTTTGGGTTTTTTTTTCCCGAATCCTCAAAATAAAAATGACAAAAAATCGGATTTCTATATTGCATTTTTTTAATTTCATCAAAGCAACGAAACATAACTCATTAACATAGTAATGAAGTTAAACAAGAGACGGCATCGTACAACAGAGTAGTCACGTGGTGCGTCATTCTCTACAGGATGCGCAGCGGGGAAAATAAACATTTTATCATTAAGGCTCATTATGTATTTGTAGCCAACTTAGTCATTTTGATAGTAGGCTAATATAGCTAATATAGATACATAAAGCATGTGTTCTGCACGGAACGCGCATCAAAAGCCGGAGATGGACAAAACTGAACTTTGGCCACTCGACGCAGGGCGTCAACCAATCAGAGCGATCAGCTCACAGCTCCTGGAGGATTCATGTGGTGAACCCAGACACGGAGCTGAGATGCGATTACTCGGTGCAATATTTAGGATAACCATTCCTTGCCAAAAAGCTGAATGTTACTGATTTGGCAATGTAGCAGGATATGACAACGTTGTCTAGCTTTATTTATTAAATAAAACCATGCCATATCTCTACTGAATCCGCCATCATTCAAACTGACTGGAAGGAAAGCGCCGCCTCCCTCCTCTGTTTTCCGCCACGTGTGCCGCTCGCTCCAGACACACAAGCGGCAGACACGGCAGGAGCGTTGGGAGCGGACACAAAAGTGGCAGTTTAGTGACCAGCGTAGAGCGTTCAGTGTTCAGCGTTTTGAGCATTTTCGACATTCAAAACGCGTTTGGTCTGAACACACCATAATTGACTCTAAATTGCCCAAAGGAGTGAGTGTGAGCGTGAGTGGTTGTTTGTCTCTATGTTGCCCTGCAATGGACTGGCGAGCTGTCCAGGGTGTACCCTGCCTTTCGCCCTAAGACTGCTGGGATAGGCTCCAGCTTCCCCGCGACCCTGAATTGGATTAAGCGGTTCGGAAAATGACTGAATGAATGTTTTACAAAAACTGTTCCTAGTGATTGTATGTGTAACTAAGCTTTGACTAAGCTCAGGTACACCAGCGTATTGGGTTTTTCAGTGCGTTTCAGAAATGGTAAATGTACTTCTATAGTGCTTTTACAGTCATGCTGGCCACTCAAAGCACTTCACATGCCACATTCACCCATTCACACAGTCTCATGATGGTTGATGACTGAGACCCTAACTGAGGCAACACACAGTAGATTAAAGCTTGAAATGTCCCCACTGGATATTTACAGTAGAGAACAGATACAGGAGTGATGAACTGCAGGTCTGTGCAAGTCATTGTTTTGAAGATTTAAAAAAAAAAAAGTGCCAGCTAATCCATCTATCCTTCCATCTTTTTTCTTTTACCTGAGATTGGGTTGCGGAGGCAGCAGCTTAAGTGGGGAAACCCAAACTTTCCTCTCCTCTCGCCACTTCTTTTACCCTGTCTTGGGGGATCTTGAGGTGATCTCAGGCCAGGTTAGAAACATAATCCTTTCATGTCCTGGGTCTTCCCTGAGACCTCCATACAGTGGGAGGTTCTTGGAATTTTTCACCAGCTCAGCATCCAGTAGGAATCCTAACCGCATGCAGAAAAGAAATGGCTCTACCCTGTTCCCCTTATCGTGGACCAAACTTCTCACCATGTTCTGTAAGGGAGAACATGGTAGAAGGGCTTGAGTACTTGCATGAACTTTAGGACTGTGTTGTTGGGCATCGACCTCTGGTCAGATCTCCCAAAGCAAGGGAAGGGTTTTTGTGCTGAGAGCAATTGAAAAGTATCAAATGGACCGGCACCAAGAAGGATGAGCTACCTTGCCTGGAATAGAGAAATCAAAAAGCTTCCTGGAAGCAGGCCTGAGGGAGCTTGTAGGCAAGCACCTAGTGGTCAAGGCTTAGCACCAGTGACTCAGGCAGGCCAAAGCCAAAAAGTCACTGGTTGCCACCTCCCTGTGGGCTTACTGCCTGTGGGTAAGAAAATTCAGGCCAGGTGTACTGTGAACTGGTTGGTAGCCAAAAGCAGGGACATTGGCAGCCCAATCGTCATCTCCAGTGGAGACATTTTTATATAAGTTTTATTTACGATCTATTGATTTAACTGAAACTTTTCATTTTCAAAAGGCTCTTATTCCATTAGTTTATTGTCAAAGTAATTTTGACATGAAGGTAAGCTATTAGGACTTCATGTCATTTGTGAATCATCTTCCAAAGCATTTAAGGCTGCTGCTGTGCTGTGATTAAATTTAAGTGCACAATTATCCAAGAAAATTGTCATGAAGATGCAAACAGCGATCAAGATACAGATGATGATCATCCAGAGAGAACGTAAGCAGCAACAGAAAATTTAGAACATTTTCTCACATTACCTTTGTTTACATTCATGTAGTTCAGGATGAAAACAAACCAACAACAACGAAAGGAGAAAGGGATCTGAAAAGTAGCTAAATATAGTCACAAATCTGCCAAATTGGCAACACTGGTTTGGTGGGGGTTAAGCAAACTGTCATCAAGAAATGTAAAACCTCTGTAAGGCATGTCTTTGTTCAGCTCATTGTTTTGTAATGATGAATGCACTCTCAGCTGATCAGATAGCTTGTTGTCTTTGTCTATAATGCCTTCACATAGCGATCCAGCTCACCTCGGTTTAATCTCTTTGGGCTTGTGCCAACTCTAAATGCACAGATTGCCTCTTTTCACAGAGACAGCAGTGTCAGCAGGGCTGTGTTTCTCCGCTGAGCCCCGAGCAGACCTCTGGGTCCCTGTCTCCCATGCCCTGAAAAGGAGGTCGAACCTGTGGGACCGGCATTGTAAAGTGGCCTGGTACTCATCAGCTGCCTGAGGTGTTTTGTCTAAAGCTTTTTCATTCATTTACTCTGCTGTGTGAGTGTGCCTTTAACATTAAACAGTAGGGGCCGATGTGTAAACATTTAGCCTACCATGTTTGGGATAGTTCAAAGGCAACTGATGAAATAAGTGTAGTGAATTCCTGCGTCTTCTGCAGATCCAGATAAAAGAAGCTGAATTAAATGTTCGTTAAGGAAACTTCACAACTAAACATGCAGTTTCATTGTGAAGAGGCAGCCGTTTATCATAAGCCAATGTGGAACAGAGGACACGAAGCTTCCTGTTTTGCACGTAACCTGAGTTGTTGATTAATGCAGCGCCTCAAATTCAAATTCCAGCATCCTATGCAGTTAGATTAGTTATTAGTTATTACCTTAAATGACAGGTGTGCAGGGATGTGGAGCAGAAAGGGTTACAGGGGTCTGCGTGCTTATAGACGGGGCATGCATGAAGGACGTGAAAAGTTATTGTAGGCTGAAAAACTGCAACATCTTTTAGCCTTCATTGTCCGGTCAGCTCTGTCAGAAAGATCATGACCTTCTAAAAGTATTTGTCAGAGAAGCAGTTATGCAATTAGACTTCCTCATTTTGGCTCCTTTATCGAATGAAAATGACCTAAGATGATGTTAGAAAACAGCATTTGATGCAGATAAAGAGCTACAATTATACCTGGTTTTATCTTCATCCTGTTGAAGTAAATTCCTCAGGTGTCACTTTGGTATGAAGCTCATGCCTAGACTCTTTCAGTTATCTTGCCATTTCCTTCTGAACATGCAGAGGTTGAGTTGTTGCCCTCTAGGCACAAAAACTACACGTTTCTTGTGACATTTAAATAAATCAAATAAGCAGTATCTTCATTATCTACAGCATCGGATGGTTCACGGCTGGGTCAACCAGATGACCTGACATCCTGGGAAATGTCAAAGATTTCAGCGAGAAAGAGATGAACTCCAAAGGCACTCATAATGATTTTTCATAAAAATGTCTTCTGACGTTTCAGCTCTTCAATTCAAAATGAACGTTTCTCCTAAATGAATCACTGAGTTTTTCATCATCTCTTTGTTAGCAGAGAATTAGGGGCCAAAAAGAAATGGAAAGACCCAAATTAAATTGTTGTCTTGGTTTCCAGGATAGTGGTGTATTCTTGCAACAGGAAACAAATGGCATCCCATCAGAATGCTAATGTAAGGGCTTGTTGTTCCTTTATTGAATTTGTGTGGGATGTTTCTAAATGTCCGCTTATGGAGATGAAAGAAAAGTAAACTGGGTGGAATTTCATGAATGTCACTGAGAACAGTTGTCCTCATATCACGACAAGCTGACATGATGGAGTTTGGGTTGTCTTTGCTAACTTTTTGCAATGTGCCATTGAATGATTCTGCACGGATGCACTCATTTTCAGAGGATGTACGTAAGAGCAGCACACTGAACAATGAAACTGGTTTATCCAGTCAGGTTACAGCCCAGTCGACCACTATATGACCAAACGTAGCTCTGCAGCGTTGTCCACTTCTCCTTTTTTTTCTCCCTTTTTCTACCAAACTAAAACATTTTTAATAAAATATTCATTAATCAGAGTATGTGATATATTCCGTTCTATATTTGTCCAGATAGGTAGCAATCATTAGCAGTGGCTCCTGAGCTTCATTGGGTGCAACATCATGGGTTGTTTCAATATTAGTACAGATGCTTTTGTGGAAAATGAGTCCTTTTATAACTGTTGTCAGAGCAGGATCTGGAGCTTTCCGATACATTTATACTATCTGACACTTTCACTTACAAATAAAAAAAATGTTGATGTTGCATGTGCATATGATAGATTGTTCATTTATGTTTATTTATTTGTTAAGTACATCCAGGATCACCATTAGCTGCTGCTAAGGCAGCCGTTAGTCTTCCTGGTATCCATGTATAAAAAGAATAATAAAAGAAAATTGCCATTTGTCAAATCTGTAATGATAAAATTTAACTCTCTCAACTCATAACCTCAGCCAACCCATACTCCACATCACCCAACACCTAAAGGATTAGAAATAAAATGCAATGAAAATAAAAATTACCCATACTGAAATATTCCCAATTAAGTAACAAGAAACAGAACAGATGATTATGTCCACATGAATCTTAATATTCACAAAGGAAATTACACTAAAAATAGTATTTAAAAGATCAACACATTCCATTTCCTCTTAAAATCAGATTTATCATAATAGCAATAAAAATAACTCAATACAAAAGCTTGACAATTTAGACTTGAAGTAAAAGTCTGTATGCACTTTTAAAGTTCATTTTAAAAACTCACTTGTTGTCATGAAGCATGGCGACTTATTCCACCAAGAGGGGAGGCTGTATAAAACTGACATAACGTTAAGCTTATTACATTTAGAGGTTGTCTTTTATATCTTCCAACACATCTGTGTTTTTTCATATGGGTGTGGTCTTATCACTTTGTTAGAGAAAAGGTCATTTGTGAACATAAGGTGTTGAGAGGCGCTTTATTTTGAAGCAAATAACGGTTTTCATCATTTTAAACATAAGCATCTACTTAAAGTCTCTAAAAAAATTAGATGGTGATGAACGATACTTTTTCTCTTACTGAAGCCTTAATTTAATGACAGCTTCACAAGAAGCTGCTAGACTGTGATCCTACATAAAGAAATATTTGTCCTCATGTATACAAAAGAACAGGAAAATTCTGATAGATTACTTGTCATAGCATTTTATAAACTGCTTCAAGACTGATGCAGTGTGAAAACTTCAAGTAAGAGGCATGGGAAATGAGGGAGGGAGGCATTTTTATTAAAGTATCTATGAACACAGCAATTCTAGCTTTTTACATCTCAGTTATGAGAAAATCACCTTTTCAATGGTGAGCATGAAGGGGGTTTAGGATGGTGACTACACAATACAAATGCAGGGCATTCACTATGGGGACTGGGGTTTCCCAACTTGTGTAGGGGATTATTTGAGCACATCATAGCTCACTACTTATTCGTTTCTGGTGCCAAAATGACTTGTTTAAGTTAAAGAAAAGATCATGATTCAGCCAGCACAGCTGCGTTTGATAAATGATATCAGCATATAAATGCAACAATTGCCCTCATCTTTTCAAGATCATGTGAATGAAATGCTTGTAAAAGTGCAAGCTTTGAGAGGAAGGAGGATATTAACTGTGCCAATGTGAAAACCAGAGGAGTAGTTGGTTCGACAGGATTATTTCTACACTGTGAGTCAAACGTTTAAACACACATTAGCCCAATAGAGCCCACAGTGACATATTGATACAAAAAGGTTCTGAGAAACTCGGCATCACTTTATAGTAAAAACTTTATCCAACTGCCTGTTGAACACAATTTAATAATATCTTCTGCCCCCTAACAATAGATACTAGAAATAATAATTTCAACATATAACTTGGTAATCAGTGGTGTATAAACCTAAAAAAAAAAAAAAAATTTGTTAAAGGGTCAAATAAAGACATCATATGACAAAAAAAAAGACTTTTCTTACAGTATTTTCATAGTCCAAGCCTTGAATGGTGAAGTATGTTCAAACGTTTGACTGGTAGTGTTGTTATTCTGCTTTTAAACTGCTGTAACTGATGTGAATACAACCTGATCACAGCAGATCTCTGCGAGTCACATCTCAAGTAATGTCAGTGTTTGATCTAGAAAAGGTAGATTTAGCCTGCAGTGTCACCTTGAGAAGAGCATGCAGTTGCACTGACATCTTCATTACTCTGAAGATGGTTTCTAATGACAGAACAAACTAAAACCTCAGAGCATGCATGCTGATTTTCAGTAATTAATGTTAGAAAATCCCAAACAAGAAAATAAGCATTCATACATTATTCATGATTTTGTGCCAACACAGATATATGCAACCATGGTCACTATTTCACGTTCATTAGCAGCACATGTGTCAAATATTTCATTTTGAGGAAGTTGAGAAGTGGATCTGTCGGATGAGAGCTCCTTTCTCCTGGTTTCAATCCCTCAGCTTTATATTCACTTTAGATCTGATGACTGCTGCATGCGTAGAGGTGTCTTATTAATATTTATGCATTCGTAAATATGGAAAGCTTCAAAATGAGTCTAGACAAGTTAAGTTTGTGACCCAGTTCTTAGCTTTGCAGGGGTTTCATGAGGGGTGTTCTTGTTTTTAATTAAGACCCTCCGAGCATCATGGGTTCTGGAGTCTGAATGCTCCTGTTTCACCGCTCTTTGTCCTTGCTCCTGCAAAGCGAGGAAAGAAAAACGATGACCATTCATTCTGCATCTGCACCTGTTGAGGGAAGCGTAAGTCTTCCCCCAGTTTTTACATCTTGAATTTACGACCCTCAGCTGGAAGGGCGACCTTTCACTCAGCTTCTGTGGCAGAGCGGCAGCAGCTGTGGCGACTTTGCTGGCTCCTTCTGTATAAAGACGATGGTCAGGCACTCTGTCTCTCCGCACCTTGAACCTGATAGCAGCCTGATTTGACATGGTGACTTCATCAGCTGTTAGTTTTTGTCTGATTAAACTGATTTTCAAAGGGGCAGAAAGGCACGTTCATTGTGCCTTGTGGCCTCATCTGTAGCTATTCATTTGGCTCAAAGAGAGGCAGGAAGAGACTGGTTTTTCATATGTGTGGTCCTTGGCAACAGAAAATGGACTTTTTTTTTTTATGAGGCTAGCAGCTGTGCGAAGAAAAACTTTAGCAATGCTGACTCATTACAAAGCATAACTGAAAAGTCTGAGCCAATTTATTTCTGGTGTGGCTGTGAAAAGCAGCACACTTCCACTGGATCACAGTGTTTCTGTGTGAGGAAGAATCGTGCGCTTTGTAAAAGGGAGATTTTTAGGAAGCACCCCTTCTCAGAGCAGTTCTGTTTGCCTGATGGCTTTTCTGTGATGCAGCTGTAGGTCAGTGCTGGTAAATCTCTCAAATACGGATTGCTGCTGAGGCTGGAACTCTTCAGGAAGATCTGGCCCTAAACTAAACTTCAACCAGTGCAACATGATAAGCATCCCCTGCTGGATTGCAGGGACATTTTTCCCAGCAGTATTTCAAATGCAGTTTGAACTGTCTTCTTAAGAAGTCTTCTACAGAAGTCTTGAGATCGCACCGTCAAGGCCGGTGATTCAGGGGTGGTCCGTCAAATCTGGAACAATCTCGTTCAGAGCTCAACCTCTCCTTCCAGGATTGTTTCCGCCGACAGGTGCCCCCCGCGCCCCTCCAACTCAACTCAAGAGGTTTTTGGGTAATGAGCTCGTTGCTGATGAAAGATGGGTCACAGATCATGCCAGCATCAGCAATGCTGCACATTCCTGCCGGTTCATGTTACAGCTGAGATATGAAGCAGCTGGAGTCGCTTTGCTTTGGTGACTCAAACGAGATGTTGCTTCATTCAACTGGTCAGAAGCAGATCCAGCCAATCCTTCATGACCCGTTAACCCACTGAAGTGGATTTATCAGAGTGAAGGAGAGCTTACTGAATGACTGTAGAGGCCTAAGCCAGTTAACCATGTAGATTTGTCTGTTTTTCTCTGTTGTAGCTCTCAATCCAGATTAACAAAAAGGAGATTTTCCAAAGCTGCCTTTATAGGATGTAAATCTTAAAACAAAGGCTTGGTGTTTCAAGTGTGCTGGAAAAAGATAGAATAACTTTTGGCACCTTCAAGTCTTAATTTAGATGTAAATGTAACCATGTTTTTTGCCCCCATAGAATCTGTCCAAGTTTTTCCCAGGTTGCTGCTTTTTTCAGTATTGTTTAATCTAAATGAGGGCAAAAAAGGCATGTAGCTGTAGATGACCTTGAAACAAGTAGCTGTTTAGTGTGGATTGTAAAACTTATGAGGAAGCAATCTCCTCAAAATTATTTAGACTTCCCTCTCAAAAGGAGGAAAGCTTTATCTTCAGTATTGTGGAAAATTCTTGAGTCATTCCACATTTCCAGGAAAACTTTTTTACTGAAACGTGCAAGAATAAATGTGAATACTGCATAAAAAGAGAAAAACTGAATTTGTTCAAATTGCAACAAGCTTGATTATCATTATTTGGTCAGCAAACTTTACTATTCACTACAGTCTGAACCCCCGTAGAAAGGGTTTCTTGGAATTCCATCAAGGAGTCTTCAAGGATGTTTCTCAGGGCTTCTTGAAGGACATTTCAATGCTTTGTTTGGTTCTTGGTTGCCTTTTGTTCCGTTTTGTTAAAGTGTTCCCAAATTTCTTCTGCAGTGCTGAGGTTAAGTCTCAGGGAAGGATTCATCCCTCCATTAAAACACTGAAGGAAATCCCTTTCAGATTTTGTTAGACTGTCACAGTGACTTTTTCAGACCTTTCACTTCTTTTAGCCACCATTTGTCGACTTTCCTAACATCTAAGGTGATGCTTTTCAGGCATCTGCTTATTGATGAGGATTTGCAACTTAATATTCCCTAAACTGTGTTATCTTGGGTATTTTTTAATAAATACAGCTGCTTTTAAAATACAAGTCGTATTTACTTGGAAATGGTACTCGACTCTTGAAAGAATCAAATTTCACAAAAAAAAAAAAAAAAAATCCAAATTGCGCATCATTTCCTGCAGTCTGACTTACACCAGGAAAAGTCAGATTCCACAGGTGATTTTCTTCCCACTCAGAGTTGGAAGTTAAATGTGTGATGAACTGAATATCTACTGAAAGGCATGGATGGTCATGGTTTAAAAAGGTCCATTAATCAGACGCCAATAGCGACTCAATTACTTTCATGAAGAATTTAGATATAAAAAAGTCACATTTCTGTGTGATCAATTTTAGCAATAAGGCCGATCAATAAACCAGGCTACATCCTCACTTTGTGATGAAAAAATAATAAACAGGCTTTGCTAATTATCCCTTTTTCCCAGCTTGACTATATGGGACATTTGTGCAGAGACATTAGAGGTTTCACAATAATGTTACATGCTATCAGTAAAACCCTAAAGGAGTGTTTTAGGTTCAGATATGTGAAACTCTACTAAGGTAGCCAATCAGTTTAAATTATATTAAATTATGATAAAAACTTAATGGGATGAACATCTTATAAAAGAAAAACACAGTGAAACTCTATAAAATGGTTCTAGTTATCACTACAGATAAAGAAGATCATCTGAGCACTTTACTTTTTCCTGGGGGTCTTTTTTTTCTTAAATTAAGTCTAAATATTGTCTTTCCTTTTTCTGGTTTATTCAGTAACTATTAAGTAAACTCTTTTAAAGTGTTTTTGTGCATCTTGTTTTGTCTTTATTTATATGGAGAGAATTTTTCCATACAGCACTAAGTATGATCATTAACTACATTTACGTGGACAAATATTTCTTGTACCCGAGTGAAACAAATCCGTCAGTTGTGCCTTTATGTGATGAAAAGATTTATTTTGATCACAACACTAAACACTCACAATGTAATCTGATTTGGAAAAAGGAATAGGAAATATGATTTGATCAATTTTGATCAAATATCTGCTTTAACAACTCAAAATGCTCAATAATACGTGACTTTTTTTAACTAAAACTTGTATCCCTCTACAGGTCAGTAATATTTTGCTGATGCCAGTTTTCAATCATTCCTGAAACTCATCATGTCCTCTAACTCCCTCATGGTTCAGGCATGAGCCGAATCAACGTACATCCCAGAAACCATCAGAATAACAATGAATATGCTCTTTCTTTCCTGTTGATCAGATCTTGGAAAGGTTTAAACAACCCCTCTTGATTGGATTGAAAATTCCTTATGATCAGGGCTGATCTGTTAAACGGAGGTGTTAACATGACACATTTTATGCTTATTGAACTTTTGATCAAATTAAAAGTGCTCCATATAAATCCAACTAATGGCATCCTGTCTAGATCTCTTGCCCCTTCTTTGCCACTCCAAGTAAAATTTTCTAGATCCGCCACTGGAGGAAATTCTGAGTCTTTATGACAGGCAGCTAGTAACAAAAAGAAAAAAATAATATTGGTAATTGATTCTTTGTTTAGTTTTCTGTTATGCGTAAACACAACAGTAGATGATTGCTTGAGTTGGATACCCTTGAATGGTTAAAAGTTGAGCTTCAGGCCACATTCTCATCAGCCTTTTTGATTAGAATCCGAGTCCATTTGTTCGGAAAGTCTGCTTCATTTGGGGAAATGTGAATGCGCCAAACAAATTCTGATTTGAATCAAAGAAGTAGACTACAAAACGCCACCTATAAATGCAGGTCTTGGTCCATTTCAAGCAGATCAAATACAGGAAGTGGACTACAAAAATTTTTTTTAAAAAATCACCTCCTGCATTTGCCATTGTATTGCATTGTGGGTAAATACATGGCAATCATGTGAATTAAGAGTCCTCTGCCTCATCTGTTTTTCACACTGCACCCATTGGTGCAGTGTATTTCTGCAATATACTTGCATAAGACGAAATAAAAAAAAAACCCAAAATAGCGATAATTTTGTGCTCCATGTTTAGCTCGCAAGTAGTGGATTTTTCTTCTTCATGCAGGTCTTGTCCTCTCTTTAGCCAAATACCAGTGCAGCACCACTTTTATTGAGAATGGGGATATATTATTCTAATTGTCTGGTTTGCTGACCAAAGCGCACTTTGAACGGGATCTCAGTCTGCATGGTCACACCCCCCTACAACCGAGCCGAGTACCCAATCTGACTAAGTCTAGTGAACTATCCTGATGTGAATGTACTATTAAAAGAAAGACCCAGAGCCAAAGAAGTAGTCACATCACTACAAATGCTCCATTCCCCTACTAATCATTCTGTTGATAATATTTAATCTTTTAATCTTATCATTTATGAAGGTATTAAAAAAAAAGGCTGAAAAATATTGATCTTTGACGACTTCATAGCAGATTTCGTGCCTCTGCATTTTTGTAGTGAAGGTGCTCAGTGTGCAGTGAATCTGAGGAAAGCAGAATGATTAAAAGATGTTATGAAATTCTGATTTCTTGGAAGTAAAATAGAAAGAAATATAATTTTACCATGTGTTTTGTAGATCCCATGAAACTGTCAGCAAGCCCAAGAAATTGTCCTGAAACTTGAAAAAGGTCATTTCATATTATTAAATCTGTTGTGCAATCTCAACTTTTTAGCCAGTTCAATGACCTTCTATAAAATAACTTTTATACTTTCAATGAGTGAGTGATGACTGTGCAGATTTTATTTCCTTCCTTTGTGCACTGTTTTTGTTTTTTCACTTCAAACTTTTGCAGGAATCATTTGCTTGCCTGACTAAATTGATATCCTCCAGTTCTTTTAGTAATAAAGACAGATTTGCTTTGACTGGAATCAGTTTGTTAACACAGAATCCTTCATCAAGAAATTTCACCCATACTTGTTGAGTCTTTGGGGGACAGCAACCATCCAGGTCCCTGCTAGACCTGACAAAGAAGAGACTATGACTTTGAGCACCATTGTTATCAAGTGTCTGACCTGGTTTATTCAGTACCAGATGAAATGGGATTTCCCACAGTGCACCAGAATCACAGCAGGAAATGTCATCCAAACACCTCTGCATGCCTCAGTTTGTTAGACTCAATTTCTACTTGTCATGTAAAAGTAGCAGCAGTGCATAAATAAAAGTGTGAGTGCAGATATGCAGCACTGGGTCGTCCTGGAGAGCTTCTGCATGCTGGAAAGGTCCATGTGACCAACGGCTGGCAGTAAAGCCGAGCTCCACTCAGATACTCGACCTCCACAAATAGGGTGAGATCACGAGAGGAGGGCGCAGTGCCAGTTGGGTCGTGTTAGTTACAACCTCGCCCACATTCTTTTTGATACTCTGTCACTCCCTAGAAATACACTTTCACCAACACATGGAGCCCCTGCTTTAAAAGCCACTTCAGCTGCCCCAAGAAGTCAAGCTGTGTGAATGCCTTTATGAGAGGACTGTGATGTAAATCTGTCAGCAGAGGAAGGACATTCTCTGCCATTACACAGCTTTGAATACATAGGCTTTGGCTTAACCTGGTTTTTACAGGCGTAATTTTTCAGCATCTTTTAATATACTAGGTGCTTTTTAAAGATAACATCTCCCTTAGGGGATTTAAATGATTTGAGATTAATATTCAGTCTAAAAACATTTTCTTTGATCCCTGAAGATGGGATAAAAAGTAGAGCCACATTTATGTTTAAGAACAACGGTCATGCGATTATCTTTGTTGTCTTGATGTTAATTTGTGTGAAATATCCCAATTATCTTTCATGCACCTGTTTTGTGTCATAATAGACTGCAGATAAGTACTTCTGCTCAACATCAGTGTTTTCCATAAACAAACAAGGTGATGTCCCCCCGTGTTATTGCTGAAGTCTAGAACAACCACTCAAGTGTGACACAACTCAACACCCCCATGTATGACATGTTGAGCATACATTCCCGGGTGACTTTTCACAACAGGCCTGCAGTGTTAGAGGTGCAAGGGCAGGAAGTGGAGGAGGAGCAGTCTGAGTGAAACTCCCGACTGAATGTAAAGCTGTCCATTACGACGTCAGTACCTCTTGTGACCCAATTGTTGACCCTTAGCTTAATGACTATTCAGCTAAACTGTCTTGTGGTTTACAGCATCCAAAATATGAGCTAGTTAATCAGCGTGTTTTCAAGTTAATGTTTTAACCCTGTAAACCTCATGAGACACCAGAACTTTAGTTTCACCTTTGTAATGTAGGAAGTTCCAGAAATGTTGTGATCTCATTAAATTTAGTTCAACATGACTCAAATGACATTTGAAAGGTGTCCATTTACAGCAATCATGCAGATGAAAAAGTAACATGTAGCATTATAGAACAGTTGTAACTGTATGGCAGTCACACTGAATTATACATAGATAACAATATTTCTCCCCAAACCCTTATTGGATAAGATAATTAGAAAAAAGTATGTCTTTATAGCACAGGAACAAATACATTGCACAAATTGCAACCTTTTAAATAACCACAACATTGATCCAACACCACTTGAAAAACACTAAACAATAACATTATATGAACATTATAATCTTAATGAAGGGGAAATTTACAACCAGACTGTTCATCTGTTAGTTTTAAACAGGTGTGTGTAAATCTCAGTGTGAGCAGAGTGGCAGTGACTCGGGAAATGAAACAGGTCGGTGGTTTGATTTTCTAGTTCACATGTAAAGTGTCTTTTGACAGGATGGTAAATCCCACACAGCTTTAGATATTTGTGTGTGTGCAGTACAGAGGAATGTGCTCAGTGATTGGATTTGTGAATGAATGCTCAGTAAAACAGTCATGTGATGGAAATACAAAAATAATCTAGATACCATAACAATTACAATGCCCAAGGGTGATTTCCTCTGTCAAACCCTGTTTCCCTGAGTTTTATGCACCTGTTTGGTTACAAACATAAAATAATTTTTTGTTCCATTAACTGACAGTTTATAATAAAAGTAGATGCTGTTTGTGACTATATATATATATATATATATATATATATATATATATATATATATATATATATATATATATATATATATATATATATATATATATATATATATATATATATATATATGTTTGTTCCATTAACTGACAGTTTATAATAAAAGTAGATGCTGTTTGTGACTATATATATATATATATATATATATATATATATATATATATATATGTTTGTTCCATTAACTGACAGTTTATAATAAAAGTAGATGCTGTTTGTGACTATATATATATATATATATATATATATATATATATATATATATATATATGTTTGTTCCATTAACTGACAGTTTATAATAAAAGTAGATGCTGTTTGTGACTATATATATATATATATATATATATATATATATATATATATATATATATATAAATATATGTATATATATATGTATATATACATATATATATATATATACGTATATATATATATATATGTATATATACATATATATATATATATGTATATATATATATATATATATATATATATATGTATACATGTATATATATGTATATATATTTATATATATATATATATATATATATATATATATATATATATATATATATATATATATATATATATATATATATATATATATGTATGTATGTATGTATTGCCTAACATTTTACACTGGAATAGCATACCATTTGAAGGTGTGTTGGTCATTCTGTCATACACCTGTCACAACTTTAATCTTAAAACAAGTATAAATGCCAGCAGGAGAATATTGCAATGGAATTTAGTTCATTTAAGGCACTACATACACATTAAACGCTGTTGCTCAAAAACAAATGTTTTTCAACCAAAAAAGAGAAATAAAAGATGATCACACCTTTGAATAATTATAATTGTATAACATGAAGTTACTCTTGGCATTACAGTCGACCCAAGTGTAGATGTCTTTGTCAAATTTACTTCTACTAAACCTAAAGGACATTTATTATAGTCACTGAAAAGTCACTGTACCAGTCAATCTTTTACCAAATCATTCTAATTAACACCTGGTTTGCCCCAGACTGACACATTTGGTGCATACAAATAGGGCTTTTCAGTTGATGTTTTTTCCCTTCAGCACTTTCTGAATTTAATTGCAAATGTGTGATCAATTATCTTCAAGTCATATTGAAAGGAGCCCTTGTTTTGCATATGGGTTTTCTTACTAACTTGCATTATGAAACTAAACTTGATTCGCTAACAGTCATATCAGAACTCTGATATGTCCTTGTGTCCTCTTCATGCTTTGCAGGCTGTTGCTGCAGCTGGTTGTACTGCTGTTGCAGACCCTCATGCAGGGTGAATCTTCTCACAGCTACTGTACTAAGAGGTCTGAAGATGTGGGTATGAGAGGGAAGGATGCAAAGGCTAAAACAGTCAGTTCTGGATTCACTTTCACTGCCATGTTAATTGAACACAGTCTCACAGTCAGAGCACATGCAGAACATTGTATGTTTTTTCATAATATCTACTTCCCCCTTTTTCAGAAAAGGACACATATATACCCTTCGAGGGCCCCAGTAGTGCTTTGTGGTTGGGAAGTACCTAATGTTACAACTGTCTTGCTGCCCTGTTAAAGGGGCTGCAAGGCTTTTCAGTCAACTTTACCTTTGGCTATGTTGTTGGATGTTCTTCTAAGGTTTATAATGATGTTTATGTGATATTCTAAACAATCAATGAAATCATGAACATTTTGAAAATGAATGCATTGCAAATTTGTAGTGTTTTATAAATAAAATCCAACCACTCTGAGGTAAAAAAAAAAAAAAAAAAAAGTTTCAACTTAATAATTAAACCAGCATGTATCTTTAATTGCATATTGTCATATTGTATGATTTTTCTCGCTATTCAAATTGTTGAATGTTTGAAAAAAGCTGAACACTTGATTAAATAAAGTTCTCAGTCTAGGATGTCTTCAGAGTTTTATTTGTTTATTTTTTCTGAGTCCAAAGTGTTTTGCATATGTTACCTCCTCTTACAGCTGCAGAAACTCAGAACATTCCTTCTGCAAGGTGATTTTTTAAATATTTCATGTCGTCATTTTTAAACCTGATTCACACCTGAATTTAGTCAGTCGCCTTCCGGGACCAGTAAAAGTTATTCGAGAATAGTCCTGGAAGCGTGACAGTGTTCCTAAAAAAGTTCAAAGTCTTAATAGATGAGAGTATCTTGATAACAGAATTAGAAAATAACATCAACTGCTCTGCTACTGCTGTCCGACAGCCAATGACAAATGTTTAGAAAATTGTTTTATTGATAAAAAACATCGTCTGTGTCTGACTTACGTTACCATAGGTCAACTAGTGGGTTGGTTTTCTCACCCTCTGAGTCCTCGAAACACTACAGTTATGTAATTGCAGACGTGTTTAATCATGTCTGAGAAAAATATTTTGAAATGAAAGTGTAGGTGAAACAATGTCAAATTGACAGTTTACAGACCGTATAATTGACCACCAACCATACTTACGATAGTTGTGCCTGCAGCTTTTCTTTCCAGCAATGTGTTATTAGACATAATGTAGCAATTCTCACTTTCACTTTCGAACCGTTGGCGATAATTATCTGGCTAACTCTGTTTACAGTCTGTGTAACTGCTGCCGTTTTTTTCTTGCTCATTTTCTGAATCATCGGCAGCAGCAGCATTATCGGCTGAGCATGATCATTTACAGTAATTTTATTCTTCAATTTAGGAACTTCTAGGTCATCTTTGCGCCCGTAATATCTACAGAACATATCAAAGCATCTTCCTGAGAGCAACAGAATTGACTGAAGCATCTTAGCACCCCCTTGGATAGATTATTGGCAGCCTGCCAGGACAATAAAAAAACTAAACAGCCTTTGCAAAAAAATAAATAAATAAATAAAAATGTGTATATCTGCTTTTTCATTAAAACAACTGCTAAATCTAAAAAGTATTGTAACATGCAATGGTCCTTTACTATGTTATGTAAAAATCCCAAAACTGTCTCAAGAGATGTCAATTTACAAACAGCAGACATCATCACACCCTGAATTGGACTAATGTTTTTAGACCAAATGAGTATGATTGGTTGAAAGGGTAGCGGGGTCTAAGAGCAACCATCTTAGCTGGTTTAGCTGGAAATAACAGAGGCAGACTGGACCTGCTCCTGTGTTGTTTAAAGCTGGTATCACTGCATGAATACATGTAACATTGTGTTGTCCCATGATTTATGGCACAGGTGTCCAAAGTCAGTCCTCAAGGGCCAATGTCCTGCAGGTTTACCATGTATTCCTTTTCCGACACACCTGGCTCACATTAATTCAATTCAATTCAACTTTATTTATATAGCGTCAAATCACGGCAATGCCATCTCAAGACGCTTTACAGACAGAGGGGAAAACATAATGAAGGCCAATTCATAACAGCCTATATAAGGAAACCAACAGATTGAGTTGAGTCCAACTCAATCTCCCATCCTGAGCAAGCACACTGGCAACAGTGGGAAGGAAAAAAACTCCCTTTTAACAGGAAGGAAACCTCCGGCAGAACCCAGCTCAGGACAGGCAGCCATCTGCCTCTGCTGTGTGGGGGGAAGAGGACAGAAAGACAACAGACAACAGGAACTGCTACTCCTGGCCAGGGAGACCTGCTGAGACAGGAGACATACATGTTAATGATGCAACACTGTTATGGGGGGGGGGGGGGGGGGGGTGGTAAAAGAAAGAGATAAAGAGAAAAAGAAAGAAGCTCAGTGTATCAGGAAATGTCCCTCAGCAGTCTAAACCTATAGCAGCATAACTAAGGGATGCTAACCATCCCTAGCTATAGGACTTATCAAAAAGATAAGTCTTCAGCCTAGTCTTAAATGTGGGGAGGGTGTCTGCTTCCCTAACACTAACTGGGAGCTTATTCCATAAGAGAGGGGCCTGATAACCAAAGGCTCTGCCTCCTGCTCGGCTCTTTGAGACTCTAGGAACCACAAGTAAGCCTGCAGTCTGCGAACGAAGTACTCTACTTGGTATATAAGGAACAATGAGGTCTTTGATATATAGTGGTGCCTGGTTGTGGAGGGCTTTATATGTAAGGAGAAGGATTTTAAATTCTATTCTAGATTCAACAGGCAGCCAATGAAGAGAGGCTAAAACTGGAGAAATATGATCTCTCATGCTGGTTCTGGTCAGGACTCTGGCTGCAGAATTCTGGATCAGCTGAAGGCTTTTCAGGGCATATTTAGGACAGCCCAGTAATAGAGAGTTACAGTAATCTAGTCTCGAAGTAACAAAAGCGTGAACCAGTTTTTCTGCATCACTCCGAGACAGAATGTCCCTAATTTTGGCTATATTACGTAAATGAAAGAAGGCTGTTTTAGTAACCTGCTTAATATGTGGGCCAAAGGACAGGTCAGGGTCAAATATTACTCCAAGGTTTCTCACTGTAGCACTGGAAGCTAAAGTAATGCCATCCAGGTTCATTACAAAACCGGAAAATTTAGCTCTGAGTTTTTCAGATCCAACGAGAATTACTTCAGTCTTACTTCATTAATCGGATCCAACAGCCAATGAAGTTCTGTACAGTGACTAATTGATTTGAGTCAGGTGCGCTGGAACAGGAATACGTGGAAACCTGCAGGATTGTGGCTCTCGAGGACTGGAGCTGTATGTATGGGAACAGCATGCTGCAGGATTTTAAAATCTGAACCGCAGCAATTGAAGCACAAAGTGTGTAACCTTTAATTTACAAACTTTGATGCACATTTTTTTTTAAAAAAAGCACTTAGTTGAGGTTAACCTTAAAGCCCTCACCGAGCTAGGAAGTAACAAAACTAATACTTCTTAACATTTCCTGTTCTGCTTGTCCAGCCATATGAAACAGTGGAAATATTTACTACTAATATATTATATACTAATATATTCCTAATAATACTACTAATAATTATATATATATATATATATATATATATATATATATATATTAGTAAAAATATATATATATATTAGTAAATATATTACTACTAATATATACTAATATACACTAATATATAAGAAAGTTACTCCATCAACCAACTATGAACATAGAATTAAGAGGCTGTTTCCTTCTGCTTCTAGGGGCTATGCTAAGCTATGCCAACCGTCCCCAGGCTGTGCTTTCATATTTACTGTACAGACATAAGTTGATGTGCTTCTTATCTGAATCGAAGAGAAAAAGCATGCCAATGTATTTCTGGTAATTGGTGTTACTCATTTTAACACAGTATTGTTTTGATACCTAACTATTTGACTGTCTGGCATTTCTGGATCATTCTCCAGGTCGACTACAGAGCAGATAAGTATGGTGAATTTCACTTCTGATGCATATTTCTCTTGTTAGCCAAGTCTAAAGCCTTGGATGTGGTTAGCTGAGCAGTTAGTCATTGATCACTAAACTGAATGTCCACCTCCACTTTAATTTCCCTTTTCAAAGCTGTTCTTTAACCATCCTTTGTTTGCAAACTTCTCTACTTCTGCTTTCAGTCACCCTTCAGTCAGTTTTGGCCGTGCTAAGAAGATTTCTACAAGACATCACATCCACAAACTGTGCCAGGTCAAGCCGTCTGACTCTCCCTTTTGCTCACATTTCCTTTAAAGCTGGATTTGGATCTGGAGGAGCAGAAAGGAGGTTAAACAAACACAAAGCTCATTAAAATAAACCTCTGTCAACTCCCACTCCCTTTTCCTGTGGTAGAGAAATGTGCTGTCACTCTATAAATCCCACGCAGTCTTACTGCTAGAGTTCAGGTAATGAATGAACAGGGGATGCCCACCCAGCAAACTGAAAACAAAGATGGCTGATGAGGGATAACTGGATTTCCCTCCATTGTGCTGCCTTATCGTGCATCATATTTGATTAAATAAACATGGATGAATGGATGGATGAAACTTTGGTATGTTTTTTACACAACTCTGAAGTTTTTATCGACCTTTTTATTGCCTAGAACTAAACCATAAATCTGAAAAAGCTAGAGAATCAAAATGCTTCTGTTGCATGTACAAAAATGTATATTTTAATAGGTGTTCTATTTGTCCTGCAACATGGTGACATTTAAGAGCAGCAGAGGTGACTTGTCTTGTATTTATTGTGCTCCAGTGTTTTACAGCCCAGTAAACCTGTTTAAATGTGAACCTGCTTGACAAGTCTCTTTTTTTTGTTTTTTAACTGGGTCATAAAAGGGACTAAGTTGGAGTGAATGACAAACAGTATCGTGGAGAAAAAGAAAAATGCCTTAAATCAAAATCTATTTTGTCTTTAAATTATTTTAGTTCCAAGTTATAGAACATAAAAAGTGGGTTAAACCCGTTTTAATAAAATATTTCTTAGACTTTCTGGTCTCATAACAGTTAAATAAGCATTAGTCTTCATCCATATTACATAATTGTTTTTTATTTAAAAAAAAAGATTTTATTGGGTTTAAAATTAAATTTTAAACATAACTTCCATTATTGTGGTTATTATCATCAATCAGGATGTTTGAATACAGAGATGTCGAACAGTCTGATCTCATCATTGGTGTTCATGTCCTCCGTCTTTTGATGCGAGTGCTTTGTTTATTCACCAGCGCCAGCGGTCCGCTCGCTCCCATTCAACTGTCTGTCCACTTGCTAAATCCCTCACTCTGGGTAGACAGCACCAGCAGCATTGTTTGCATTTTTTTTTACAGCAGGAGGTGAGAAGCATGCAATTTTATTCACTCTTCACAAGCTGTTCAGCAGCTGCCGTGCTCAAATCAGGTGTGACTTCTCACCTGCATTTTACAATTCAGCCCGTGTCCGTCCACCCGTTTCGCATGAGCACACGTCAACACTGGACAGTTCTTCCTGGAGCTCCTTTTCACACATTCAATTCATATTGAATTGGAGCTGCTTTTCACACATTCAATTCATATTGAATTGGAGCTGCTTTTCACACATTCAATTCATAGCTGGAGATTATGTGTTGGAAATGCAAGGGAGAATTTGTAGAATACACAGGATGCAGTGTAAAGTACACTTTGTGAATCATTGTTTTGTTTGCACCCAGTCAAAAATGGCAAGTGATAAGCGTTTTTAAAGCACCAGTGTCATTTCTTTTTTCTTGGCTCTGAAGAAATTGGGCTTATAAGAGTACACCTTGCATCACTTCTAAGAGGATAAAAAAAAAAATGTGTGCAACTGCTCCGAGTGCATTAAGTTGATAACTCTGCTCGCATTTAGGCAACCAATCAAATAAGCAGAAACTGGATTTTACAAATAAGGAAGACGTAAAAAAAAGAAAAAAGCTTGAACTCACTGTTTTTGTCTTTACTGAGAGATGTTGCACAATTGATCAGTGAAGTCCATTTGAGTGAATGAATTGGCCTAACAGTAAAGGCTGATGGAAATATTATTAATCTTATCGTGATGAAACTAAGAGTGTTGAAATGAGCCACAGTCTGTCCTCCAGGTGACAGCAGATTGCATAGCAGCTCTGCTGGGCCGATTGTCTCCCTGAATCCTTTGAAAGGAGTCTTACATAACTTGTCCCTTGTTTAACCTTAAAAAAACTGAACTGGGTTAGTTCTAGTAGTGTTACTTTGCATAAAACCATGATTTTCACTGTACTGTTGTGCCACACACCGACCTCTCCCTACTGCTGTCAGGATCAAGTTTTCACAAGTGTAACTGCTGACAAGATGAGGGCAGGCATCCTTTGTTTGGCCCTTATGTTGGAAATATGTTAAACAAAGAGCAGACTGACAAATCTGGAGCAAATGGTTTACACTGTAACGTCTGTGGAAAATTTCAGGAGAAGTCAGAATAACCTATTATCAGAAGCTGAAATCTGAAGCTTTTTGTGACAGTTTCTCAAGTTTTAATTCAAAATTTCCCACAACAGTTTGGATTTTATTTAGTTTTTTTTTAAATTTTTTTAATTTATTTTTTTACTTTGATAAAATCCTGCCAAAAGACAAAAGTCTATGGTGTTATTCTCTAATCCAATATTCCTTCTTCACCTCCAAATATCTAATCTGTACGATTTGGGCAGACTCCAAAACTGAACAACAGAAGATCGAGAAAACCTTGCCTGGTATGATGCGTTTCCACATTAAGGCAGTAAGGTCAGAATTTAGCATCAACGAAAGTGGGATGCTGGTATGAGACTTTTTTTTATGGCACACTTTGGGTTCCCTAGTATCAGCTAAGTATAGTTTTAACACTACAGCCTACCTGAGTGTTGTTTATGATCTCTGTGTAGTTGTCCTACGATGGCTACTTCCAGAAGGATGATACACCATGTTACAAAGGTCACATCATCTCAGACTTGTTTCTTAAACATGAGAATGAGTTAACTTTAATCATAAACTTGGTTCAGAAAGTTGTCTTCACGCTTATTTTGTAAAAAGGATAATCAAATTGTCAACTTTGCTGGTTGATTTTTCACACGACTCCATGGCTAGTTCTTTATTTTATCATATATCCTTTTACTTCTCCACCCTCTCTGTTCACAGCAATCAAGCCCCTACCTAACCAAACTGTTTTCATATGTCCCTCTCTCTTTATAAACAAACCCAGTCAGATTGTCTGCAAGCCGCTCTTCAGCCAGGAACTCTCCATCTTTTGTGCGCCTTAATGTTGATCTGATCTGGCCTGTTCTGACCCAAATCTCTTCCTTTGGTGTTGAGAGTTATGATATCTGACCCCTAAACATTATTCGACCAAGGCTTTTTTGATTGTGACTGCTTGTCAAGATTGTTGTCTTGTGTGTAACCGCCTCTAAATCTGGACTCGCACTCATTCTGTGAGTGCTCTACTTTTTGGATCCTGATCATCTGTTTCTATCTGCTCTGGCCTCTGGCTAAATTTACCAGATTAAGGATCTGGATCTCATCTCGGATTTTGATCTCTCCTCTCACTTCTTGGATACTGTTTGTTAACTCTTTACTCATCGCCTATTACCCTCGACATATTGGTCATTACTTTGTTTAATCTTTACAGGCTTATGTCCCTCAGTTTTCCCTGCCATCTCACTGAACTGAATCGCCTTCCCACCAGCGTTTGTTTATCCTTTCATTCCATTGTCACTTGCCTGTTGCGTACCTCAGACATTATTTCTATAGACTTTTTCCATTTGGTAGAGTGAATTACAAAGGGATAAGTGATAAGCTAATGCCCTTTATTATTAGCATTTGTTGGGTTTTTCAGAGTTAGGTTTGGGTTTACTGCAAGAAGAAAAAGTTGCCTTCTGACTCAAGTGACTACAAACACTTAAGTTTCTAATGTTGAACAATGAGAAGCACAAACTACCTGCAGCCATGACTCACTCACTGATGATGCATATCCTCCAGTTTTTTAATTACTCATGATTTGTGAACAAGAGTTATGATCAGTTATAGCAGCATCCCACTATCGTGCGGAGAGTAGTAAAAGTACCGTTAACAAATCTACATTTTAAGTTTCCAGATCTCTCTTAAAGCAGAGAAACAACTGAATGACTCATACAGAACAGGAACTAACATAAAAGCTGCGACTGCAAGGCAACATTTAAACTGAAGAACATTTTTTGCATTTACACACTTATTTTTTTTTTTTACACATTTTTTTTTTATCAAAACAAGTTCCTTATTTCATCAAATACATGTAGAGTGTATTTGATGAGCAGCAGTGGTTTTTTATAATTCATAAGCAAGAGTAAATGACAGCTGAAACTGAGGAGAGGAAGCCCTTGTCTCATGTTACGTTCCGCTTTTCCTAACAACTCATGCAGCACCATAAATGGAAAGAGCTTCATTCACAAATTTGTCCTCTGTGAACCCACCCACAACAACACCCAGTGGCACATGACACCCCAGCTGCAATATGCACAGAGCAAAACTTAGCACTGCATTCACTTTATCGTTTATTTTGCACGATTACCAACAAATGTTTGTTTGTTTTACATGAATTTTAATGCAAACTGAAAAATGCAATGCACCTGTCCTTTCTTGGCTTTTGATTTGGTGCAACTAAGTAAAACATTTTAAGTATGCACAAATATTTTTTGTTAAATAGATCAGCAATAAGTCATATTTCTGATTTTATTTAAATTGTTGCAATATCACTGATATATAATGCTCTGACGTTGCACCTATGTATTTTTACTACTAAAGGTCTGTGGGGGTGTGTCAAAATAGAAATAGAAAGCCCATTTAAGCTTTAGCATGTCTTGATCAGCAAATCTTCAATTAAATCTACCACACAGAACGCCGGCCATTTAATCCCTTTATGTAAAGGATCTGGCCCACTACACTCATGTGCACTTGAGTCACGTGTGGCTTTATTTTTGTGTGTGACTGAATGCTATGAGCTTCCCATCAGATAAAGTTACTCTGCTTGTTCACTACATTCTGCCTCATCTAGCTTTTTTTTTTTTTTTTTTTTTAAAGAGAACGTTTTTGAGTTGTGTGTTTTTTTGTTTTTTTTCACAACCCCCTGAAGCAGGGAATCTGTAGATTAAAAAGTGTCCAGACTTGTTGCAGGTGACCTGTTAACTTTACGTTCCCAGCCCCTCTGTAGCAGTCCGACATTTGTGAGAAGTATGCAAACTGGCAGGAGTCTGTGCAAAACTATGCCCTCTCTGCAGTCAAACACCAGAACAGGCTTCTGCTCGCTCCTGTCCACACATGGTAAAGCACTTTCCAGGAATCATATTCCACCCATCCCTGTTCCCAGCAAAGCACTTTTATTTCATTTAAAGCCGTCACATTGTTTGGGTTAAAGCATTTTCTTAAAATAACACTGTTTCATGGGCGCAGTGAAAGGCTATATAGTTGCGTCTCAGAGTTAAAACAGCAGTCTTTAATCAAAAGCCTGGCTCAAAGTCACAAATGATGACGATACAATTGAAAGTGATGTTAATGCTTTCAGGACAGTCTATACTGCTGAACAAGCCACAATATGCAGAGCTGTCGTTTTGCATGGACTTAAGCAGAGCTTTATCAAAAGGCTCATTTAACCCCCCCCCAGTCATGGTCAGAACCATGACTTCTGAGCTTTTTGCTTAGTTTGCTTTTCACTGTGCTATGATTGGAATGCATCCTGGAATGCTATTTTAAGTTTTAATGCAACATTAAAGTCACTGCATAATTTATTGTGTTTCAAAAGGCAAAAACACCCACAGAGAGAGCTCAGTATTGTAGTGTGTGCATCTGTTTGGGTTTAGGTTACAGACTGACTAACCATGATAATCTAAACAAGCTGGTTTCAGTAAGGTTTTAAAGAATATAATGCTAACTTTGTCACAGCATCCTACCTTAGAAACATCACATCATGTTACTGAACTTTACAAGTTTGGGTGAATGTTATGTTATGAAGCTGAAGCTGAAGTTTAGTAAAGAAGGTTCTTTTTTTACATTTTTCTGTTCCTCGGATGTGAATTTGAGCGACTATTCATCTGTATCTTTCCATATTCACTTTTGTACATTCTCATAACAATTCCATTCTTATATCCCTACATCTTTGTCAATGTGTTCATCCACTAATCTTTTTACCCACTGAGCTAATCCGCCCTAAACCATCATTGTGTTAAGTATTATTGTTTATGTGTCAAGCTATCGTTCAGATCTTCTCTCTTCCAAGCCTCATCTTCCATCTTCAGATCCAGATTCTTCTTGGTGTCCCAAACATTTCAGCAATCTTCCAACTCTCTTTCTTCCATGCGCTTCCTATTTCTTACCTCTATCATTAATCATTAAAGTATCTGCTCGCCTTAATTTATTTGGTATTGCCAGACTTTTTAGTGCACAAATGTTGTGTTCAGAAATGTAACATTATAAGATGAGGTGAGAGGGTGTGTTAGACTTTGGTTTGTAATGTCAGAAAATTGAGATCAGGTTCTCCTAAACAAAGTATTATCCAAGGACTTTTCACTTGTACTGTGCTGCCAGGTGCTTTGGTTAGATATAATAAATACATGGTTAGGGTTAGTTAATAATGAACTGTTTTCAGCACTAACATTGAACCTGGTATGGATCACACTATCCAAGGTAAAGATTTTCCTCGACTCGAACAGTGTTGTTTATGTACAGATAAAACAACCCCTTTTTGGCAAACAATAGCTAGCTTTACATGGACAAAAAGTTTATCTATCTGACTGAGATCAATCTAATCAGTGATTCCAGATGACATGTCTACATAGATTCTAGATAAAATTATCCTATCACTTAATGACCTCTTGAAATCTGTAACCCAAGGGTAGACCACACACAACGGATTTCCTCCTGTGCGATACTTTGCCAGGTGTTTTATACACATTCATTCTTTACTCTGAGTTGCCATCCAATCAGCTTTGCAAAATTTGGCAGAATCCAGGAATACAGTATATCCCTGTACACTTCAGAATCCATTCTTCTGCTTCTGTCTTCAGATAATGAAAAAACAAACCATCACACAGCTTCCATGTGTTTTACAGGTGGTGTTGGCTGATTTTTTTCATTTTTGAAGTTGATCTTCCTTCATTTGATATTTTTAACCTCATGGTAAACCTTCTGTGTGAGGCAGGTTGCAGTTGTAGAAGAAATATGTGGAAGATCAGCTCTTCAACCTGGCTCCTGTCTTTACTTGGTCACCAATAAAAAGGCATGCGGCAGCTGTACACCAGTTAGCCATTGGGCAAGGCAGCATTCAATAGTTGCTCAATCACAAAACAAAAATTCTGTCTCACACCTGAAGCTTCTCCTCCAGCTTTACACCTCTCCTACAAGACAAATCAACATTGATTGACATTCATTTTACAATGAATGCAACACCCAGACACAAAACAGCGATGCTCACATCACTATGATGGACGGGCGACTTGTCCAGGGTATTCCCTGCCTCTTGCGCAGTGATTTCTGGAATAGGCTCCAGCTTCCCTGTCACTGATTGGACTAAGCGGTTAAAAAAATGGATGGATGGACTTTATTAAAAGTTCTATAAATACTATTGCAATGTAAAACTTACTGTGTGAAGAGGAGTCTTCAGCGTGGAAGGGGTCCTATGATTATCATCTGTTGTTGAACTTTTAATGTTATCAAGCCCACCAGTGGGTTCATTTTCTTTTCTCTCAGAATGTTCTAACTTGTTGTTTTTGCTTTTCTTTATGTTTTCAGTGTCTATTGGTTCGTCCCCTTGCCAAGCAACAGCCACGGCCTATATGTGTAATTGCAGCCATTTTTTGTGCTTGTCTGCTTGATAGAAAGTTCATGCAAAACCCACCTTGTTGAATTTGACCAGATATGGTTGCATGTTGGAACATGGACAAAAGACAAAGCCATTACATTTCTAAGTTTTTCTATGTTCTTCTGTAAAAATAAAGCTGGATATGCTCTCCAAGTGTTTTGGATATCAGAACAATATAGGTTAGGTCCAACCATGATCATGTACTTAAAGCCACAACTGTGAGAATTAACTTTGTAAATAATTATGGTATTTGAAAAGCAAAGAGATTAAGGAAAACTGTGAAGTGCAGGATTCAAACTATAAATGTAAACATCTGGAAACGTCATCAGTTTTCTGATGCAACAGAGAATTGCAAAAGTGCAATTTTCCATTCTTTATCATGAAATTGTTAGAAAAATCTCTAATAACCAACATACATCTTTTAAATTTTGTCATTAGATTGTAATGAAATGATGAATTAACACCACTGGTTTCTTGTTGCTATGTTCCAGTGCAACATTCAAACACACATTTGTTTGACAGCAGTATAAATCGGCTATGGAGTCACTCCATTTTTATGTTACAGCTAACTTTTGTTACTAATTAAATATTCAAAGGTTTATCAAACAAACATTTTTTTCTTTCTTTTCTTTTGTCTGTGCATTCTTAAAATTGCATTTTGGTTTAATTTTTTTGAATTGTAATCACCTTTTAAATTTATATTTTTACACAATGTTGTTTGCAAGACATTTGGCATGTTGTCACTTACCTGAATTTCACACCTCAGCATAAATACAGCAACTTCACATCCTCCCATAAAACCCAACAGATCCAGAGAAAGCACAGAGATGCCGTTGATGACTGTGGAAAATGTACAGCCATATCGGTATTGAAAAATTCAGTTTTGTTTAATCTATTTTGTTCAGCATCTTCACTCTGAGTCATGGTTAGGGGAAGTTGCTGCTGTCTTTATGCATATGTTGTAGCTGAGAAAAGGTGCCATTTGTAAATTTATGCTGTGCATGCTAGAAATGCTCATTCATGTGTCACCTGGTGATTCATTCATTTTCTATACTGCTTGTCCAGTTCAGGAGGGCAGAGAAGCTTATCCCAGACAAGAGGCAGGGTATACCCTGGACAGGTTGCCAGTCCATCTCACAGGGCCAACACAGATCACGCTCACACTCAATCCATATCACCTGGTATCACCACAAAAACCACTTTTTTTTTTTTATTAACAAGAAGCAACAACACAGGCAATCACAGCTGATCAGGAAGGGAAGAGGTTCACTCATCTTCTGCTCTTTCTACACTCACAGCAGGGAGCTGACAAGTGAATTACCTTAGCATTTACACAGATGGTCAAAGTTAGACAGGGCCATGAGAAAGGGGAAAGGCAGAGCGGTCAGGTTGCAGGCGGTGGATAATTTTGCTGTCCTGAAATTCTCTGTTTGGAGTGAAGCTTGTTGTGAGGGATAGTCTAACATACTGCCTCTCCGATTACCCGCTGGGTTTGTGTTAGTAGGTGTCACCATTGCTCCTTGCCCCTCCCATCCTTGGTCTCTCACTGGGAATGGATCAGTTGTTAAGGGTGTGCAAATGTTGGGTTAAGCAAACCTACATCTTCACTACTTTGTGACACCAGCTTTATAGATTGATGCAAAATCAGAGAAACTATAAACCTCCATTTACTTGTTATTTATTCATTTATTTGTTTCATTTGAAAGATTTTGATAACTAAACTCATTAACAGCTGCTAATTTGTGTTACTGAAAGTCATATGATATATAATAGTTTTAACCTTTCAGTTGCACAAGAGTATAGGAAATTGCATCATATTCTTCATGAAAATGCCTGCATATGCTTGTTTTAATGTGGTAAACCACTTTTACTCCGCAACTTTAAATATCATAACTTGAATGTAGGCCTTTTGTATATGCTTTTGACTTTACCTTGTATGTTTATCACCCCACTGACACTTCCAGGAACGGCTGTTGTCTTGTCTTCACAGAATGCAGCCTGTTTTCTTAGAAGCACAGACCTAAAATAAAGCGGTGTTTTCCTATTTGCTTCAGCTACAGGTTACATGTTAAGATACATCCACTGCAGCTCTCTCATGTTCTACATCAGTTAATTAACACTGCCAAGCTGAGTCAGAGGTAAATATGAAAGACTTTACAAAATAAATTCAATGCATGTAACATGCATTTTTAAAGCACAATTTGTGTGAGAATAATTAAGGTGTTTTTTTTTTTTTTTTTGTTTTTTTGTTTTTTTTAAACAAATTCCCACTTGCCTGTGGTCCTTCTGAATGTTGTCAGCATTTTCCTAAATTCCCCAGTGCCATCTTCCATCTCCTGTCCTCACTTAAAGCATCGGTCATCAGACTTGCAAATATGGAGCAGACTACCTCCAAATAAGAATAATTAATGAGCGAGCCTTTTGAACTTTATGTGTAGAGGACTGACTTCATCATTCATCATGTTTCAAAACAGACAAAAAACCCCACAGAGGATGAGAGATCAGTATTTATGTGCATCTGTTTGGGTTTAGGTTACAGACTGACTAACCATGATCATCTAAACAAGCTGGTTTAAGTAAGGTTTTAAAGAATATAATGCTAACTTTCTCACAGCGTCCTACCTTAAAGGTGTTACATCATGTTATTGAACTTTACAAGTCCAATAACATGACTTGAAACCCGCAAAGGCTTCAAGTCATGCCTTTGGGGGCAAAGCCCCAACAAATGAAACCCGCAAAGCGCCAACATGTTTAGCTTTGCGGGCTTCATTTGTATATTTGGGTTAGTTAGGCAACATAAATATGACCTGTTAACACTGTAATTTAAAGCCCCTAATCTGGCAACCTAAATGCTTTACCATACAATGGTTTTAAATCCTTGCAGGTTGGTTCCATGATTTCTACATCTACACCAGACATCATTTTGAATTTTAGATTTTCTTGCACTCCTTCTGCTTATTTAAACTCAGCATTACCTTTATGGAAAAGAAAACATTTGGCGAGTGAAATTTGAGGTCTGTCACTTCACAGAGCAGAGCAGCAGGTGGCATGCTGCATCTCTTACATTACTGCATGAAAGTATTGTTTGGTTTCATATTACTAAAGACAAACACATCACTTGTTTTGTGTCTTCTTCCTGAGGTCCAACCCTTGCATGTCTTTTGTGGTTTCAGAAGACCAAAACATACCTACACCCTGAACTCACTACTTCAAGACAACGGTTAATAAAATGTGGGAAATCATAGTGCTGGTTCCATATATCATATCAAGTCTAGGTTATTGTTATTACTAGGCTACTGATAGGTCACCAGTTGTGATAGAAGAACAAGCACTTTCTTTCTATGAGTACTTTCTCACTGCTGCACCATTTCCCATCTGATGGTACCTAAATGTGTCACAATTTACATGAAGCTGGAAAAGGTTTAGTCATTGTTTTAGTAATACCTAAACTTGACTTTAAAAACACATATAAACGTTTTACTGTGTCTGAATTTGAAGCTCCCAAAGTCAGAAAAACACAACCAGATAATGTGGTTAAGGGTCAATTTCTGATTATATACACTCAGCTAGATTCAAATGGACCAATGTGTCACACACATGATCATCTAATTGCATTTTATTTTAAAATGGGTAAATCAGTTTTATATTAATACAATGGAATTCCCTATGAATCCCATTCCATTATATTTACTTTACACAGTTTTTCTGTTTCTATTGCCAGTTGGCAAAATATGTCAACTAGCAGTTGCCTAAATGTTTATGCTGTTTTGGCCGAACACAGTCCTCAGTTATTCCAACTGTAATGTCATTGAACAAAATTGTTATTTTGTCATTTTAAAAAAACAGCTGTGGTCAGACTATATTTACACATATAATGTATCACAGATCATTTTAGACATATATGACTATCAATGTTTGAAGAACATAAATACTGAGGAAACGTTAGTGGTTGAATGAAACTGCAAAATAGTGGTCCACCTTGAATTTGGATCATAGCTTGACTCAACTATGTAACTATACTTACAGTCATGTGAGAATGAGCACCGTGATATTTTACATTACATTTTCCATCAGCTGTGATGGACTGGCAAGCTGTCTAGGGTGTACCCTGCCTTTCGCCCAAAAACTGCTGGGATAGGCTCCAGCTTCCCTGCGACCGCAACCCTGAGTTGGATTAAGCGGTTAGGAAACTGAATGAATGAAATTCCATCAGATTTTGCTGCAGTGGTCTTGTTAGGTCAAATAAGATTATGTTTAGATTGGATTTTTAACTCAACACAAATCTGAATAAATAGCTTTACACCCCGAAAGCAGAAGGTTGATTTGTTTTTGTAGTCACTAGAGAAAACTACCGTCTGAGCTGAGGCTGGTGTTTCTCTTCTTCTAATTATAAACTAAAGATTTCAGCTGATCCCATCCACTGCTGTTTGCTTTAAACCAAAGCTGAATGTTTGTTAAGATGATTTTGACTTAAGCTGAAATTTGCATATAAAAACAGCTGTTAAGATTCGGGATGTTCAAAATTGTCTATATCACTTTTGTCTAACTGTTAATATCTGACACTGATATTAACTAATACTAATATTTTTGGGGCAAGTTGTGCCAAACAACCAAAAACATCTTAAACTGTATATCGCCTGTCTTATAATTTATTAATTTGAGTTAGAGGAGCCTTAGCTGAAGAGTTTGGTATACAATATGTGCATGTTGTGTGGAGGTTATGTGATTAAAAAAGTAAAAATGGATACCAATAATGTTCAATATTGCATCTTAATGTTGGTATCAGCCAATAATACATCTGTAGGTATGAGAAATCTGTAACTTTGTAAGAACTTACTGAGCTTTTTTTCTTTTAATAGTGCTGTAGTTTTTATTTTTTCATCTGTGACTGTGGCAACAGTGATATCAGGTAAATTGCTTACTTTTTCTTAAAAGACAATAATGAATATGATCATTATTGTATCTCAATTCAATTTATATCTTGTGTTTGACTGTGTCAGGATTATCTATTTCAGTAAGGAAAGATATTGTATCAGGATTGAATGTAACATGAAAGATGATGAAAGCAAAACACAGTGAGATGTTGGTGTTAGGCTGTGAGAAGGCACACTTCTCACACAGCTGGAGAATACGGGCAGCAGACAGGACGATCTGAAAGGAAAATAATAACAAAAATTAAATCTAAAAGAACGGAAGCGATCGAAATGAAGAAAACAGGACCAGAGATCTTCCTGATCCAGAACTGTGGTGTTGCAACGGTAGATTTTGACAGTGTGGGAAAAAAAAAGGAGAGACAGGTTGTCAGTAAAATCCCATGGGGCAAGAAAGAAAAAGAACATGACTGATCAGATCTTCCTTATGAACTTTCACCAAAGCCTCATAACGACAAAAAGTCATATTTGCAGCTGCTGGATGTCTTACACAACTACAGGGCAGTGTGTGAACGGTTATAGTAAAAAAAAAAACAAAACATGTTTCTGTGAGAGTGTGTCTTCTAAAAGAAGTTTGGTTTTAACCCTCACTTAAAGTACAGTCCAACCTTTTGCTATATTTGGAGTTGGATGAAGAATATTACAATAAAAGGACTGAATGACAGACATAACTTTAACAGACTGATGGAGGGTGTTATCTTGTAAATGAAAAAGACTGTTGAGTCGCTCACTATGAATCTATGTAAAAACACATTCCATTTCTACATTCCTCTAAAGCTTCTATTATTTTTCCTCTTCTATAATGTTTTTCAGTGATATATAATTGTTTTTTATTTATATTTACATATTATTGTTTGCTTATTGGTTTTTTTTTCATTGTCAGTACATGTCCTTTAATTCCCCTTTGTAAAGCTTTGTACAGTGGAGTTGTTACTGAGATTATTGTACCTAAGTAAAATAAAGTTGTATTTGTTAATATAACCTTATTATTCCGTTTTGTTTTTTTTTTGTTTTTTTTTTTTTTGCAATGTCAACTTCAACTCTTGGATATTTTCAGAACGTATTGTATTTGCAGACACATTTACAGTTCTTACATATTATAGTTTTACTATAATATTCAACAATGATTTTGTTATTGTTGAGATCAGTAAATAAGAAATGCCGACAGTTTGTGGATGGATAAGTATTTTTTATGTAAATTCTTAAAAAATGTATCTTAGTTTGACCTATCAAGTTTGTTTTAGTGGCTTCAGTGCCAAAAAATTTTCTAGGGCGTGTGGGGTTTTCAGGTCACAGATTTATCTCCAGTAATTTACTGATCGCTCGCTTTTCTAAGTAGGTTGATTCAGTCTGCATGAAATGAGAAAGATTTTGTGACATTTAATAACAGTCACAGTATGCTGTCCAATCAAACATGATATTTCAGGACTTCCTGATCACATTATGTGTGTAGTAGCATTTATATATTGATTTAAACTAAATGAGAAGCATTCACTTGTGGAGTCTCAATGGAAACAATGATTACACAGAGGCAGCTGGTCTGTCCACACACTCCTTCTGGTGTATCTCTCTCACATGCTTAAAAAAACCATAGCGAGTTCAAAGCTTGTAAATTTATCACAGAATAGTTTAGGCATCTCTCATCTGATATGACGCGTGTTGTTTGGGTTGAGTATAGTTATGGAGAAGCCGTAAAGAATCACATGCATCCACAAATGACAATTCCGCTTCACAGCTCTCAGACTTCAACTTTACACTACTGTGCTTCCCATTACTATCAAATGATCAGACGTAGTAGCAGGAAAAGGTCAGGAGAGAAGGAACATTTGATGATTCAACACATAGTAAATGACTCTGTCCTTGCTGGTTAGTTCAGGGGAACAACGCCCTTGGCCTCATGAAGAAGCTTTTATTATTCAAACTGAATAAATCAATTATTGTCTTTGTGCACAGTCACAGCCACGAGACGAAATGTCTTTTTAATATGCCACCACATTCATAAATAGGCTGATTAGGATGGCGGTGGGTGTGAGGATCATGTGCTGTAGTGTGACGGACAGTGAATGGATGACTGTGTTGGCTCACAGAGGAGGAGACTCGCGAATGAAGTGTACATGAAGGGCTCTCTGTATCTCTGCCATGCACACAAGTATGCATTTCATTTCAAACTTTGGACAGGAATAGCTCCAAGCCTCAGGGTTTCAACTTAAGGCCACCTCAGTTGAGCCCTGACCTGTGCTGTCCAAAGCCTTGACCCACCAACGTCATTTGTGGAATCCTTTCCTGTGATTACAAGACTTAACTTGGAAGATTTTGTAAGAAACATTTGTGGTTGGAACATCAAAGCAAATACTTTTAAAAGATTAATATTTGGATTCAAAACAACAAAAAGAAGAAAAATGACCTCACCGCACAAATATGCAGGGCAATAAAGAAATACAAAGTAAGTACATGTTGACTGGTAGTGTTCATAGAACAATTGTAGATACAGACACCAACTATAAGATACAAACAACTACTAATAGCCAAAAAAAGAAAGAAAGAAATCAAAAGAAAGTACAACTACAAAAAATAAATTAAGCTTCTGCATAGAGACGCAACATGAAGCAGAGGAAAAACAACTAAGAAAAAATACACAGTTAAAAAGAACACAAACATAAAACATATAACAAAAACATAAACATAAAATTGCACTTGTGAAATGAAAACAAAAATTAAATAAATCAAACTAAAATAATTACTTTGAGAAGAAAAAAAGGTAATCAAAATAGAAACAAAACAACAATGGAAAAATAACAGAGAAAGGAAAAATAACCAGGAAAATGACTTAGTAAACAAAGAAAGCTAAATAAGAATGTTTCTCACATATACCTGAAAACATAAATTCTGATGTCAAAAGAAACCCACACAGTATAGTTTCTCCTTATTGCCTAGACACCACAAACTAGTAAAAAATGTTGAAAGTTATAACAAAATCTTAAACATTAAATTCAGTATTTTTAGGTTGTTGATTAAACGAAGATTCTGTTCACTGTTCTGAGCTGATTCCTGTCGTTGAAGAAAAAATTATTATCTTTGTGCTTTAATATTATGTCTATTCCACAAAATGAAATGGAATGAAATGAAATGCTATTGAAACACTTGTTTTATTATAATTAGATGCCAGTTATAAATCCGACCGGTTGTCATTTGTGTGGGATAGATTAGATAGGATGTCATCTGCAGTTGATGGCACAAAAGAAACTAGATCACACTTTGAGACACATCTTTAAAGATTTAAGAGGAAATTGCAAATCCTGACTGTTTATAAACTAAAAATTGTTTTCTGTAATTGTTTTATATCTGGAAAAAATATGGTCAAAATCATTTATATCAACATTTATCTCTTGTATATCGCTATCTCCTGTATATCGCCGTCATTAAAACTATATTTTTTAAAACTGCAAATGGTAACAAAGATCATTTCAGAAAACACCCATGGCTTGTATTAAAAATACCAAACATAATGTTTTAAAGTGAAATGGTGATACTATCACAGCAAAGCTATTCCAAAAGGGAAGCATGGTGGCGGTAGTGTCATGCTGCAGGGTTGCTTTTCCACTACTGAGCCTTCAAAAAATAGGGGGCATAAACAGGGACGGTTATATCTGGAAGTGAAATAAGATGAATCTTCTAAATGGACAGCAACTGAAAATGCTTCCAAAGTTGCAGCAAATTGACACAAGGACAACAAAGCTGGGGTATTTGAGTGGCTATCAGAAACCTTTAACCTCAGCTCAAGCATAGCAGAGATGCAGATTGGTCCACATCCAAGCTTCTGGCACTTCTGAGCATTTTACTTTAACATATCATTTGCTGGGTCATAAATCTAGCCAAGCCCCTACCCCCACCCCAAGCAGGAAGCTGGTTGAACCTTTTACAAGAAAAGGCCTTCCCACCTTGTCTTGCCTCCCATTTCTGCCCCGTGACAGAGACCCACAGCTGCTGCCTAGACATCCTCATCCCTCACTGTCAAAATATGGCAACAGACCAAGTCCTGTTCAGTAGTAGCTGCTTACTAGAATACCTAAAGTGCTGCCAAAGACTCTGGAATAAGACACTGTATGTTCCATAGATGTTTGCCATTATTCCTTCCTCCAATTGACCTTTTTTGAATGACTGAAATGTTTTCTTCTCTTTCTTTCATCTTTTCCTTTTGTTGCTAGAAACAAAGCTAATTTGACAAACCTGAATTGAATTCCCACCTTACTCTATCTCTAATAAGATCAGAGGGACCAGAATAATCTCAGTGCAAAGACCACTTATTTATGGTCTCTTATCTGGATCACTAATCTTTCGCTTCACTCATATGCAGGCTTCTCTGACAGCTCCATGATATGGGAGGCCCCCTCTCAGGTTTACTCCAACAGTCCAACAAAGACAAACCTTTGCTGACTTTGAATACTGCAGGTGTTGAAAGCTCGCTTGAAGAATGGTTGTCACCTCAGGTTAGGTAAGACTTGGCAGCTCTTGCTAAATACATGTTGCAAAACAGACAACATTAAGTCAAACCCGGACAGCAGGTGCCTCAGAAGTTTAAATGATCACCACATTTCGTCGTTATGTTTACTCTTTTGTTTATTTCTACATATGTTTTACACTTTCTCTGTCAGAGTGATGTACAGTCACCGAACTGTTTGTTTCCCATGTATGCATGTTTGGGTGTATGATGCAGGCTGACGAGGCACAAAGGGAGGCGAAAAAACGGGGACGAGAGGCGGCTTCACATGTAACACTCCATGTGACGTACCTGTTGTTGACACTGAAGATTCAGCAGGGCTCCTGTGGGACCCTTGAACCTCACAGACAGTCCCTGGGAGCAGCACTGGAGGGCTGAAGAGTTCAGTGCAGTTAATGTTCAACCCTTTTGATCTCTGCCGAGAAGTCACATTCCCCAAATTCCTCACCAGCATTTTCAGCGGTAGGGAGACTATGAATTGCCCTACAGAAGATAGTTAACACTGCAGTGTCTTCTCTCAGTGGAGGAGAGGAGGAATAAAGCCGAGCTTGCAGCCACAAATTCTCGGCATGCTGTTATTTGTTTTCTTTTAATTGGATTTATTTAGCAATTATGTCATCGCTCTTCTGCTGAATTTAAACTTATCTACAAAGGTAAACAAAGGATCAAGGAAACTTTGATCAATGTTATGAAACTGGCAAAACTTCCAAGAATCATGGGCAAATACTATGAGCTAATGTTTACTCCCATGTGTTTTTTCCCTTTCCTTTATTTTTTTTTTTTTTGGCATGGTCATAGTGACCCACTGCTTTGTATTCTGAGTAAATTGAGCAATGGGTCAAGCACCGAGAGAGTGAGTGATACAGAAGTGTTATCTGGAAAGATCAGAAAACCCTTATCCAGCTTGATGCAACAGTTTGCCCTCCATGCTTGGATATTTACTACCTGCTGGGTGTTACAGCTTCAGACATCAAAGCAGCAAAGCTCTTTTAGTGACAATAAAGTGATCACACCACCGGGGGGGGGGGGGGGGGGGGGGGGGGGGGATGTGTTTAGCAATTTACTTAAAATGCATTCCATGTGGATGGCAGATTTCATTCCAAGAGATAAAACTCAGCAGATGTCACTGCAGAGACAACCAATTTATGGGTCATATGAATAATACGATGCTCAGTGCAATGATGTCTGCGGGTACGGCCGTAAAATGCTGATTGATTTTGTGAGATGTTTCCTATTGTTTGAGCTGCTGGCTTAGGAGGTTTAGCGTGAGGGTGATTAACTAATGGAGGGACATAATCCCAGGTAAGAATGAGATGGTGGGATCTAAAACACAATAGAAGGGCTTCGCAAAGCTCCACTGAAGGGATGAAATCAGACTCCACAGGCCATTGTCACCTTGGAGACGTCATTTCTGACTGCCATACCACACAAACTTTCTTTATAATGCACTTTAAAACAACGAAAGTGGACCAAGATGCTGTACAGAAGTATCCATCTTTGTTTAGAAATAGAAGACTGAACTGGAAAACGCTCCTATTCTGAGAACAGGATGAAGGGAAAGTGCTCACAGGCAAGATGAGCCAGTCAGAGGAACCTTTAGGCTAATAAGAGTTACACTGGGATTTCTTTTCTTTGTTTTGTCCATTCTTTTATTCAGGTTTATTACGCTTGAATCTAATAATTGAATACTGGTCTGACTAATGTTGATTGTTGGTCAGTTTGGATGTTTTATGAGACATACTGTATATGTTGCCATTAGCATTTTCCCATTTGGATAAAAGACCCCTTGCTTTTAAAGCCTTTAGGAAGGTGACTAAAATGAACATTTTCCACCTCTTTTATTTGCAGGAATGTAATCATTTGTATTGAAAGTCTAATATGCACAAAGTGGTCACTACAATTCCAATCTGCTCCTGGACTCCTGTTTCCTCGATCCATTCAGTTCTCTTCATCTTACATTTAAGTTTCCCATAAAATAAAACTATAACTTTTTATTAATCTATAAATTCAGTCAGTTGTACAACAGCTTTTGCCTTTTTTTATGTTTTTTTTATTCAGTCTACAAGTCATTAGTATTTTAGCATTAGAACTTTTTTCTATAATTTAGCCTAAGAATGAAAAACACAGGACTACTTTTTTTTTTGGTGCATTTTAGGTGAATATTAGAGAAGTCTGAAGTACAATTTATTATTGAAAACAGTGTTATCACCATACAGAACTGAACTTAGAATGTAAACAAAACAAAACACAAGTGAATGGACTGTCAGTGAAGCTCAGGGTTTTAATGAAGCCTTTCCAGTATACAGCAGAGAAATTATGACTCATCTACCACCCGCTGGCTGGCCCCAATATAACCCCATAGTCTGCAATGCAGTGTTTACCAATCTAAGCCAGTTCAACGCATGACATGATTATGTCCAAAAGAAACATCAAAACCAGCTTGATATGCAAGAATGACAGAGAAAAGACAAACATTTCAAATTAAACTGCCTGTCAAGTATTCATCAGTTTGGTGAGAGGTTTTGGAAGCTGCCAGGCTAAAATGCCAGCCTTTATCATGCAGTAAGCTCAAGCTTATGTTCAAATTTATGTTTGAACTGGTTGTACAAAGCTGTACAAACTAAACAGAAGAAAGTGATGAAGTGGAACTGTATGGCATGCTCCACTCTCCAAAACCAGCTGCTATGATTACAGTTTTAAAGAGACAAAAAGGAAAAGTGCATCATGAGCCACACCTCCCTCTACCTCTTCCCTCACACCTACCAATCACCTCCTCTGAAAATGACTGAGCAAAACAATATTACCGTTTTGTGGCACATGTCTAAGTAACATTTATATTGTTACTTACCTGTCCAGGGGAAGAAGAGTTATCCCCAAGTCATATTGTAGCCTTTTTAGCTCTGCCAGTGTTTTCACTTTGGTAATACAAGGTCGATGTTAATACTGGTTCTGTTTCTGTCCCTTTCTTTATCTGACAACTTCTTCACCAATTACCATGGTTTGTTTGTTTTTTTGAATTTTTTTCTTTTTTTTGTTTGTTTGTTTGTTCGTTTTCAGGGGTTTTTTTTTTTTTTTTTTTTTTTTTTTGTCCTATTTATTTGTTTTTTTTTTTCTTTTAGATGTACAGGTTATTTAGGGGTGAACATTTCATTCCAGTCTCCATCATTTCACTTAGAAAACATATGCTGCCATTGTAGCTATATGGAACATTCACATCAGGCTTTTTTATTTGAATCCTAGTACATTTGCTCGGAAAGTCTGTTTGTTTGAGGAAACGTGAATGCACCAAACAAATTCTGATTCGCATCAAAGAATGAGACTTGGTCCTCCAACAAATAGAGGTCTTGGTCCAGTACTATAGGACCAAATACAGGAAGCGGACTTCAACAAAAAGTCACTTTCTGCATTTGGCATACCATTGCATTGTGGGTAGCGATGGCGTTAAGAGTTCTCTGCCTCATCTGTTGTTCACACTGTGCCCAGTGTAATTCTGCAGTATACTTGCATAAGACAAAATAAAAAAACCCAACACAGTGACAGTATCCTGCTCTATGTTTACCTCGCAAATAGAGGAAACAGAGTTTTCTTCTTTACGTGGGTCTTGTCCTCTCTTTTGCTAAATATTGGTGCAGAAGAGGGCTATTATTCCAATACTTTGGCTTGTTTGGCACCCACGTACAACTCAGCCAAGTCCCCAATCGAATTGAGTCTAGTGGACTATCCTGATGTGAATGCACCCTTCCTGTAGCCTTTTGTAGGAATGGATGGCTGAGGGCTATGAGATGAGGGAGGAAGAAAAGGAGCTTGAGATTATTTTATAAACACCTCAGAAAATTAGGGGAAAAGGACTCCTTTAATATATAAATAAAACTTAATGGATATGTTCCTTTATGTCTTGCCTCCATTCCCAACTGATGAATATAACATTTATCTGCTGTTGTTAAAATAATGTAATCCTCATTTTATATGATCACTGCACTCATCCAAAAGGCTTTCTGCCGACAGTACATTTTCTCTTTTATGAGCCTGCTCTCACATGAATCTAATCACAAGCAGTTTTTCTTTTATGGCCGTGTTTGAATTCATCAACATTTTTCACACAAAATAATCTCTCCTTATGAACTTTGTGTTTTAACAAATGGATATTAATGGTGCAGGAACTAAAATCAATCAAAAAGGAATTAGATGTACATCTGCAATCCATTAAAATAACAGAAAACTACAAATTGGTTGGCTTTTTTTTCCATGTTTGTGTTGCTGTTTTTTTTTCTTTTTTTTGTTTGTTTTATTTTTGGTTTAAACTTAAACACAATTAGATTCAGCCAGACTACTTTTCTTTTTGGCTCTGTGGAGACACATTTTGCTGTGCAAGAGTTTTGTGTTCCTATGTTTTTATTTTAAAAAGATCAGAGAATAAAAGTGATACCACAATTCTAAATGCATAGCACTTATTTATTCTAATGAACTGGCCTGTATGTTTATTGTAAACCTTATACAACTATTTATTTTTTATTACTTTTTTTTAAACTTTCATTTGTAGTAATTTATTTTAACTTTTTTCTCTCTTTTTTGCCTATTCTTTGATTATTTTTTAATTTTAAGAACAAGAAGAGCAACTTGCTACTGGAATCAAATTCCTTGTTTGTTTGTAAGACCATGGCAAATAAAGTGATTCTGATTCTAAAACCACATTAATGTGGGTCATGTACACTGATCCAGGCAAACGCCATCAATAGACCATCTGCGTTTTTGTGGTGACTTTCTTAATAATGTCAAGGAACTCTGAAAGGTCTTGCAGTATTCTAACAGAGGGTTTCCAGCTCCGGTCCTCAATGGCCACAATCCTGCAGGTTTTTTTATGTGTCCCTACATCAACTCACCTGACTTCTATTCTATTCTATTCTATTCTATTCTATTCTATTCTATTCTATTCTATTCTATTGTACAGTCAGACGCTTCTCTGCAAAGAGACTTGCATAAGAGAATGAGAACAATGAATTAAAATGTATTTATTGATTCAGTGGCAGAACTTCATGACTGTTGAATCAATTTAATTCAAGTCAGGTGTGTTGGTTTATGGTACATGGAAAACCTGCAGGAGAGTGGGCCTTGAAGACTGACTAGACACCCCTGCTTCAACAGTAAAGGAAAAAATAAGTTGTGAAAAAAATGCAAAGAACCCAGCCCTTTAATTTGCGAAGAGGGCCCATGTCTGAGACCTCTAGGTTTACATTCATTCCCTTGGTGGACAGAAGACACAGGCATTCGACATAAGTGACTCTTTTAACAGAAATGTTTTCATTCCCAACAACAGCAGCATGATGAGTTCCAGTTAAAAGTTGTCAATGTGACACTAAGTTATGTGTTTCCATGTTAATGTCAAGCTTAACATAGTCCAACAAGTCATATTCATTATATCAGTTGTTTAGCCCTGCTTTCATAACAGGGAAGAGGTGAGCAGTGTGCACAGCATTTCATCTGTCCTCTGTGTTCATTTTCCAGTGCCTGTTGTATCTGTGTCCTTTCTGTCAAATTTTTTTGCAACACCTTTATATGATCACCAGTTGCTGTTAAATATCAGGGCATCTTAAGAAAATGTTCTGAAATGGCTAAATAGTTAGTACCCCAGCTTTCCTCCACCGCCACTGTCACCGCCAAGAGTTCCTGTGGCATACTCCTTTCTGTTGGTGTGCTTGTTGGCAGGGTAGGCAGCAGAAAGAAATGAATGTAATTATTCCATTATATTAACTACTTTTTTTTTTTTTTTAAATTTTATTATTTTTAATATGATCTTTCAGGTGATAATTTCATATAGCCAGTAATAACTATCCATTTGAAACTGATGGCATTTAGTGCATTTCTTAGCGTAATAAAAAATTACTCAAGAGCATCTCCTCCTGGCCACACAGAGAAGATGCAAAACTGCGCTGTATGGCCGTTAGCACAGTGGCTACATTTGCATGGAGGATTTAGTTTCTCTTTAATTCCAAATAAAAGTTAACTCCGCTTTAAACTGACAACAAATGATCATGTAAACACCTAATTCCTGATGCAAAAGTCAATTCGGAACTAAACTTAAATCCAAATTGACAGGAAGCAAACTTTGTTTATTTCCCGTAGATGTCAATACTTCACATCTGCCCTCTGTCTAATCAGAACCCTTCTCAATACCGATCTAAAGCGGAATTAGGTAAGGACGTGTCTTCATGTAAACTTCAATTCGGAATCATTAATTAATTAATTAATTAATTAATTAAACTTGTCGGAGAATACTGTTAATTTGGAATTATGCCATTCTGAGTTGTTCATTCAGAATTAAATAATGTAACCGTATTAATGGGTTACATACCCAGTGTGGCACTGGGTATGTAACCATACCCAGTGCTGAACACCATACCCAGTGCTTCTCATATCATTGCAACAGTGTGTGTTTGTGAATGTGCGGTCTGTTCCCCATATAAAACCACATGCGTAAAAAGGCAGATGGTAATGCTGCTTTTAAAGTTGGTTGATGTGCTCACTGGAGGGTCGTCTTTTGAGAAAAAATGTCAACATACGCTACTGGCTGTCATGAAGTACAACGCTAAATATAGTCTACGGACTGCTATTGAATCATTTAGCTAGCTTTGCAAGCTTTTTTATTGGTGTCTTACGATCTTGATTGTGTTAGATTAAGCAGGCATTTACCTGCCTACACATTTAAATTATCTTTTGTGCGTCCGCTGCAATTTGCAACCATCTGCCTACCTAACCCTACAGCTCATAACGCATGGTTCTCCTTTCAGTGTTTATTGGAACAAATGTGCCAGAGGATGTGTCAAACAAGCTGGTAAGAGCCAGAACTCATCTCCATGCTCTACATGGTAATGGATTTGGTTCTGTCTGTAATGGGACTGTCCTTCCCTCACCCAAGTTGCCAACAGAGCCTTCCCTTCATTAGAGCCAACCTGTTCGTCCTGAGGAAATCTTAGTGGTGGTTAATCAGCTAATACTGGTGGGTAGATACGCCGTATACGCTCTTCAGTGTCTGAGCTTGCAAGCATCACTTCCTTTATGATATCAGCTGGTGGAGCGCAGACCCTTAATTCCTGCATGTTTCCTGCAGGTTGCGTCTGGTTTAGTCAAGAAATATTCACTGTAATTGCGGGCGGTACATTAAATGCACTGGTGCAGACAGTGCATGTAAACCTCTGATCATACATGAGCTGTAGTTGCCATATTCGCTCTGTTCTTAAGCACACATCAGGCCAAATAAAATCAGCCTTCACGCACATATTTAGTGTGTGCAGCGACAGTTTGGACAGGAAAGATGGATTTATAAATACGGGACGGAAAAAACTTGACACGCGTGTCACACCAGTTGTTTCTGAAACAAAAAAATTTTGTATTTTATTTATTTATTTAAAATAACAAAACCCCAGAGTCTCCAGTTTCTGTAATAAGTCTGTGCCTAATTTAGAGTTCAGCTTTAAGTCAGAAAGCTCACAGGTCTGAGAATTTACAAATATTCAGACACAACCAGACCACGAAAGAAGAGAACACCACAAACCTCACAGAGTTAACATTTGATTAGTGCTAGTAAATGTTTAGCAATATATATTTATATTAATATTCATTAATATATTAATTAATAGCGTCCTCTCCCTGTCCCAGTGTCCTCCCTATCCCAGTGTCATCCCTGTCCCAGTCTCCTACTTGTCCTAGTGTCCTCCCTATCCCAGTGTCCCCTCCCCGTCCCCGTGAAGAAGGTGAGCAGCATTGTGTTCAGGCCAGTTGGCATCATTACAGATAGTCAAAGAATTTTATTATCATTCAAAATCATATATAAAATTAAACATATTTTTAAAGAAACTGAAAAACATTTCCTTTTTTTTTTTTTTTCGATAATAATCAGTATGAAATAACAAACAACAAATTTTAATGGTTTTACTTGATGTATAGTTGATTGGAAACACTGAGTATCCTACAGCCGCCTGTATTAAGATACCATCATATACATTGTGATTTAATCCATTACAGCCGCAGATCTTCATTATTCCCATGAAAAGCTATTTATTTGATCTGCTTGAAGCAGTTGCAGCAAAAACAAAGATCTAACATTTGCTATCAAGTGGTGGAGTCTATGTCATTGTCTTTCATAGGGCCCTAAATTCCTGGCTGCACCCCTGCTGGCGGGGGAATATTCCAGACGCCCTCAGAGCTGTGAGTGTTCAGCATGGGAACGTCTGCCTTGCAGATAATCTTTCCTGTCCTTTGTGCACTGATGGGACATTTTTCAGGAATTTTCAGACCATCTAGTGGAACTTGTTCTTATACGTGATCAACTTTAAATTACAGAGGATTTTAAAATTCATGCATTTTGTGATTTTACAACACCACTTCTAATAAAGTTAGGATGTGGTGTAAATTGTCAATGAAAACAAAATAAAAAAGGATTTCGCAAACCATTTTTAACCTACATCCAAAAAAGGCTGGAACAGGGGCATGTTTACTACTCCTGTGATCACTTCTCCTTTCCACAACACTCCATAGATATTTGGGAACTGAGGACCTGAATGTTGAAGCTTTGTAGGTGGAAGTTTTTCCAATTCTTGCCTTGACTTTTGCTTTTTTGGAATAGTTACACTTCTGGATGTTGCAACAATCTGTTGTTGCGTTGATACATTAATATGACACAAACAAAAGCAACAGTTTAATTGAAAATATTTGGTAATAATTGTTTTCTGATTGTTTTCCTTTCATGAGTTTAAAATCCCTTTTGTGGTGCAACAGCTCAGATGGAAATGTTTGAACACAAGAATCCTCTTGAAAAATGGGAATTTTAATTCTGAGCCAGGATTGCACAAAAGTAGATATGTGCTCTTCCTTCTTCTTTTCCTTCTGTTCTGTTAATTATCTTGTGACCCCATGTTCTCATCATATGACCATCTGGTTCTGGCAAGGGTTTTTGTCTGTTTTAGGGGGTGAGAATAATGGAAAACCACTCCAAAAAATCCCTCTATAGGAGGGACAGCCTAAGGCATGTGATATACTGGCTGCACAGATATACATAGATATTCTGTTTGGTTTGTGTATGTATGTACTGCAGCACAACAGCAGCACCATGCAGTCAAACACTTGATGCTGGATGTCATGACTAGAGGCAGTACACAGCACTTGGACTCTGAAATATTGAAAACGTCAATCAGAATATATTTCCAAGGCATTTCTAATAATGCCTTGGAAATATAATGTGATACAGTTCACCAATCTGTTGCCAACTATCAGGATGCAAGTGTTTGTCTCTGTGTAATGAGGAGGGGAAAAAAATATCAGTAGTTGTGAAAAAGCTCCAAGATGCATTCTTCAAAACTATCCACCATTGACCCTGATGTTCACGCTCTTGTTTGCTTGAGCGCCTCCAGCATTCTGGGTAGTATTACAACTTGCGTCAATACGTGCCACACATGTGCTAGGAATGGATGGCAGCCATGATGCGTATGCAGATGCGTTGCTAAAAACTTTTCGGGTCAAACCTGACCTCAGCTACCTCCTAATCTGATTTATTAATCAAACATGACGAAACAGGACATTCTGAGACCCAAACATGTGTGGGTTAGAGGTTAAACAGCAAGTGGCTCAATAGTATTTTGCTGCACCTTTGCTCTGACTATGTGGCCTTCTCAAGGCCTGTGAGCAATTTACCAGTTTTTCTGCTTCTTAAAACATCATCTGAGCATGTGCAGAGAACCTCATCATCACAGGCCTGAGGGAAAAGCATTTTTCAACCTGTTGACTGACTTCCAGATCACAATATGCAACGTCATTCAGGCCGACAGGGGGAGGGTGTGAGGAGGTTTGTGAGGGGCTCACAGTGAGCGAACGGCCCTGAGGCTGTGCAGTGACATCAGGTGATTGGTGATATAATCCTCTTACTGTACACATTACATGCTGTAATGGTTTGGGTCAACACTGGACGGACCTCTCTGGTTTCAGCTGGCCTGCAGAGCTTCAACAGACAGGACAGACAGAAACAAGGAGCTTTGAATTTACACATCACACAGGCTGAGACAGTTCTCAGCTCTGTTTTTTATTAATGGATGGTAGCAGCTGGGTGCTTTATGACACCCCCCCCCCCCCCCTTCACAGGTGCAAGCTGTGTTGCTGTTAAGTTACGCTTGATAACACACAGCTCATCATACATCTATGCTTTTTTAAAGTTGCAGTTTGTACTAGCATCATCCTACAGTTTATTCAACAAACACTTGAATTTTTTCTACTGGTTTTCAGAGTATGCCTGTGTTTATCTTAACTGCTGTGCGATGATGTTTTGACAGCAAGTTGGAGGTTTATGAATGGCTGAGATGTGTATCACATGTGCTGCTCAGCTTCATGTCTTGGTTTATTTTATTTATTCATTCTCTGACTCTACTTTTGAACACTTGAGAATTTCTTTTTTACTGAGTGGGTAATAAAGATTAATGTCATGGGAAACATGAGCAAAGTACCATCAATGTCTTTTGGCCAACTCAGAATTAACTAATACTAAGTCAGCATTAGTCACTTCATCTATATTTAAAGAAGAAAAAAAGGTACCTTTGAACACAGAGTCAGTTCTTTTCATTTCTAGGGTCAAAATTATTTGAGGAAAATATATAAATTTTTCTTAAAATTGGTTAATGTTATTTTGAGTATTTGAGATTTTCAGAGATAAATAAAGTATTTGTCATTTCATTTTATTTTTCATTTTATTATCACAGGCAACATCCGCAATGCAAGTCAAGGGAAGAAAATTTATGTAAAAGTGTTTGTCTAGTCTTCTTCTCCGTTTGACTGGTAGTTCTCCATGAAGCATTATGCATTAACAGGAATGGTTTCATCCTTATGTGGATAAACCATCTCTGTTTATATAAACCTTATAAAGTGCAGTTCAATATTTTGCTGTCATGAATAAAAATGTGATATTTTTCCTTGTTACAGAATTCTATTTATTTTATGCAACAGGAAGCTGTGTTTTTTGTACTTTATACAGTCTAACATGCTTCGCTCTTTTCCCCTTCTCAAAGGGTCATAAACTGACATGTACAGGAAAACTATCCATTTTAACCTGCTGCATTTCCAGTGAAAGTCCATGACTATGTGGTTCCATTTGTATATTTTAACTTTACACTCTACTTTGTAGATTAAAGAAAAGCAGGAACTGTATAAAAAGTGTGCCAACGTGTAAATTTCCAGTTCCCTCATTTTGAAAGCTCCTTTTAACCCAGACAAGACAACAGACACACTCAGACTAACAGTTTTTCTATATTAAAGAGAAAAGCTGGTGTTATTTGCTGCAACTATAAAATGAACTACTGTGGTTTTCCAAAAAACTTAAAGATGCTGCAGAGAATCTTAAAACTTACTGTCAAAGAAAAATACTGTAATAACTTGAAATGCGGATTTACCGGATCGTGTTTGGGTTTTGTTTTTTTTTTAATTTTCAAAGCAGAGTTGTAACTTTCAGTTCAATCAGACAAACACATGTAACACTAGATCTTTATTACAAACTATGATTTTATTTGCTGTGCACAACCTGATTCTATTACTCCCTGGGAATGTTTTCCCAATTTGATATTGGCAGGAGCAAAAGAGGCAGAGAGTGAGACTGTTTAATTAGACTTCCCAGATTAAGGGTTATGTTTAACAGTGGACTGTAGAGTGTGAGGAAGATCACGTGAGAAGCAGCAGAGCAGGTTGAGTTGACTGCATGAACCAACTCCCAGGTATGCAGTGATGAGTTGTGACCACTGAAAATGGTTTCAAAAGTCACTCCTATGTTTTCAACGCTGTACGAGTATCAGTTGAGTGTTGACATGTGTGTACAGATTTCCCTGGATTCTGTGGATGCTTGAGAAAAATCATTAGAACACGATTCCTGAATTCTTTAAATCACAGCTGAACTCCTCCACATCTCCACACAGAGATCCATCCTCTCTAAGAAGCTCTTTTTAAACTCAGTCATGGATAACCTTTAGTCAATTTATCAAATTACTTCTGTAATGTTTATCTCGTTATTTTCCATTTAACCTTTCGCAATATTCCCTGACTTTTGCTTGCCCATATGCTAATTTCTTTTTTCTAATCCATCTACCCGTCGCTTACTTTTTATTCTAGGTCATGTCACAGGGGCAGCAGCTTAAGCAGAGACGCCAAGACTTCCCAACCACTTCTTTCAGTTCATTCAGGGAATCCCGAGCAAAGAATTGGGTTGTATAAGCTCAACTTATTACACTTCTGCTGCCACTTTAATGCAATATAAGTCAATTTAATTTGTATTTTTTTAGAGTTCACTTCCCAAGAAAATGATATCAAAGGTCTCAGCGTCTTCCCAGTAATAGGGTTACAGTTTTACATATTTCAGCTAATTTACTGGCAAAAAATAGTTCCAGACGATATCTATGGAGGAGCAAAAGTGCCACAATGTGCATTTAATTCCAATTTTAAATAATTCATGACACATTTGAATAATTGATGAATTGATTATTTATTGCTTTAATAAAAGAATGACACATTTAATTGATTAAATTATTAATGATTTAATTACGACATTGTGGCACTTTTACTCCTCCATTCATAGCTGTCCACTATATGTTAATACCTTCAGCACAGTTACTGTGGATCATAACATGCAACTTGCCAGAGGCTAAATGTTTACATTATGGTTCATGGCTAATCATTCTAAGGCCACTATAGTGCCTCTTATTTATATATTCTTGATGCACCATGAAGAAATGAGCCAACTTGAGGAAGCATCAGGAGTCTCTGTCACAAATATCTGAAGTTTTGCAGATGAAAACAAAACTGGCTCCATGTCATGATACTGTGCAGGAGAAATGCAGGGAGGTCTTTGTGACGTGAGCAAACCAACATTTAAAAACACTTTCAGAGGATTAGAGACACACACTCAGGGACATAAAACTGCCAGAGATGTCATCCATTCTTCCTAAAGACCCAAATATTTTTAGGAGCTGTAAAATGTTCACAGAAAACCAATAGCCACAATATTCACACCGACAGCAGCTTTTAGGCAATCGTGCTACAGAGTGGTGGGAGTGATGTGTGTGTGTGTGTGTGTGTGTGTGTGTGTGTGTGTGTGTGTGTGTGTGTGTTGGAGATTCTGCCTATTTGAGGGCTCAGTGCTGCTGCAGCTGCTGAGTTTCTCACAGTAGCAATTTCAAGGACGCCAAAATAAATTACACATAGGCAGTCCGCGTTTGGTAAAATCGCTCTACCTAATCCACACAATCCCATCCTCCTCAGCTAATTCCATATCTGCAACAATTCAAAAAGAGTGCCACACACACATGCGTGCACAGACACTCCTGCATTCCCTTATCCTCTCGCACTCTCTCTTTCTCTTTCACAAAATATTTGGTGAGCCCTGATCTGTGTTTTGCATGAGCAGTAATTAGGAGGCTTGGGGATTAAAGGTACTACAGTATGCTTGACTCAGGAGATGCACAGTGGGAGGTGTTACTTAATCGACAAGTGCCATTCAGATAATAAAGCAATGAATAACAATTGCTCCCCGATGTGTTTTCCTTACACCTCAGTGGGGCTGTTTTACAATCCGTTGGAGGTAGCAAACACTAGACAAAAGGAAATAAGACTATCAGCAGCTATCAGGGAGCTGGTTAGCGGTGCAGCTGGGTCTGTGATGTGTGTGTGAGGATACTGATACCAGACCTCAAACTTGCATGTGTGTGAACCAGCAGCCTGTCTGTGTTTACTCCATCCTTCACCCTGCTCCTATCCCACAAGGCCCCTGCGCCTTTCTCCTCTGCTGACGTCTTATCAGGGGACAGCTCGTCAGGGACACACGTGCCATCGTTCTGACACTGACCGTGGGTCATTGAAATGCAAACAGAGAACACACTAAACCAAATGGGGTCGAAGAGCAGCAAATATTTGGCCAGGACGTCTCCCCCCACCCTCTCTCTCTCTCTCTGATGGAGCCGGCTGTTCATGGTTGATGAAACAAGGTTAGAGCAGATGGCTATTCGGTGCACGGAGCTTTCATCTGAACTGTTCTCAAATCAAATAAAGCCAACGCTTGTAGAAACGAGTGGCCGGAGCTGACCATTCAATCTCCTCTCATTAAAAATTTACCAAGAGGAAGGTCAGTGAGATTAAATGATGCGCCTAAAAACCAATATAGCGTGGAATTAACTAAGGATAGTTTTACTTTTCCTTCTTTTTCTCTGACTGAGCTGCTTGTTGCTCAATAAAGCTCAGCGATGGGTGGGAACTGTGTAACTGGGGCATATAGAAGAGAAGGTGCTATTCTGAAATTATCACCATCAAACTGTCAGTTTCACACTCTCCCAATCAGAAGGAGGTTAACTACAGGAGAGTAGCTCCCTCTATCTACGAAAACCAAGAGAAAACCAGCAGGTCTGTGTGATTTCCTCTGACGGATAATTGTTTTTTCTGGCAAATTTTCTATCTGGCAGCAACAGGCGGTTAGACAAATAGCTCCTATTCAACAAGTCAAGGAGAAAGACCTAAAAACTTCCTCATCTTCATCCCAAATTAGACTAAATGAAAAAGTTTTGGTTTTTTTTAAAGAATTAATACAGACATAGGCTATATACATAAGCAAATCTGTTTTCAATGCAAGAACCTTGGATTCAAACAAACAAAACCAACAGAGGATGCTGCAAAGTTGGTGGAAGAAAATGAACTGATTGAGAAAGCGAGCGTCAAGTTGTTTTCTTTAGTTTCAGACCTGAAGTTAAGTGGAGTACTTTCCGTCTTTCACCAACACAACAAGCAGCCTGTTTGAAGCACTTGTGATAGCTAACAAAAGTAAATCACCCAGGGGAAAAACACAACACAAGGGAAGGTTTTGATACATTTCCTTTGATTTAAATATCTAACAGCTTCTGGAAAAAGAAAATTGTTCATGTTTAGTTGTATTCCTTTTGATACATTACCACTCAATTCAGTTTTATTTCACTCCAAATGGCACCAACCTCCCACTGACAGACTTTCATTGTTTTCTAAAAATTTTGAATTTCATTACATAGTTCAGACTTCTGATATATCGAAACCCAAGGCTGAATTTAAACACGAGCATCTGCAAGGAAGGAAAGCAATACGATCAAGTCATGAACAAATATGTGTAATAGAATCAGCATTTCTGCTTTTTTTCTTTTCATCTTTTTTTTCCCCAGTTGAAACAAGAGTAAAAAAATTCTATGGAAATATAAAAGTGGCATATTTCAAGGGTAAACAATGTTCTTGTGGGAAATGTTCTGCTGCATACAAAGTGTCTGTACACGTTTTTTTTTTTTTTTTTTTTTTCCTGTTTCTATACTTTTCTACTGCAGTACTTTACAAATGTGTTTGATTCAGGTTCATTTCTTTATGTTTTCCTCTCACGCAGCCAGACTTTCTTGTAATCTTATAAACTGGCCTTGAACAATTGGTTTGGGCTTTCTGAAGGTCTCTGAATTTTTCTTTAAATATCAGCTGCCTTTTCACTCATTTTCAGTTCAGTCTTTGTCCATGACAGTTTCCAGAGAAATGTGTTTTGTTGTGATTGTTAATCCATCTAAGACTAGGCTATTAGCATGAAAAATGTTCCCACTCATGAGATGAACCAGTGTTGTGTGCATACAAGGAATCTTAAATTCCATCTTTGGAAACTGTTACTAGCCGCTTGTTACAAAGACACTTCATTTGTTTCCATTTCTTTCTGAAAAATGCCAAAGATTCCACAGTTTGACAGAAATACAGCATTTTTGCACAAACAAGGTTACTCCTAAAGCACTATCAACTAAAACTTGGAATATTTAGCGTGGTGTGCAGTGTTCGCTTAGAAATACAAAGGACAACTAAAGGTGTGCAGTTCCTTTTCAAATTACATCCAGTGGTATTAGTCGTTTGAGAGGCTTTGCCTGTGTCTGTTTCATGTATATTTCAGGAATATACAGGAAGATATTTTGTTCTTTCCTGTCATTTTCTTGTAAAGTTTACAATGACATACAAAAAAAGAAACTTAATCATTTATCCTGTTTTGTCACTATGAGGACATGAAATAGACTTACCTACAGGGATAATTTAAAAGCTGTGTAGATCGAATCTTCTACTATCACTTTAAGAATATGATCCATAATAAAGGTGGGCAACTCGAGCACCACAGTCCTCCAAGGAGCTTCGCTGCTGCAACACACCTGACTCAAATCAATGAGCAATTAGCAGGTGTGTGCAAAGTTTGATGTCAGCTATGCATAACTCTACTAATTAAGCCTGATGTGAGTCAAGTGTGTTGCAGCAGGGAAGCTACACCTGACACCTGCAGAACTCTGGCCCTGGAGGACTGGAGTTGCCCACCCCTTATATGAAGTCATGCAGGTATTGATGTGAATGTGATCCATAGACTGTGTGCTGACCTTGAATCTAGCATTTTAGGCATTCTGTCATTTCTCTTAAACTTATATGTATGTCCTAGATGAGAGGGGCCCAGTTCCAGTCCTATTGTACAACTTTTAGGATACATTCACATCAGGAAAAACTGCTAGACTTGGTCCGATTGGGGACTCGGGTCAGTTGTAAGAAGGTCTGTCCATGAACCAGACGAAGATTGCTTTCACGCTACACTTTGGTCAAATGACCCCAAACTGTAAGAATAATATAATATATATAATAATAAGGTGGCACTGAACTAGTATTTAGCAAAAGAGAGGACAAGACCTGCATAAAGAAGAAAACTGTTTCCTCCACTTGTGAGCTAAACATGGAGCATGAAATTGTCACTGCTTCGGGTTTTTTATTTTGTATGCAAATATATTGCAGAAATTCACTGTAATAATGTGTGCAATATGAACAACAGATGAGGCAGAGGACCCTTAATGCCATCGCTACCCACAATGCAATGCTACGCCAACTGCAGGAAGTGACTTTTTTGTAGTTTGCTTCCTGTATTTGGTCTGCTTGAAATGGGCCAAGACCTGTGTTTGTAGGCAGACCAAGTCTGCTTTTTTTGGTCCAAATCAGAGTTCATTTGTCACATTCATGTTTCCTCAAACAAAGTGGACTTTCCAAGCAAACAGACTAGAAATGGGTTAAAAATGCTGATGTGAATGTGCCCGTAGTTAACATCCCTTCTCCAACACACCTGAAACTAATTCCGTGATCCGAATGTTTTTAGCTCTGCAGAGGCTTGGAAATGGGTAGAGGTGGGGAATCAAATCGAAAAAAATTGAGAATCAGGATTTTTTTGCTTCATAATTTTAAAATCATTATTTTTGTTTTTAAAAAAAAACTTTCTTTTTTTTTTTTTACATGTCTTCTTAGGCATTATAGCAGCAGCATGGTGGTCTGGCTACTGCGTTGTTTTTTCCCAACTGAAATCAAGGAAAATGACGAGCAAAAAAAATTTTTTTTACATGTTGCAATTTAAATCGAATCGGCCCTAATAATTTTTCATTTATTTTTAGCTTATAGAAGAATGAAGTTACATGGGAAATTAGCACCTTTTGTTACTAAAGTGTAATGATTAGGAGTCGGAAACCTGTTTAAATTGAGAATCGATTCTAAATCAAATCGTCACCCCAAATATCCGAATCAGAATTGAATTGTGAGTTGTTGTTAGATTCACATCCCTAGTAATGAGCCATTCATATGATTCAGGTGTATTGAAGAAGGGTTGCATCTAAATTTTGTAGGATAGTAGATCTGAAGGGCTGGACATGGGCAACCTTGTCCTTGATTGTGAATAGTGAAACTTTGAAGGTGACTCATTTTGGACTATACTTAGAAAAAAAAACCAAAAGATAACTCTTTATAATACTAGATCTTACAAGTGCTGTTAGAAACTAAACATCTGAAGGTCTATGTTAATGAAAGCAAAAATACAAACTTTTAATAATCCTACTAGAAAAGCTCTCTTGAGAATAACATGTATCAGTATGAGCATATGACTCCTTCGAAAAACTGACCTTTGAACCTTGACCTCAGTGCATAGTTGAATGCTTATAACTGAAATAAAGATATGTGAGCAACAGTTATAGTGAGAGCTTGACCTGAGCTTACAGTAATTACACATTTATTATATCCACCAGCTGAAGACATGCTACTGATGGATGTAATGCATTTTCACCTATTTAACATTTAGATTATTGAGATCTGAAGCCACCATTGTGTTCACTTTCCTGGAACAGAAACACTTTCATTTAAAACCCAATGTGGTAGGCAATAATATGTCTCACTGATGATGACTGTATAGCTTGTATTATGTACTTTATCATAGGGGGAGTGGCGACATCTGGTTATGATGCCTTCTGGACACCTCCCCTAATGAGGTGTTTTAGGTATGTTCAACTGGAAAGAGGGTCCAGGAAAGACCCTGGACAGCTGGAAGGACACCATTGTGTGGGAACGTCTCAGGATTTTCCCAGATGGGCTGGAAGAAATTACCAAGAAAAGGGAAAGTCTGAGATTCCCCACTAATGGCTGCTGCCCCTGCAACCAGACCCCATATAAGCAGAATAAAATGGATGGGTGGATGAATGGTGAATCGACACATGCGCTCTTACAAAATGACCTCATAGAGAGTAAAACTTTCGTAGTTTACCAAGATTTCGTAACTTTTTTCTCATAACTTTTGTATAGTGAATGCATATATCCATAGTTTGCTGTTGAATTTCTTTTTTTTTTTTTAAAAAAAAAACCAAGAAATAAAAGGAAAACACACAGGCACACACACCTCTACACGCTGAAAAATGAAGTTATTAGAGAGCAAAACCTTTATAGGGTAGCACATTCACTTGAATGATATTATGATAAAGATATCAAAAACTTTTTTTTTTTTCAATTAGAAAACATAACATAACATATTGTGTCACACAGACACCGGTCAAAGCTCCGCCATTGACTTAACTTTGCTCTTATTTCCTTTGTTTTTTTCAAGTAATTTTGAACAATGATGTGTCAGGACCATGTAAATAAGTGTTGAGTCACTGTGGTTATTTGACATATTTCTGTGCTTAGGTTGGGACAAGCCACATCCACTGAAGACGATGGTGATGTAGATGAAATGTCCAGAAGAGCTACTTTAATCTTTCATTCACTTCTTTAACAGTTGTTTTTTTTAAACAGCTTGGAAATACAGGGGAGATCAAGATATTTTAAATGAAAGTAAACTCTTTTGTTCCAGTATGGAAAGTGATTGTGAGGTCATTAAGCTGTAACATATTGTCTGTCATAACATCCCGCTCAGGGAGCTCTGTTATGATCCGACTGCCTCTCGCTGGGAAATGATGCTTTTGACATTTATAGCTGTTGCACATCCATCCCTGACGCACTTGTTGTTTTCTCTTTGTTTTATTGAGCGTGATGAGTCAGTCTTTCCTTTCTACTGTCCGGCATGGTCGACTCTGTTACCACGGAGATTTATCCTCCAGACAGCATCTGCTGCCTGATTGATCAAACGGCTAAAGGTACCTGCTGGTGGCACAGAGGACAGCACAGATTTAAAATGTTCATTTTGCAGATTTCTCAGACAGTCACAGTGAATCAGCTGCATCTCATTTTTATAGATTTGAAGAGTTAAAGCTAGAAATTTAGGTAAGCAGCTCTGCAGCAACAGCAGCAAGAGACTTCACATTAACCTGCTCTGACCTGCATTTGTGCCCTTTTTGCTCCAGACTAAAGCTTTATTATCCTCCCTTTAACTGTGAGTTTTATGACCATCACGCATCTGTTCTTTTAAACTCTGAGATGAACCTCAGCTGGACCTCTCTACAAATTTGTTTGTAACATATTCAGAAGATCTTCACATAAAAAAAACACTTCAGTTTTCATTTAACACTGATGGACAATGTCAAAAGTCAAACAAATTTATAACAAGCGGCATGGTAAGATAAAACCAGCTTGGATAGGTTACTTAATGTTGTGTCCAAAAGCGTAGGAATATAACAAGCACCTTAACCCCTCCTACAGAGAAGCAGACACCAAAGCTAAGAGAAAAATGAAGGATAAAAACAAATCATCCAGGTTTGTCATTTGTAGCTCTCATTTTTTCCCCCCATTTGTGCTTCTTGAAAACATTCATTATCTGCAGTTCTGGGACTTTTCCTAATTGTTTTGAATATTTTGTGACTAATTTGTATCGCCTCCCAGTCTAATATTGCCACATTGCAGTCTAATTGTGTGTCTTTGTGGTTGTTCATACATATTATTTCCTCCCATTTTGTTTCTTTGTCTGTTTCAAGGAAAATTTTACATGTGACACAGGGCCAGACAACACACTGGTCATTCAGCTTGTTGTGCCAATGGACATCTTCCAGGGTGAAGGTTTACATTTACTCTGACTATAATGTTTCCATGTAACAAAAGAAAGAGTTTCTTTGGCTTGAAACATCCAATTATGGTTTAACCTTTCAGCTTTCACACAAACAAAAAGGCCAGAGAAAACTGTTTAACTGTGTTTTTCCATTTGTTTTGGACAAGAATAAACAGAGTAAATGTTTTTTAGCAAATGGTTGAGATGTAAAAAGAATGGTTGAACTTTCAGACAGTAGTGTTAGATCAAACACCTAGTTTGGGATTTACATACCCAAACCAATTGGTAAAGATGGCTCAGGCAGGTTTATTTCCACAATTTTTTTAAAAAGAAATTTATCAAGGACACTGCAAATTTACCTCTACCAAATGGTAAACCAGGACCTTAAAGGGTTAATGAAACATATGCAAGAAGTGATCTCTTTTACATAATTCCACAATATCCTTTACATGGCAATAGTGTGATGTGTGATGACAGTTGTGATGTTAAACTTGCTAACAGGATCTTTTATTTGTAAAATGAAAACTTGATTCACAGAAGAAGAGAGTAGAGATGTCTTATGTTTTATTAAGACAGATCCTGATGCCAAGTAACTGGTTTTGGAGGAGGAAAATCCCCCCCCCTTTTTTTTTTTTTGTAAAGAGAAACCCTCACTTAGCCTAAAACAAGTTGGGTTTTAAGTCCTGAGGACCAGGACTGAGAAACATTGCTCAATTTGAGACAACTAGTACATAAATCAAAGTCCTGCAAAGAATCAGAAGATAAATCTAATTATTTCATGCACAATTGTTCATTTGTCTTAATCTCGTCTAAGTTAGTGTTTTACTGTTTATAGAAATTCTGCATAAGTCCTAACCTATGAAAAAAGGTTAAGAAAAGTCCACTTTTTAATGATGTCTTTATTTGTCTCTGAAACAAAATGTAAAAAAAAAAAAGAAAGAGAGAAAGAAAAAACGTTAAGATTGTGTTGAACAAGATTTTAAGCAAAATTTTTACCTTGAAGTGATGCTAAATGTCTCAGAAACTACGCATCTAATATGTAACGCTGAGATCTTTTGAGATACCTGAACTACTCACACCTCCAAAAAAGCAAAGTGACAATGTGTATGTTTACATGAGGCCTTTACATATATGCTTTTCAAATCAGGTCGGACAGCCCCTTTGTTGTGCATTGTGTTAAATGTAAAAGTGTGTAGATGGCATGGGGGTAGGGGTTGGTTGACACTCCAACCGAATTATGATGTAAACAGTCAGGAAATCCTGAAGCGCTGGTCTGACATGTGTAAGCACGCGCTGTGCGTGGACCGGAACCATATACCCTAAAACACAGACCTTTGTTTATAATTTTTCATCCAGAAAGTTCCAGCAACAGAAGAATGGTAAAAACCAGGTATGTCATCATTTACAGTTACACAGGTGTGCTGAACAAAGACATTTAAGCACCAGCTGAAGTTTTCTTCAGTGGGCTGAAGCCGGTGGGGCTGAAGAGGAGGGTAACGGACCCAGTGGTGGTATCAACAATATGCATTTTCAGGCACTGTAATAGTGTTGACAGAAATTGGACTTGTTTCCATGAGTTCCCTCTATTTCAGCTCAGCCTGTTTCGTCTTTGTTACCTAAATGATTCAGTTTGTTCACTGTTTCAGCGTGCCTGGCGTTTGATGCTGAGCAGGTGGTGTTAGCTCGGCTTTTAGAGCGTTTCAGTTGGAAACTACCGCCTGCTGCGGCAATTAAACGGGAGCAAACAGTAACCTTGCAAGTTGTGAAATCCAAACAATGAGTTAAATGGATATAAAACACTCAGGACTCGGGGGGAAATGCAGAGTTTGGTGGTAATTTTCTCGCTTAGTCAATACAAGCAACCTCATTCACGTTTACAGTCATGTGATTCTTCTTCATGTAAAAATTTGGCGTGCAGTTTTAATAAAGAGAAAGAGAAAGCTGTTGTTTCTCTTTTGCAATATTTCCAAAGCTTTTATCAAAGCCCTGAATTGCAGAGTTTTGAATACATTTGTTTAATGAATCAGTGCATAGAAGCTATACATTGCATTTTCATTTATTTATTTATATATTTGTTTATTTTGGGCTGAGGCTCAGCAGTCTGCTCTAACTGAATAGACTCTTGTCATTGTTTGGTTATCATCTGCGCTATTATCTGAAGATACCACAAAGCATTTCAACAGGCTATTTTAAAGCTTAATGAAGGGAGTGTTGGGTCATTCGGAGCTTTAATGAGGCAGACCGTTTAGGGACGCTGCTTCGATCCCCCATTAATCAGCGCATTCCTCTCAGTTTTCTATTTTCTCTCTACCTCTTGCCGTCTTTCTCATTTTCTCTTTTCTGTAATTACACAGCAGATTCTCCCCGCAGGCTGCAAAGAGTTCAGCAAATGCACGCTCAGACATGCTGGTATATGCATGCTAACCACATGTTATACACTTTACCTCATCCTGTTAAGGTAGGAAGATGCCACTTCCTCATCACTCTCTAAGTAGTGCTGTTGAATGAAGGGGGGGGGGGGGAGGGGGGCACTGGCGAAGACGTTCAAACAAACTGAAAGGGCCAGAGGCAGCCATTAGTGGAATATCTTGGGAATAAATGTGTCTCCACAAAGAAGAGGGTGTTTGAGTTTCCTTTTCACTCTAATCTCCCTTTGTGGTTTAAGTGAGTGCTGCCTGATGAGTAGCATTCATCCCTCATGCACAGATGATTTTTTTTCTCATTTTTTTAAATCTTTTTTTAATTTGGCCATTTCAAAGTCTATCCTGCACAAACAGAGCAGCATCTCAAGACTAAAACCAAAACATACATGGCGATAGAAGCGATGGCAATGCTGAAATGAAGAAGATGTTAATATAGGATGCAATCACTAGGGCTGTGACGATATGCTTTTGTCCAGATTCGGTTCGATTCCGACTTTTTGGGTGCCGATTCAATTTAAATTGCGATTCTCACAATTCTTTGATATTGCTGATTTTTGTAGATTAAAAAACAAAAAACGTATAAAAAATTTTTTTGCTCGTCATTTTTCTTGATTTCAATTAGGAAAAAACTACACAGTAGCCAGATCATCATTCTGCTGCTATAATGCCCAAGAAGACAAGTAAAAAGATCAATAAAAAATAATAAAAATGACTGAAATTTTCAAATGAATTATTTTTATTTATTTGAAAAAAAAAGTTTTTTCTAACAAAAAAAATCTATTTTAAAATTGTGAAGCAAAAAAGTCCTGATTTTTGATTTCTTGATTCGATTTTCCCACCCCTAGCAATTACTGTGAACATTTGCAGGACAGCCAGACAAATACAAACAATCACAGACTGGATGAAATAGAATAATGTAAATATTAGAAGTTTACAACTCAAAAGATATTTCTTCAACTATGGACTGTTTTGCGTTATTGACCCTTAACATTAGTTTATCTTTGATCCATAGTATTAATTTTTACCTAAAAGCTTAATTTAACATTGGAAGACACCACAGCTTCTTTTAAGTCTGATTTTACAGGAATCTTTTCCATAAACAATTAACCCAGTCTCATGGCAGAGTGGACTTCCACTGGCCTCTTCTACGGGATGTTCTTGCTTCTTTTAGGTTAGAATTTCTCAGTTTTAATAGTTTGTGTGTCAATGTTTAGGTTCTCTTTCACCATTTTGTGTCTTTGCAGTTGTTTGGTGATAAAACAGCTGCCTTCCAATCAGAAAATTGGTTTAATCCCCAACTTCCTTGGTCAAGTCAATGTCAAGTTTACTCAAATAAGACATTAAATCCTGCATTGCCTTTGTATGTTCATCAGTGTGTGTGTGTGTGTCGATGAACCATAAAAACAGCTATAACAGGAACATAACAGTCTATAACAGACTTAAGAAGTGCCACATGAATTCATATGTGAATGTGGTTTGCATTATAAAACAAGGGTTTTGAAAAGTCATTAAACTTTATGAAGCCTATTTACCATTTTGTTCTGTGTGATTGTAAGTGCTTTGTGCCTATACGTTGTTGTAGTAATATAAAAAAAAAAGAAATAAAAGGCAGAGAAATTAAAAAACAAAACCATTACTAAAACATTGGCAAATCTGTTTTACTGATGTCTGTAACATAGTTTTACATACATTAAAATGCAGAAAATTCTTGTGCAACAAAAGGCGCAGAGATGTATCGAGCCAATCATACCAAGATGCACCAAAACTGCAGCAGTTGGATGTCCCAAGCCACAAATGTTGATCGTCAAAGTAACCGTTTAACCACCTGTTGGCTAGTCCGACTTAAATGGTTTACAGTACCATATTTAAACCAAAGCCATCTGTAAGAGCAAATAACTGTGTTGTCAGCATAAAACTTACAAGACGTTCGCATCAATCATGAGTGGCAGCACACACGCTGAGTGGAGACGCTGAGGCACAAATCAATGAAACACATTGAGCTGTTAACAGAAAGAAGGTAGCAGTCTCCTCACACCCTCATCCGACAGATGTACTACACAACATTCAAAGTTTATACACCCCTGGCCATAAACCTGTCACGTCAGCCAGTTTCACACACATTCAGCTCCAGCACACAATTAGCCTGGACATCAAATCAATACCCCTCTGCTCATTTACTCCATGACTAATGCTCCAACACGTATGGAGGAAATAATAAAGTCATGATGGGAGTGACATCTGACCTCTGAATTGAAATTGCCCCATTTTGTTCTTTCTTTGAGTACAGGCTTCTGCTGCTACGTCTGTCTGTGATAAAATGGAAATGAGTGCTGACAGATTCTGAAGAGCCGGCTCTAATTTGACATTGTTCTTAGCAATGGGGCACTTTAACAGTTTAATTGATCCTTTTTCTGCTTCTTTGGAGATAATAGTACACTCTCTTGTCTGCTCAGTCATTCCCTCAGTCACCAAAGGCTTCTTTTTAAATGCCTTCATCGTGCCATAATGAAGAAAAAAAAAAACAATTGTTGAGACAGATTCACCGAAACTTTTGAGTATGAAGCATGTGCCCCCTGATGAGGCTGGACTTTTCTATAGGCATAAAAATGTGACTAATTTGTTTTCACTAATCAGCTGTCAATACAAATTTGAATTAATTAAAACATTGCCTAAGTAGGCTATGACTTAAAACATCTAATACCACCAACGTCTATGTTTAAGAAAGAAAACATCTGGATATGAATGTTATCAAAGAACTAAAAGAAAGTCTGAAATTCTTCATTAACCAAAACTTTACCAAGTAAGCAATAGCATGAAAGGTGCTCCTGCAGCCATGGCCAACACGACCCCCAGCACGGAGGAACCCAGTAAAAATATGGAAAAATTATAACATACATAAAAACAGTAAAACAGCAAATACTGAAAAAAGAAATGAAAATAATTAAGCTTATTCCTCTGAATATCATAAATAGACTTTAGTTTCAACCTCGTGCTTTCCATCATATTGTTATAGTATATTTTCCTCATTAGTTTAGGTCTGACATTATGTTGCCTGACAAAAACTGAACTCTAAGTAAGATTAAAAATCTTAAATTGAGTACAGAAAAGCTTATTTATTTTACAGGTAAGATAAGTCTTAGTTTTTATGCCAGAGAATTCCTCTTGTTTTTAGAGCATTTTTACTTGTTTTGGGAATTCTTGACAAGCCAAATTTTCTTGTTCTGTTGGCAGATAATTTCTCTTATTTTAAGCAACATTTACCTAATTTTTGTATATTTTTTCCTTGTTTTTTAAGGCTGAGTTTTTGCAGTGCACTGTCCTCCTCTCTCATTGATGATAGCGCCTCACTGATGGCTCACCAATGATTCCTCTACCACAGACTGCTCCAGAATATCAAAGATAACTAGTTATTCAGTTAGAGACTCTGATACATCCACAAGCCTCTTGGATCATGTCTTTGTCTTTGTCTTCACATACAAGTTGAACCTGCAACTTGCATTACATCTGCACTGTGTGTCTGTGGTAGGAACATCTGGATTAAAATTCAATAGTATGAACCAAGCCTTACTTGTGTGCAAAGCTCAGATAGATTCTCAGTTACTGAACCAATGACAGGAAAGCAATTATTGGCAAATCACCTTCATTTCTTTCATTTATAAAGTCAATTTCCTCCCCTTATGAATATTACTGTTTGAAATTAGCCAAGATTAAAGCTCTGCTCGGGCTGTAAATCATTGCAAATGAGCTTGCTGTCTTTCCTCCATTTAATAAGACTTAATCCAGCTTTAGAGTCCTATCATAAAGTTGTAAAAGAGAAACCAATGATGACATATTATTGGCTGCGCGAAAGAATATAATTAAGCTGTTGCTTAATTTGTCATTTTTACTAATAGTTTACTGCTGCGACTGTGGCCTGTGTTTACCAGGAGCTGTGACAGGTGTGGCAGTTGGTATTGATTCATCCACAGAGCTGAGTGAATAGCCAATAGCCAATGAAGGAGCTTAGAAACACCCTCCAGACAAACTGCTGGGAAGCAGGTGGGCGTCAGCTGCCCTCATACATCATAGCACTAACAGTCTCTTCTGCAGACAGTCAGGGGGAATGGGGGCTGAGGTGAGAGATGCAGAAAATGTCAGTAAAAATCAGACAAAAAGAGAGAAAGAGAAAAACAGAAAGCAAGGAAACAGCCAGGCCTGAAAAACAGATCAAGCTCTGGGGGGAGAAAAAAAAAGAAGGAACTGAAGGTGATGTAAGAAGAAAAAAAAAACTGCCTGTAAGTAAAACAAAGAAGTCAGCTGCTGGAGTCGTGCTCGAACAGCTGGTGCCAAAAACAGAGTCGAGGACAAAGTGGGTTCTGTTTGGACTGGAGTCGCGCCAAAAGCTGGGCCGGGTTAGCAGGCAGGGAGCGCCGCCAACACCAAGAGAAGCCTGCGGGAAGATCATTATATAACCGAGAGGGGAAACCTCACAGGCACAACAGAGATGCTCTTGACTCCCTAATGATATGGTTTTGTTTAAGCCCATGTCAGAGGGGAAGGCAGGGAGACATTAAAAAGAAAGAAAGAAGTCTATAAAAAGACAGGGAGGAAGGAAAATAGGAGAGAAGAGAATGTAGTCTATTGTTTGTCCATTAACTGCTGCTGCAAAAACTGCTGTTTCCTGCATTTCACTGTTCATTTGAATATGTCTACACAGTATGAAACGATCACCTCTCACAATGCAGGTGGCAAAGCTAAGCTGGAAAACATTACCCAAAGCTATCCAGTTTGATTCACTTTTCCCATTTTCAGCAGCATGTGTGCAGAGAATAACCTCAGAAAAATGTGGTTTTGATTTCCTCCTATGTTTTTTGCTTGTGAAACTGCTACTTTGTTTCGTACAAAAAAAAAAAAAGTTGATCCCTGCTAAGTGTCAGAGCTTTTTAAGTTGTGGTGTCAGGCTTTGTTGTAATGTTTTAATCAGATACATTTGAGTGCTTCCCCTCCTGACATATATTCCAATATAATCAACAAAAGTAGCTCACGCCTCCAATGTTTTGGTCAACTTAAGGGGCAGAATTATTGTGACTTTCTATCAAGAATGAACTTCTCTGTAACTTCTTTCATTCTGCTTTTAGGAACTGAGCCAACTAACAAGCTACAGAATTACATAAGAGACCCTGGCTCCTTTTGCCAGCATGTTTCCATGTTATAAAAGTTTTATTTTATGGCTCTGATTGATACATGATGAGTACTGTACAGTGGAGTGTTGAAGCTGAGGCTTACAAGATGAATGTTCTCATTGTCCATCCTGTCATGGACTGATTATGGGACAATGAGCCCCTGGGCACTGCAATGAAAAGGGTTCTCCACCCATTCTACTCAGGAAGGCACAAGCAATTCAAGGAGATGAGAAATGTTTTTTAAGCTTCAAGGCAGTTGTCTGGTGCATCTTTTTTAGCTGTTTTGTCCAACTGGAGTATGGGGGGTGTATGGATCTATTGTTATTTTTCTCTGAATTAAGATTTAGTTTTGCATTATTGATTGTTGGGTTTTTTAACAGTATGTGTATTCAGCTGTTCTTGCCTTTTTGTGACGGCATGTCTCCAGCAATGTTATGTCTCCCCCTGTTGTTTTTTCCTGCCTTTAGTGTTTCTTTGTGTTTTAGTTTTAAATTTCTGTCTTCTGTTTGTTTTTATTTAGCATGACCTTGTCAACTGAATATGTCTGTTTTATTATTTTGTGTGTGTGTGTGTGTGTGTGTGTGTGTATGCAATTTATTTTCTGTCATTTGGATTTCTCTTCTTTTGCCAGCATATTGTGTCTTTGTGTGTTTTGACTGACTTTATCAACAGAAATGCAAGCTTTGCCTCACATTTATGCAGTATTCACATGTTGTTGACCCCTTTTGGGGTCCCTGTTTCCTCTGCATTCTTCTGTGTCTAATGAGAAACTAGCACTTACTCAGAAGCACAGCAAGTTTTCAACGCTTCTAAATAAAGAATTGATTGAGGCTGAAATCTTTGTAGCAACCCTCTTTTTTTCCCTTTTATTTCACCTGTTCTGATTTTGTAGGGTGTTTTGACCAGTTCTGTCACATCTATCACAAGCTGCATCCTTGGACAGCTGCACGAGCAGCTGCTGGTCTGTAGAAAGACTGCAGTCTCCCAACAGTCTGTCAATTCATGCTGCACTTGATGCTCGCCCACTGATGGGGTGGCAGAGGGGTGCTCGCCAGGACATGCCGAGACTTGTTCCTAATTGTTCATTCAGGGCTGAAATCCTGCTTAGTCCTTGTCTTTTATTGTTTGATGGCACATTTTACTTCTCATCAAAAAGTTGATTGTCTTTGGTGAGCTGATACAAGATCATCCTGTGGACGTATATAGCCTATAGCATAATTGACCTTTTGCTAACCAAAGACCCACAGGTACACATTAGCAGCCATCTCTTCCTCACATGTGTTAAAAGGAAGTTGCACAAATGAGCTATGACTGCTATGTGCAGAATTACACTGTGATAATTGCTGCCTTCATTGTTGGTTATGCTTCTTTTCATGTCCTCTGCGGCTGACAAGCTGCTGGAGCATTTAGTTAGGCGTTAACATGATGAGCTCTGCAAAAGAGCAGGCTTGTTAGTGAGGACAGACATTTCTGAGTCATGCTGGATTGGGAATACTGCAGTTAGTCAAACTCAGTCAGTGTCAACATTGCTCCCAACCTGACTGGAAATGGATGGCTTTTCAAGAACAGTACATCTAAACTGCCTGGTCTAAAAGCATCTCAGGTGCGTTGCTAGTCTCGGGTGGCATTAGGCATTCTGTTTTTGATATAGAAGTGTAGATAGAAAAAAAGAAGACTAACACAGGTTATGTTGCTGTTGGTCTACTAACTTTGTACTTTGTATTCATCTGCTTTATTCAGCCATTGCCACAGTAGCAGCACTGAAAAATACTTCTTAGTAAAGTTTACAAGGTAAACATAAAACACTAATGGACGTTAACACCAGAATTTAAGGGCACATTCACATTGGCCTTTTGTTGTCGAAACCTGGTCTGATCTGAAAGTCCACTCTGTTTGAGAAAATGTGAATGCCCCAAATAAATTCTGATTTAGATCAAAGAAGCGGACTTAGTCCACCTAAAAACGCAGGTCTTGGTCCATTTAAAGCTTAGCAAATACAGGAAGCGGACTAAAAAGTCACAAAAAAAGTCACTTCCTGCATTTGGTGTAGTATTGCATATATCGTTTGTGTTAAGGGTCCTCTATCTCGTCTGTTGTACCATTATTCTAATGGTTTGGCTTGTTTGACCAAAGTGTGAACATGTTCTTGGTCCGCATGGATACACCCCCTACAACTGAGCTGAGTCCCCAATCGGATCGAGTCTAGTGGACTATCCTGATGTAAGAACTCCCTAAGTGCATTTGGTTTCAATTACATTTTTACAGAAAGTACTTTTTGTATGTTGGGTTTTTATCTGCTGCAGATGTTTCACAAAACTGAAATAAGTTGCACAATATCAGTCTGGTTGGGTTCGAGTGGCCTTTCTCTAATATGAACCTGTACACCTGTACAAGTTAGCTACCAAGTGTCCCTCCATGTTTCTTCTTTAACTGAATGTAGAAGTTTGTTGCGTGGTCAGAGCAAGATGAAAACACCTGTGCTACCTGTGCTATGATCTGTACTGTTCTGCCTAAAATGCGATTCCTGGTGGTGAACGTATGCCATATATTGCTGTTTAAGTTCTTAATTGATCTCAGTCTCAGACAGGCATTTTATTAATAAGTCTGATCCTTAGTTGAGATGACGAAACTGGCATTCCTATTCATGTGTAAAATGTTACATTTTCTGTTATTCCTGTTGGTCACAGCTGTAATCAGCTGTATCTAATTTTAGGTGTCAGCAAAAGTTTTTTGCTTTTTTTTTAAACTGGCAGAGGAATTACTTAAATTCTATTCTCTACCCATTTTGCTTCAGTAAGGGTCAAATATTGAACTGTTCATTTACAATTTTTTTTTTCTTACACATTCAAACTTCTCTTGGTAAATGAGGGTCCACACACAGTGATCACTTGTCCAACCTGTTGCTGTGTCCTGGTGCCAGGACTGTTCAAAGTCCAATTAGTTGTAACCTTTAGAAAATAACGTGCCTGAAATAAAAATATCAATATGTATGCATCCTATCTATGTCAGAACTCAGCATGTTACATCAACGCAGAACATGCCAGAACCTGTGTTTCCCAGAAAAACTTTTTGATTATTTTCTTGAAGCCACAAGTTCTTTCCCTGCAACAGCTCCAGCTAACTGGCAGATCAATCAGGAAATGGTTTCGGCTCCTTTCAGTCAGTGAATTCACTCAGTTGCTCTCCGATCCTCCTCTTTGTTTTCTTTCACTCTAATGGCTTCTTTATCATTTCTTCCTCTGTTCAAAGGGCATGCAGTACTTGACTGGCTGTAAATCTGTTCGAAGACTAATCTGCCACTACCTACCAGCTGCTCTCTTGGCACTTGCCAGGGCCAACATTCCCGTTGCCATGGAAATCACCAGCCGTGCCAGTTACCCATAAGGCCTGGCGACGTGCCGAGTAGTCCGAGCGTAGCAAGCGTGTGAGAGCCCGTGTGAGTGTACGCAGAGTGTGCCTGGACAATGTGAGTCTGTACTATTAGAAGTCAAACAGAGCCGTGCGTCAACGGCCAGCGAAAGAAAGGGCTTGATTAACCGCAATCACCAGCTGTTTGTCAGTCTAAGCCAGATTAATGGTTTAGTATAGTACAGTATTTCTTTCTTTAACAATGTTCAGAAGAGAGGTGGCCAAAGTCAGTTGAATGATGCCATTTGTGTGATTGTAAGGATAGCTGAAGCAGACGTTTAGTCTGAGAGTAAAGCTTCAACCTCAACTTGCTCAAGGAATAGTGAAGTAATCTTAATCCTTTTCTTCCCTAAAACATCAAAGTTTGGAACCAAAACCTTTTAAAACGGGCCCGTCTTCCCTTGAAAAGTTTAAATTAAATACATTTTATACTTCAAGATTAAGCTGAACAAAAAAGAAGACTAGTAGATAGATGGATTTTCCGGTGTCAGATTTCTGGAAATGCTGATTCTTGTTATAAATTAAGAGATCAGATTTTAATTGAGCATAACTGCCATAACCTGTTGTTTTTCTTTTTGATCTGTTTTTACAAATTTTGACTTATTTTCTCGTGCATTTTAACTATTTTTTAACCCAGAGATGCAGTATTCAATTGTTTTCTGAGATGCATATTATTAAATTTTGGCTCCTTCACTTGTTTCAAACCTGAATTTAGTTTGTTGTTTGCACCACATGCCTCGGGTATGTGTTACCACTTTTCTTTAGGTCTCTATGAAATTCCACATAACAATACCTTAACAGTACACACATGAAAAAAAGTCTCACTTAAAACATATCATGGACTACACACATACCGGATTCCTGAAAGTTCTGAGTTTAGTTTGAGAATTGACTGATAAATGAAGAAAATTTTCCATCTTACTTTAAACTTTGAAGTCTAAAGTCTTTCTTAAGATGGTATGAGCTCATACTCTGTGTTCAATACCTTATGTGGATCAGACGTTACATTGTTGGTGAGTCGCAGCATGTTTTTTCTAAAATGTTTCAATTTTCATTACAAACATCGTTTTAGGTTGTCCTGTGATCTTAGAGCATTTGTTTTATTTGTTGTTGTAGTTTTGATGTTTCCGATACAAGTACATTTTTCTACCAGGTGGAATTACAGTGTAATTACACTGTAAGATGAATTTGACAGAAGATACGGAAATAGATCCTTTAATGTGTTTTCTTATTGATCATTTAAATATAATCTTTCCAAGATAATAGCTCATCTTAAACAACCCAGGTATTTAAAGGATGGCACCAGCTTGACAGGACATTTTTTTTCACTATGAACTACAGTAGTATAGTCTGTTGACAGTCAGGTTGTGACCCAAATAATTTTTCTTCTGTATCTGCAGAGCATATTTGTCACACCATTCAACTACTTTATTAACACCTCAATGATGCAGCCCAGGGTTGTCTGACCTGTTAAATAAGGCGAGTAAAATTATATAAACAGAACACTTTATAAATGTTGATTTGGTTCATCAACATGGCAGTCATCAGTATACAGATACATCAGTGCAGACACAAAGTAGTCAGTAACTGAAGTAAGGGATAGCAAGAAGCTGACACTTTTAATGCTTAGTAATTAAAGATCCAGTAAACAAAGTTTAATGACATTATGTGGCGCCGACAAGCAGTTGAATGTAAAAGGGTCTTTCCAGAACGGTTTATTATTTTGGTCCTTCAGGACTACTCTCTTAACATGGTAGTGCAACATGGTGACGGTCTGTAGAACGACCTGCAGCAACAAAGATATTCTGAGGTAACAATACATTTATTGTTTGTTCATAGACTCCATCCTGACCTAAACAGTTCTGAACAATATATTACACATTGACCAGTTCATCATTATAAAAAAAAACTCTTGTCTGCAAAAACAGAGAAAAGCATAGCTCTCACAATGTTAAACTACTTTTTTCTAATTTCATATGATGGTTATGCATACATTTTTATTTACTCTACTGATGAGACTTAAAAGTATAAAAATAGATATCCAGAAATGTGACATGGATATGGTTTTTTTTTCTGATTTTGCAGCTATAAATATATATATATATATATATATATATATATATATATATATATATATATATATATATATATATATATATATATATATATATATATATATATATATATACATATATATATATATATATAATGTGTGTGTGTGTGTGTGTGTGTGTGTGTGTGTGTGTGTGTGTGTGTGTGTGTGTGTTATTAGTGGAAATCTTAAACAATTGCTATGCGAGATAATCTGTGTTATTTAATAACTCCAGGGGCGTTATCATCCTTTTTTCACCCATTACTTTCTAACATAAGCTTTAACTAATAGTCACCAATGCAATGTATTTTTGCCTTATGTAGCCTGAGAAACATGAAGCTCACAAGTACCTAACAATGAAATGCAGTTACGTTTTTATTCCTTCCAACTAGAATTGTGTCACAAAGTGAGCCTTTGATGTGCGGAAAACGCTGTCAGTGTCTTAAGCCAAAGAATATTTAACTTTAGGTGTTGTGAGTCACACAGGCAAAAACAGGACTCACTGGTTCGAGATGAAAAAAAGAGATAACCAAAGAAAAAGCTATTGTTGTCCATCACAGCACGAGTGGCACATGAAGCCTGCATGCTGCTCTTTTTGATTTTCCTGTGTTTTCTAGGTATGCATGAGGCCCCTTCACTGAACATTACTTGCGACACAGGGATGAGGAAACTGCTGTGGTTTAGTTGCCACAGAAACCAGGTGAGAGCATGTGCTCAGTGTGTGCTCTATCAATGACATCACACATTCCATGACGTCGGCAAGGCAACAAAGCAGAGGAGAGGGGGCGAAGTTAGGCACCACAGTGTTCAATTGATCTCCTTTAAGCCACTAAAGCCTGTGAGGGAAAATATATGGAAAAAAAAGCCTGCTGCTCCCAGAACTGTCAACTTGTTCCCTTGTGAGTCAGTGGGACATTTGCTTGTCCCACTGACTCACTTACATGATTACATTGAACTACCATTCAAATGAAGTTGCTTCACTGCCAACACTGCAATCACTTAAATGTGGATATAATTGCAAGTTTTCTATTTTTCTAATCAAAATGGTCAGTGGGAACTTTTTTGGCACAATACATACACTTTGTTCACATAACTTTTGTTGTGTTTTTTATACTTTCTTTGGACTGCTTTAGCATGAATCCATTCAGCATTGTTTCATGTCACATTGAAGATGCCCAAAACTACTTGCGATGTAACTCGCTCTGTTACTCTGCACTTCACAATCACATCAATAGATGAGTTCATTAACCCGCTTTTTACAAGCATAAATTTTGCATCTGTTTATTCAATGTGACCTTAAAAAGTTGAGCAATAGCAGCATAAAGGCAATATTTTCTTTGCAGCATCGTAGCTTCGTATGAAAAGGGCTAAAATGAGAAGGAGACAACTTTCCACGCCTCTTCTGTGTCACAGTTTGAGCAGACACACAGCAGCCCTGAAATGTTTCAGAACTGTCACTTCTCTAGCTTGCCTGCATCATTTGCATTGTTAAAGATGTTTTATTTACTTGCATTTTGCTAGTTAGTGTGCATATTAGATCAGATCAGCTGATGTGCTGTTGCTGTTTCATCGTCCTTTGTTGTGACCTCTATGTTGCCCTCCAATTACTCAACAATATCATAGGTAAGTTCACATATAAGTTATATTGACATCAACATGAAAAAAGGTTTCAACAACTTCCCTCTGCCATTTTTATGTGTTATAAACATAACCATGATTGAATCATGTCAACTCCTGTGCAGTCACCACATGTCATTCTGTTATATTTCCATCTGTAAAAAGAAAATCTCCTGCTAAAGTAGAATTTGAGCGCGAAAACTGTGAGAACTATCCATACTGTCTCCAGAAAATCCAATCTTGATGTGTAAAAGGTTTTCATTTACCCACAAGTTCAAGGCTCAGCTGGTAACGGCATATTTGAGTCAAGTGTGGTTGGTCCTCTCTTAAAAACAAATGGCAACAAAATATTTGTATGTGCAATTAACTGCAATTTAACTATTTCCCATAAAAGACTCCTCTTGACTGGATTTGGATTCCTGTGTTGTGGAAAATCAAAGTTTTCAGGTCTGTCACATCCACCAAATAAGCAACAGCATGATCTATGATGGAGCTTTTAGTTTGTTTGTTTATGTTGGTGCAAAGTAAATGGTAGTTTTCTGAGTTGGTTCCATAATACCAGCATCATTTATCATTCCTGTGAAGGTTTTGATTATCTTTTTTTTTGTTTTTTTTTTTTTTGTTTAGTCTAAGGAGATCAGAAACTAATGGATGGGACTAAAAATCGGAGGATGTTCACACATCTTTTGGGTTAAGCAGCTACTTCTGAAATTGTGGTGCACCTCCACCTTTAAAAATGCTCATACCTGAGGTAGAATAAGAAAGAATAATATTTTCACATGTTTCTCTTTATTGTCATAAACGACCTCAGGGCACCGTTCATTGGAAAAACCACTTTGATATATGGGAGTTATCATTTTCTAAATGTTTCTTTTCAGTGTGTGGTTTAAAAAAAAAAACAAAAAAAAAAAAAACTTAAATACTTAGATGGACATTTTTCTTGTTGTCAGTTTGGCTTCCAATTTTACTGAACTTTACATGAACTTTTATTATTACTATGAACCCATTACCTCAATCTATAACGACTGGATTGCTTTTCAACGATAAATGTATCGTAAGACTAAGTTGACTTTTAGTTCTATTGCCTAAAATCATAGTTTTAGCTGAGTGTTTGTCACATTATTAGAGAAGGAAAATAAAATGTAGGATGATTCATGCGGATTTGCTTTAATTTAAGCCTTTAAACCCCTCAGATGCTGCCTTATCACCTGCCTCCATCTTGTTTGACAGATACTGACAAACCTGGCCAGAAATGACCCATTTGCACTTACCTGGCGCTCAGACATGGATTTCCAGTTTCTTGGTCTTTAGATGTGATTATGTTACACTAAGATCAGAGGCATCTCTTCCAGACACTGGAAAGTCTATTACAGACTGCTATTCAGGTTCAGCTCTAACTCTCAGCAGGTTTTACAGAGGATGAACCTCTTAAGCTGCTTTTCACTGGGCTAACAAAACAGCAATATGTCCTGTGATGAGCTGATGAAATGAGTGGTCAATGGATCTATAGGAGGCTTTGTTGCTCTAATCTCACTACATGACTGCAGGAAAATAGATGAGAAATGATAAGAAACTGTATCAAGCAGGAGAACAAGATATTGAAACTAACTTGAAAGTGAGCAAATTGGAGAACACATATCAATATAAAATTATTTTTTGCCTTTCTGGGAATGCGTACCACCTACAAACTGTCAAATTTCCTGTGTAAATGAAGTATAAAGTATGAAATTAAATAATTGCCCTCTAAATGAATGCTTGCACCCTGATTATGATGCATTCAAGGCTGCTTTGTCATCAAAAAGACGACTATAAAATGCAGACTGCCAGTGACTTGCTGACTGCAAGTTCTGTATTAATCCCTATCTCCTGGCTTCGGACCATGGCGGGAATATGTTCTGCATGATAGCCACGTGCCCTCTCTCCTAATCTTGCCCCCAGCTACAGGTCCACTCTGACTTCACAGCCTTGCCTGTGCGGTCCGGCCAATCTTCTCTGGTTCTCTCCTGCCCCCTAAAGCACAAAAAGCAGAATAAGGCTGTGATGGTTGGTCCTGCTGGATCATTGCCTGATTTCCTCGAGTATGTTTCAGTCATGCAGGTGGAAAATGCACTGTACAGCTTTTTATGGATTCTTTCCAAATGCATGAAGTTTGCTATATAAGGAACTTTACATTACAATAAATTGTTTGACGGTAATCTTTCTTATTGTTGCATAAATGCTATGAGACGATAAAAGAGGGAGAAATTGCACTTGGCAAATAAATACTCCCATGTCGTTGGTTTGTTGGCGTGCTTCTTTGAACCTTCTCGATTCACATGCATTCCTCTCGCAATAGGAGCTGTCACTTTGTGTGGAAATTGTCCCTTCAGTGTGTGTGGCTATAGGGAGCGTCTGATGTCCACTCCGTGCCACTTATCTATGATGTGAATGGGAAGACAATGAGACCCCCAGTGGCTCCCTCTCTCTGTGACCCGCCTGAGGTCTGATTTGCCTTGGCAAGGGGGACAGAGGCCCAAAACAAAGCAGAAGGAGTCTCCAGTGAAAGGGTTCAGAGGTCAGCCCCAACACCCAACTAACAGGCCCGTCCTCTAGTTTGGGTTCCTAAATGGGGAAGAGACACAGAGGCGTAGAGACAATAGGATAAAAGGAACCTCCAAAACCATTAAATTCTGAGGAAGTGATGGCCGTGAATGATGACAGAGACTGAATAGAAACTCTAGAGGTGGGAGGTACACTCCATTAATGACCATGGATGCTCCATTATGGCAGTTCTGTGAGGTGGTGATGAGGTGGTACATTTTTTTCCCATTAGGCCCCTCTTCCCTGAACGTGGAGACAATTCCAGATTGATGTAGGAATTCTAGTCAACCCCCGTTGTGGAGCTCAGTACAAGCAGACAACGTGACAACACTTTAGAGGCAGGACGAGTCAAATTGCCGTTTGCGTTACGTCAAGCCTTTCATAGCTCCCCTGAGGGACAATTTGATTGATGGACTTTGTCTTGTACAAAGAGTGTACAAGAGGATGTGGTCATATAGTTCATGGCTTCAAAGTGTGCATGATAATGGATTTCCTTCTGATTGGTAGCAGTTCAAGAACTTAAAGGATCTCTGATGTAAATTATGATTCATTCATTACTCTCCGTCAATATCATTGTCAAAAAGAATTCATCAGGCTACATAAACTGTGAAGGACAAGGCACGGAAATGTGCTGCTTGCATCTAAAACGCATAGTTATCCCTCCTTAAAGCTGCTGAAGCAGATGCATTTAGATGTCTACATTAAGATTATATCACCAGCATATGTTGCTCAGTTATCCTTGGCATTAAGCGTACTTACTGTTGTCTCAGGGGTCAATGTTCAATCCCTCTTATAGGTGCAGATTTATTATTTCACATATGCACTTGGAGCCATTAAATGTGCCCATCTGTGTTTACGAGTAACGGTAGAAAAGGCCTCAAACTTAAGCGGTGGTGATTCAAAGTGTTTTGTGTTATTAGAATAACTGAGTGCTTTTTATATCTAAGTAATGTCACTGAGCATGGGTTTTTGTATGGTAATGAATTTTCTCCAACAGTTTTCACCTCATGTATGATTTACAAATAGTTTTTTTCTCCACAAGCTGTTTCCGTCCCACCTTTTACCTCCCACAATCTTTTCATGGACTTGATCCTGCAGCACCGATTTACAAAATGACTTCGCCTGGATTTTTAAGCCCCCCCCCCCCACACACACACACACGAACTGGTTTTAAAAATGATTTACTCAACACTGAAAATCTTTGTCACTGAAAAAACTTCAGCTGAGAAAATGCCTTACCTATAGTGTGTGTTGATTTTAAAAGAAGCAAAACTTACAGGGATCTTTAGCACCTGAACAGAGAGACAATAGATCACCTATTTTACAACAACTGCTTTTTCTGTGTAGTTCTGTAAGCATTTCATGACTTCAGTTTGTTCTAATGTTTTCCTTATTATTTCTCATACACTCTTTCTTATGTGTCGAATGTAATTATTCCAGGTTTAATTTTATTAGACTTGAATGGTGATCAGGTACATGTTGCAAATTTTCCTTGTTTACAAGTTATTACTGTGAATGCTTTTTACCTTCTTAGACCAGCAATTTATGCTTTCTTTGTCATATCTTGCAGGCTGTGACTCTGATGTTGTGTAAGTTTTTCGATGTATGCATTCTTTTAGATTAGCTGTGCCAATCGGCTCTAGATCAGCTCTACTGCATAGCCTAAGAAACTTGTCCTTCATGTATGCTGTTTTAGGGCAAATTCACATCCACCTTTTTGATTCAAATCTTAGTCCATTTGCTCAAAAGGTTTGCTTTGTTTGTTGAAATGTGAATGTACCAACAGGATTCTGATTCAGATCAAAGAAGCAGACTTGGTCCGCCTGCAAATGCAGGTGTTGGTCCAAATTTAAGCGAATCAAATGCAGGAAATGGACTACAAAAAAAATCCACTTCCTGCATATAGCGTAGCATTGCATTGTGGGTAAATACATAGCGATTGTGTTAAGAGTCCTTGGCTGTGTCTCAATTCAGGCTCTGCACACTTCCAAGTGTGAAGACTGTGTAGGCTACAAAGTGTTCTATGTCGTCTGCACACACCAAAGTGCGCTTACTTGGCAGTGAAATGAAACGGCCTATAGTGTACAAGAATTACCCATAGTGCTCCAGTCATACATTGCTTAGCAGTTACATATGCAAAGTTTATCTAATTACTGATCTCATTCTTCCACAAAAAATACCAAAATATCTTGACAGAAAATGGTGCCAGTAATTTTAATTTTATTTATTTTAATTCATCGTTGTGATTAAATGACAAACACGAGGAGGAGGCAGACCAGACGAGCTCTCCTCTGGCTGGCAGCTCATCCTGTCAAGCTGACGTTTACTTCAGTGAAAAATAATCCTTTTTAGACGCATATACAGTCGTCCTCATATGTATTCATACCCTCGAATTAAAGAAGGACAAAACCAGCTGCCTGTGAAATGAGCTGAAATTGATAAAAGTAATAATAAATGAAAATTTTATGAAAATCAGTTTATTTTCTAATTCTGGTTCAATAGAAAGATTTTTTTAAAAAGCAAACAACTATGATGAAAAAATATATGTTACATTAGTCATAAGCTAATATTTAGTTTTGATGTTTCCACTCCAGTCAGGTGTTTTCTGTTCCTCTCAGTCAGACTTCTGCACCTGTTCCAGGTATTTTGTCCCACTGTTCATCAGAAAAGTGCTCTAATTTGTCCAAGACCAATTTTTTTTTTTTTTTTTTTTAACTCAACTGAATGATAAAACAGTGTCATATCACATCACAAAATTATAATTTAGCACATCTTAGTAATTGTTCCTTTTTTCAGTTTCCAGTTTTTTTTGACTGACTGTTATAAATTCAGCCTTTTCTTTAATGAAAGGGGATAAAATTTAAAATTAATTTGTAGTTACTGTACACAATGCTGCTGTCCTCCCATCTTGTCTGCTGGGACAAATAAATAAATAAATAAACTGTTTTGCAGGTGTGGTACCTGTGTGGTACCTACACCGGTGCTCTGCTGCTCATTTATTTCGATCAGGCGCGCAATAAATTCTGGGATAAGAGAGGGCGCATAGGATGCATCGCTTGTAGCCTTCGTTTTAAGCTAATCTGGAGCCAAACAAAGTCCGGATTTTAAGGGAGAATTCAAAGGAGCCTTTGAATCGGGACAGCACTTGGAGCACCACTATGACACATGCGGCTGACAAATCCACACTTGGCAGTGTGCAGACCTGGATTGTCTGATGTTATGCGGTGTTTGTTGCGCTGTAGCTCTGTAGTATACTTGCATAACACAAAATAAAATTACCCAAAACAGTGTTTACCTTTTAACAGTTTTCTTCTTCACAAGGGACTTGTCCTCTCTTTAGCTAAATACTAGTGCAGCGCCACCTTTGGTGAGAATGGGGATATATTATTCTAATGGTTTGGCTCATTTGACTAAAGTACAGGGTGAACATGATCTTGGTTTGCATGGATACACCCCCCTACAACTAAGCTGAGTCCTCCAATTGGACTGAGTCTAGCAGACTATCCTGATGTGAATGCACCCTTAGTCTACGTGCTATGTCTGAGTGCTCACAGATCTTTGACCCTGGTGGCCCGTCTCAGATTGGTGAGGATGATAAAAATTTACATCACACATGGTCAGACAAACAAAGCATGATTTTCCTATTAATGCTTATAAATATGTTTACAAAAATAGAGGCTATGAAAGTTGTAAAGGCAGATGGGCAGATGCTGTCCTTTGAAAAAGCAACAACACTGAGCCGCTGAGTTGACAAAGCTCATTGGTTGAATGCTGACTGGCTAAAAGTTAAAAGGTCTAATCAACAATTAACCTAAACAAAAATGACATAGTTCCAAAAATGTTGCCCTCACGAGGACAAAAGTATTGCCTGTAAGTATATTCTTTGATAGCAATCTATATTTAAAGTACTTTGCTTTACATTATGTACTTTTTTCACAAATACTGGTACGCTCTTCCACGTCGGACAAAAGCCATCACATTCACAAAAAAAAAAATTAAATAGTGCACTGATCTCTATATAAATGTCAATAACTAAATAATAGTTAGGAGTATATTTGTATCTAACTAAGAAAAAAAACTAAGAATCATTCTTAACATCAGAATTAAACATAATATGAACATAAACCCATTAATTATACAGTAAGAAATCACATTTAAAGTCTTTGGGCTTTTTTACTGACTTAAAGCACAAGACTTTATTTTTCAGCTCCAGAAAGTCAGTTTATGCAAGCAATAAATACATATGTCCCTCTCAAGATTTCTGTAAAAGAAAAAAAATTCCAGATGTTTCACAATAAGAGTGCTTACTAATACCTCACAGACAAGTGTTAAGCAGTGCTGCCAAAAAGGACTGACTATTTTTTTACCATACAGAAAAATGCACCGGTCCAGCCAAAAATAGGCTTTCCTCACTTTGAGGAACTGCTTACAGGATGATATTCTATAGCTGCCCCACTCACATGCGGCTCCTATCATGGGCAGCTAACTTTGAGCAGAGATAAGGAATGTGACAAGCACAAAATATTCACAGCACAACTGAATATATTCATAGATCTGGGTCAGCAAACCAACCACTCCATGTCAAAAGCACTCCTCTACTCATTCTTCGGAGGACACTTTCAAGAGAAAGTGCACTGCAAACTGAAGTGCACTTACAACATCTTAAAGGTTAAGTGCTTTGCTTGTTGTTGCTTCTTCTACACAAAAGGGAGATGCTGTGATATCCAAGCATTTCTATTCTCCAACCCAGGGTTAGCAAGAGTTGGTATCAAATCCCCTGGTCTTCCAGTGCTGGCTCAATGAAGCAGCAGGAACAGAGAAAGGTGTAGTCCATCTATTGGCATGGATTTATGTGATCAAAGCAACAGCACTAAGCTTTTGTACAAGGGAGTGTCTGCTGTTTGCAGATGGAGATCCAGGTTGCTGACAAAGCTTAACAGGCTTCAGTGGGGAGTCAGCTAGACTGTTAACTAGCTGTATAAGCATGGTAATATGCTAATGTAAATATGCTAATCATTCCCGCATTGGTGCAGAGATTTAGCCTGAGTAATGAGGAACATAACAAGGGTCAGTTTTTACCTTTGGGACAGGCTTGAATGATAAACCTGCTTAATCACAACTACATTGATTGACATAAAGTGTGGTGTATTCAGATATCAAGATGTAAATATGGATATGCTAATTATCCTTGTGAATTATTTAGATATTTCTCATTTTTTACAGAAAGGCTACATAAAAATCAAAGGAAAAAAAATTGTATCTGGAAGATTGAACCTCACTACAGTGAATGTTTCTTGTCTAGGGGTCTTTGTTTGTCAATTAAACTGGGAATTATTTTTTGTGCCGAGTGCACTGCAGCATGCATAATCTAATTTTCTACCAGTGACACCCCCCATCCAATGACTGGTGTCATGGCCCTGATACGGGTGAACTAGACTTTCTTTTGATTCAGCTGTAATTAAAGTGGACTAATGGACAATTAGTTTGGTCTAATTTTCAGGACAGCACTGGTCTTTTACTCACCTTTGAACCGCAGGGCTTGACACCAGTCTCACGTGCTCGGCTGGATCTATACATGGCTGTGTCAGGGTCAGCTGGGTAAAGAGGTCGGCCATGCTTTGCTAGACCTTTGATTTGTCAAATAATTGTTTGTAGTAATGTGACCAATGCACATTCATTGTATTTGTTGTCACATTTTATGTTTAATCTGACATCAATGACAGGGCACACCACTACCAAATGCACCAGTTAACATCATTGTTTTTCACCATGTTTGAATACTGAACACATGCTGGTTTCAGTCCCAGTGATCTGGAAAAAAGTGCATAAATAAAAGAATCTAATCCCAATTTATTCTTCATTTATGTTTTTCCTGTGGTGTTAGCGTTCAGACTGTTGTGCTAATCGACTATGACGTAGCATTTTCCCATGAGAACAGTGCAATATCTTAAACATTTTGTCGAGTCTCAGCTTTGCTCATGAGAATCGTGTTTACTTTTTATCATCTTCAGCAGCATTTAGAGATGGATGGAAATACTTTACATAAGATGGAAATATGCACAAGTTAGACCAAGTGTATACTGATATCCTTTTTGCTAACAATAAAAATGTCCCAACTAATAAAGGCAGCCCTTTGTCTTCAGTCAGGAAACCTGACCTATTTGTGTTAGCATTGTTTTGTCCTCATTTAGGTCTTCATGTCAGCATATACTCCCTCGGTGTCTCAGTTAGAAAAGGAAATCTTGAAACTCCTTTTAACTCTTTCCACTGATTAGTCAATGAAGATAGAGTATATCTAACTATTTACATTAGCTTACTGTATATGCATCAGACTTAGAGATGTGGATGCCATTAAGACATGCACATCCTCTAATAAAATGCACTTCCATTAGAGTTTCTTGAATATTTCATCTTGATGATTTTTGAAGGGCATCATTTTTTCTGGATAACTATTTAAAAGGCTTTCAGTCTGTTAAATACATACAATAATATACTATATGTGCATGACATCAGATGTTCGGTGTTTATGGTCAGAGCACACAAACACAAACCCAGTCATCCAGAAGCAAATGAGCACTGAACACAATCGAGGTAATCATCTTCCTTTTGGCACAGTGTTGGATGTACTTGTTTAATTTCAAGGAAGATGGATTCAATTAAAAACAGCCCTGTGGAGGTTTGTGCCATATGGGGGCAAGAATTGACTCACTGAATCTAAAATTTCTGATATTTGGATATTTATGTTGAATATAATTTTGAGACCTTTATTAGAGTTGCTTTTATATTAGCCTGATAGGAGTGTATTTCATGAGCTTTTCTTGGATATTGACTGTGCAGCTGTGTGCAGCGAGAGGTAACGATGAAGTTATGTTAACCTGGTGTACTTATCAAAGCTGGCATTTGTATGGTGCAGCATGAGCTTACACACTTCCTGACTTTCACATGGGCCACATTTTAATATTTATGTCTTCTGTTGGTTGTTGCACCACACTGGCTCCTGACATGTAGCTCACTGTGAAGTCAGAGTCTGTAAAATTGAAATTCACATGATAAGACGAGATGAGCCATATCATGGAGAACCAGACTCACAGCTGTTGGCTGCCTGTGTGTGAGCAAAATAAAAACTCCAGAGCAAGGCTGAGATGGACTGTACAATGCAAAAATTTCACACAAATTCTTAACATGTGATGCTACATAGAGAAAAGGAAATTTATTTAGATCAACATTTCTTTGTTTTGTGAGTTATGTCTTACTCTGAGGAAATGTTCAGATCACATTGCACCACATCTGGTCCATCAATAGCAACCGATACCTGTGTGATTCTGGGGATTAGCGCAGAGACTAAGTGTACCAGCAGAGGAAAGACATTTCTTTGAAATAAAATAGGATAAAAGATCCCACTTGTAAGGATTTATTTCATGTAGTCAGCAACTCTCAAGGGCATGCTGATTTAGGATGGATATGAACCTAGTGGTCCAGCAGGCCATGAGATCCTCCAGCAAATGCAAAAGCACTGCAGTGTACATGACTGCTTCTCATTCTTTTTTAATTATAGCCCATATGTATATATACATATATATATATATATATATATATATATATATATATATATATATATATATATATATATATATATATATATATATATATATATATATATATATATATATATATATATATATATATATATACATATATATATATATATATATATATATATATATATATATATATATATATATATATATATACATAGATAGATAGATAGATAGATAGATAGATAGATATATGAAAAAGTGGATGCCACATCCCCTTAAAAGAACAACTAGTCAGCTACTCTTTTTTAATCTAAAACTTATGTGGTTTGATGCTTATAAGTTCTGTTGTAGTTAATTGCTTTGTTATTTACAGGGACTGAAAACTGTAAGAAAGACAGCTGTATAGGATTTAAACATTGACACTGTGTGTTTGGACACACCATAGATGTGCTTCATACCTCATACTAAATCAGCTTGAAAGTCTTCACTGCAGCTTTACAGTCCAGGTAAAAGACTGCTAAGATCCGGGGATTTCATCATTTTTTGACTGAAAATGCAGATGACAATCATTTGATAATTATGCACCATAAATAGCAGATCATGATTTAAGTTCTTACCAGATCATGTGGAAGTTCTAAGTAAAATATAAAAAATTTATATCAAAATTTTTTTAAAGAGTTTGGTAATAATTTCCATGGCAAAATAAACAGGAAAAACTTACGTTTTGTTATGACTAACAGATTCTCTAAAGGCGTGTTTCATGTCAGTGACCTTTTAGTCTCTATTTAGGCTCTCAACAAGTCTTAAATGACAATAAAATAAAGATAAAACTTTTTATTTTTTCAGTCCTTAAAACTACTTCTGTGTCTTTGTAAAAGTATTCTTCCATCCCTGCCACTGCAGCGTTCATGAGCTTTTGCGTGTTCAGTTTTAACAGCACGGCTTACATCCTATGTGAGTTCTCAGAAGCAGCTAGTGTGTGTAGACTGACAGCTGATTGCACCACGGTTTAATCTTGTTAGGGATTTTCAAAAGTGCTGCGTCCACTCAGATGTGGAGATAGGAGCGCCACGCAGCCTTTGTGTGCAAAATTTCCATGCTCCCGAAAAGGGGTACAAAGGGCCCCCCCGGTGATGTCATTCCACTGTCAGCAAGAAGTACCTCGTCTGAGGAGAGGGGCCAGGACAGGACATACTGTGACCATCACAGCCGAAGCGCTTCACCCTGACCCCCACTGAACCAATATATAGCAACCCCTGCCGTGAAGTTCAAGATCAAAACCTGTTTTCGCCACACAACTATATATAACCCAAACTAGCCTTTATAATGCTGCCAACAAAGCTCAAATCCCTACAAAACAATCAATACATGTCTTGTTTTCTACAGTACGTGTCCCTCCTTTAGGCATCCAGTCATATCCAGTTGCAGTGTCATGAAAGTGCAGCTGTCGGTTTGGAAATATTCTTCGAATGCTTATATTTATCTGACCAAAACTGACAGCCCGTGCACATGTTCACATGGTGCATGCGTACCAGGAATCAGGAGTCTAGGACTCTCTGACAGAAGATAATACTGGAAAGCAAAAGAGACTTAGTTTTTGCTCTTTCAGTCTTTCTTGGTTTGTATTTATTGAATCAGTCAATGACAGAATACAATTTTATTTCAGCATTATCCTGTATCTGTAGAGATGCTCCAGCATGCATAAAGAAAAAAAAAATCTCAGATCTAACTGTATGAACCTACATAACAGATTCATTTGTTACAATTTCATCATTCAACCAGCAGCATTCAGAGAGCCGAGAACTCAGACAAGCCTTTATATTTTATTTATTTTTTGCCAGTGATATTTTTCAGTTAGAAACACATGGCAAACTCTGTTATCTCCCTAATATAGAAAATCCTCCTGGTTCTCAGCAGTGATCTGGCTCACCCCCAAAATCCAGTCACCTGTTTATTACACTGTTCGTGAGATTTCCTGCAAATTTCATCATAAGCTGTCCATAGCTTTTTGAGTTACGTTGCTAACAGACAACACACACTGCAAAATGCATGACCTCTGACTTGGCAGAGGTAATAAATGCTTAAATCACTATGGCACATAAACCTGAACACACAGGATGTGTGACCCATTTAATTTACAACGTATTGCTGCTGCTCAGTAAACAGTAGTACACATGCAGAGTGTGTTTACTCCTACTGCTACCTAGCTGACAAGTTCAGCTTCATCTTTGCTACGTTTTCCACACACATGACCCGAGCAATAGTGTTGTGGAATATTTTATACTACTTTGATGCCAAAGATGCTACAGAGAGGAATCTAACTTCCACAATAGTGCATAAATCATTATGTGGAAAAACAAACTGCATATCATCTCTTTGTTAAAGTAATAAAGTGCAAACAAATCTGCTCTCTAAGTATGAATTTTATTCTTATTGGATCGTCTTTGACTCCCAAAAATATCAAGTTTATGACATAAGTAATGTGATACATTTAAAGAAGTTATCAGATGTTGCAGCAGCTGATTGCATTTCCACGTGTGGAGGTTGTCTCATGCTGCTTTTGCACTTTATTGCACTCCCTGGCATGACTTGCTATTTAAAAACCTTATTCTCAGCGTAAACTAAATTAGGCTTCATTACATTTAGTGTGTTTTTAAAGTTGTAATATGACTTGCATGAGGACTTGTTGAGCCAGCCTCCTAGTCCTTAGAAACAGGTTAATAAATCTCAGCTGTATGTGTGTGAACAAAGACAGATGTGTCTTAACTTAGCTAACTTTCCCGTGCAGCAACTCCCATTACCAAGACATTGTGTGTCACTGAACTCTCCCCATTTTTAGCAAGCAAATCTGGAGATGCTCCGTTGGTTCATGTTACAGTGATATATCACAAACACACCAATAAAAATATTCGGATAAGCTTGTGTCGCCCACAAACAGACATCTAACACTTGGTTTCATATATACGGTAGCATACAGATCCATGTTTTATTAGGTATTTATGGGGATCAGTCACGTGTGTTCATCAGAAGCTGCTTTCTCACCCAACACATACTACTCCTCCTCATAGCGTGTCTTGCCCCTACCACACACATACACAAACACACACACACACACACACACACCAGTGGTGTCCTCTTAAATCCGAGCCTTTCCACACTACTGTAAATCATTTTACACTACATCATCAGTAGCTCTCACTGAGTGCCGACACTTTGACAGAAAAGGACAAGCAGCCGGTGTTTTAAAAGTTTGGCATTTGACATATGGTATGTTTGACACCGGCTTCTTCGAGTGCAAGTCACCAAAACATGGTGCAGCTACCTCAGCTCATTTCAGAGCTAATCACGGTGAACAGATCATCCTGATGCTCAGCTATTACAGTCATATTAAATTATTGCACTTAGTTCATGACTGAACAGTTTATATGGATTTGAAATCCTAAAATGTCTAATTAAAGACATTAAAGTGTTAAAGGAAGTGAGTGTGGTTAAAGTAAATCTGGGGAAACCTCTTGTTTCTTTTTTTTATATATATGTATTTAACCCATCATGAACTCATTAAAAGTACTTAAAAATGTACATTTTCAACCACAGAAAAGAGTGTTTTAATAATATTGGAAGACATTACAAAACCTTAAAACTTGGATTCTTTATTCTAAAATTAAAAAAGAAATGATACAGCAGTAAATGGTCAGTACTAACAGTTTGTTTTTGTTTGTTTGTTTTTCTTTTCTTTTTTTTTTGTCTTTTTAAAAAAAATATTTTTATGCAGAACACCAATCCCAATGAAGTTGCTAAGATGTAGCCTGATCTCTCATGATTGGTGGAGAACTCAGCATGGTTCTATGATTTCATGGACCAGCATGCAGAGTCATTTTTTATGTCCAATGAAGTGTACAAACATGGCCATTTGCCCAATAAAGAGTTAAGCCTGTTTCAGACTTTGAAATTTAAGATTAAAGACTTCATTAGTCTGGTAAGGCAACAGGGATCTTTCACTTGGATAAAGGTCCATCTTAATATCTTAAAGACTTATATGAATCCACGACAGTGACGAAGATAGCCAAGACAAGTGTGTCATGTGCTATTTTCACAGTACATTAGTTATGTGCAGGGGTGGATCTACAGGGGAGCAGGGGGGCTAACTGGCCCCAACTTTAGAATCCTAATTTATGTTGTAAACCCATAGCATCTCATTGCATTGAAATAAAAAATTAATTTACAAAAGTATATTAATATCATTCTAATCTTAAGGCCCTGCTGTAGTTTCGGCCCTGCTGATTGCCTGATTTTGATGTTCTTGTACACTCATGTCTACAAAAAAAAAATTCAAACAACCTGGTTGCAATAAATAAATATCCACCTTCATAATATCTAATCTGTCATTTTTATTTGCAAAACTCTTTCTGGGCACGTATCACCAGTGGTGAACAGTTTGCGATGTCCAGGCGGTTTGGTCCTCTTGAGTTAAGTGCAGTGTGAACACAAACAAGGTGTGAAATCTTTTGTAAATCCCCCGCCCAATCGGACTGAGTCCCCCAGACTACTGGTGTGAATGCCCCACAATACCACCCCATTACCTCTTGCCCCTCTACTCTATGTTTAAATATCTTAGATCTGCCACTGGTGATGTGTGACTCCAAAGTCAGTGTTTGTTTGGTTTTTTTTATGGCAACACATTGTTACTACAATTTATGTTAGCTGAACAATATCTGGACTGATTTACATACCCAACAGGTTCTACAGCCCTTTTTTTCTTAATCACACTCCCACTGGGTCTGTGACCATTATCATCCACTCCTTTATACTCACAGCACTGTGATGATTCACAGATTTAATAACTTCTCACAAAACAAGTTTACCCTGATGGGAGTCACAATATGCTTTGCTTTTGTATTTTAAAGCATTTCTTTAGTTGTTTCCTCAATTTCATTTGTCGGCTTCATCGCTGTGGTTCGAGTAGAGTCAAAAACCAGAGCTGTTGAAATGATGCTTGACCAAGCCCTAAAAACAGACCAAATGACAAAAAGACTGGAATACCAGTAACTTCCACATACAAGGACAGGTCAAATTACATCACAAGTTACTATAGATCTAGACAGAGCAGAAGATGATTAATGGTCTTCCAAAAAAAGTAACAGAAAAAAAGTTTTAAAAGATTTAACCACCTTCATACAAGACACAAATACACCGAGATGGTATTTAAATCTACTTAACACATGTGCAAGAAGGACAACTAATACACTACATACAGGGTGACCCCAAGCATTTTCATGCTTTTTCTCATTAAATCTGTTAACATCCTTCTATTTTTTCCCTTTTAGGCCTAAAACACCTTCCAAAACAGCAGAAATAATAATAATAAAGATCATATTCAAAGAGGTTACGTCAACCCACTGATCTTTATTCTAATTTGGTACAAATTGTATAATCAGGTGAAGCTCATGAGACAAAAGATGAGTAGATGATGTCCAGTTTTGCAGGAAATGTAGAAGAAAATCATTTTAAAGGTTAAACAAAACAATGTCTCTTAAAGGAAGATTGGCAGTGATTATTCACATTCCTCCAACAAAATAGCAAAATGCAATAAAATGATAGACCTGTATTATTTTAGGCTGTTAAACCCCTAAAATCCTTCAGTTTTTACCAAGAAAAATATATCAAATCAAACTCAAAACAAATTAAACTTTATTTGTGAAGCACTTTTCATGCAGCCACCAACAAAGTGCTTTACATAATAAAAACCATTTCTGAATATTAAAAATAAAGCATTCATTTAAAAAACACATAATATTCCCCTTCACACGTAAATGCCTCCAACCACCCCAAAGAAACAACTGCCACAGAGGACATCACCACAGGAGCAGCCAACACCTGAGCAGGCCGGTATCCACATCAGAAACACCGGAAAGTTCAGTGCCCTCAGTCACCCGTAGCAACAATCCTGCAGAAAAGGCAGGCAAAACCCCTGGTGTTGAGGATCCTTATGAGAGTTAAAAAGTATTGAAACGTTAAAACAAATATAAAGATCAGCATTAAAATAATAAGAACAGAAGAGAAAAGACAAAGTATAAGAAAACCATTAAGGAATTTATAAAGATGACGTAATAAAATCAAATAAAAGCTATGCTACAAAGGTAGGTCTTGAGCCTCTTTTTAAAAACATCAACAGTCTTTGCAGACAAGTCGTTTATGGATAAAGGACTTGTGGATAAACCGTTTTACTGGCCTTCTCTACTCTATGCTGTAACAGGATCATTCAGTTGCAGTATCATCTGCTACTGAAGTACAGTACACCTTAAAAGATAAATTATATTGGCAACAGTCAGAAATAAGCATTTACTGAATCTACTGTTATAATTGTAGCCTGGAATGGTATAGATTATTCAAACCTTAGGAAACTTAGCTTTAAAATGCTGGATAACATGTGTACGTGCTTGGAAGGCAGACTCCACTGCCACTCACGGGACAAAAAAGAAATACCACCTAACTAAAAACATCTGATCCCATTACATCAATTTAAACACATGGATTTAATTTAAACACTTCCAACAGATTCCTCTTCATGGACATTTTGTCTGTTTGAACCAAAACAGGCTGCAGAAAGCCACCGTGATGCAAACAGGGTGACACTCTGACCACCAATTCCAGGGTGTTGGCAGATGATCTCAGTGCAGCTCTTGATGCAAATCCATCAAGCACAGAAAACCACAATGAAACGCCCTGAAACTTAGAAGTTATAGAAAAGTGTGTGTGAGACAGCATGGTGTCGAAAACATTTTGATCATTACTGAAGAAAAAGCGATGTTCTGAATTCATCATGGACGGCATGGAAGTGGTGTTGGCGCACAGAAATTACTCAGACCTGGAGTTGTGCAAACGTGCTCGATTCAAACAGATTTTCCACAGGGAGTGGTCTGCTTGTTAATATTAAAGTTTTAAAAATGGGACTGTTTTTTGGGCATCTGGACTAAATGATGACATAGCAGTTCAACTTAAGGCCTTCATTCACTGCAAAGAGACTGATATATTGAGACAAGCGTAATTCAGGGGCTTCTGTTTGCAATAAGTACCTTTCATTTATAAGAGCGGGCTTTTGAAGTGGAAAAACACCACCTCTGCAATGTGTTCATTAAAAACGTTATTATACTTTTCCCCTTAAAGTTCATCATCAGGGTACTGAGTCACAGCAGTCTTAAGCAGGACCCCTGTGCTGCAAGCTTATCCTCTACAAAGAGATCCAATAAGGACAAAGAACACATTTTCCCATAAATACCTGAATTTGGCCAGTTAATGATGCCTGCACAAATGGCCCCGACCAAACAAAATAGCCTCAATTGCTGGTTAATTTATTGGAGACAAGTACCATGCTGAGATCAAACAAGCAGCTCCCGCCTGTAGCACCTTCGCTGCAGTGAATTTGCTGACCCCACCACCTTGTGCATTTTTCTATAAGGGGCATGAGAGGCCAGAAAAAAAAAGAGTAGCCCCAAGGAAAAGAAGAGGTTAGAGCACATTTGGTTTGGGTTTGTATGATGCTTGTGTAGCCCAATAAATTAGCTTGTTAGGAGATGTTCTGTACTCACACACAGTAGCTAAGAAAACATCAGCTCAAAAGCCAAATATCCTGAATGAGCGGTAGCTGCAGGAGACAGAGACACACATGACTGACAGATGTTTGTACATCTTGTCTGCCTTGGATAAACATGTTGCAAAGAACACAGTCATCAAACTGTTTCTACCTTAGGTAAACATAGTGCGTGGATTTGTGAGCCCACACTAAAGCTTTCCAAGCATACCCAGTTCGGCTTTATGTCGTTTTTTTTTTTTTTTTTTTTTACTGGGTCTATCCTTGAGCCAAGGTGAAGCTTGAGTTTCGTTACGAGACAGTTTTAATGACCAGGTTAAGGGCTTGGAATTCTCACAACCTGAGCATATGAGGAGGATTTAGTTTGGCTCTTTTGTTCCTGACATGAAACGGCACATTGTTAGTCATGGCCTGAGGGCACAGTGGCCAGAGTGCACTACAACAGGTTATGATCATCAGAAATTTTTCCTTTCTTCTGTTGTTGGACCAAGACACTGTTAACTCTTGAAATGCTGAAAATGATTTTCTTTTAGAAATTGTATGCTTAAGGAACAACAGTGAAACAGATGTGATGTTTGCACTGAAAAGACATTTCATAGTTGTAGCCAAACATGGGTATAATTGTACAACACATGGTCCATATAAGTCCTAAATGCAGGTGAAATAGGACAACTTTAGACTGAAACAGCAAAATATATTCATCAATTAACAATGGCCAAATCAAGAGTTTGACTGATGCTGCTAAAATAGAAGCCCATCACTCAGCTGGACAACATAAAAATGCCTGGGTGTTCATGAGAGACAGAAGTGGTGGACAATCACAGGATCATTTCCACGGTTAAGGAGGGGAAAAAAAATCTCACTACATCCAGCCAAGTAAAGAACACACTCCAGGAGGTAGGCATATCATTATCCTCTAAAAGTCGCCCATAAAGAGAAGACTTCATGAGAGTAAATACAGAGGGTTCACCGCAAAGCTGCAAACCATTCATGAGACTCAAGAATAGAAAAGCCAGATTAAACCAGAAAAAAAGGAAATAAATCATGTCGGTTAGTGAACATCCATCTATCTTGTTGGTGTCATTTTTGGCTCTTTTGGATGCACTTAACATATTTATGGATCAATTCAATAGGATGAATGCTTGTGCAGCACATTGAATGGGTTGTTTAATACATTAGAAGGACAATGATTATTTTATATTTCAGTGTTTAAATGCATGTGATGTTTGAGCATAAAACCAGTTTTGTTTTCTTTGTTTAGAATTACAAAAAACAACTAGAACAATTTTTCATACTAATAACTAAACTAATAATGATAATAAAAAATATTGTTTAGTGCATTTTTACCTCAATTAAAAATGTACATATTTCATTATTTACCTATAAAGTTAGGTTGGTTTGCCCAGGTGTGAATTATACACCACTCTCCCAAGGTGTCTTTGTAGCGTGTTTATGTGCAACTTATTTCATTATTAATTTTCCTCTCCAGACGCTGACAACATGAGGAGACACACCGGGGGGTCCTGCCGTTGCTGCTGGTTATTGGCACAGGTGTGATGCATAAGAAGACCTTCTACAACAACCTAACAACTCCTAAAATGCCCTGCAACGGTGGTGTGACTCTTCAGTATGTAATGCACCACCTACAGGTTTTATCATTCTGTTGTTTACAGCTGACTCAGCTTATGGAATCAGCGTTTGGTCTGTCAGCAAGACAAATTATTTTCATTTTCTGTTAAACATAGATGGAGAAGTCATCATTTTATCTGCTTTGCATAAATCTTCCTCATTTTCATCTTTGCCTCCCATCATCATCATCAACAGGCTAAGTAATGCCAACAAGGAGCAACCATATGAACCATTCCTTTGAATTGAACACAAGGTTTATGCTGAGTGAACATAATGAGATAATAAGAGAACACTGCTTTGTTTACGTTTATCAAGAGGGTCCTTAAATTTCCTTTAGTGAAAACCATAAATAAACTTACACCCCCTCCACCCAGGAGTCTTCTTCATGCAGGAGTGTAAACCTTCAGATATTATTTGCAGTGTGTTTGAGGGCTACTTTCTTGCTACACAACGAAAGAATTGACTGTGTAATCTCAGATGTGTATGACAATAGTTAGACAAATTACAGACTTTCATTAAAACCATGTATGTAAAGGATGCTGGTATTACGTGTTTTTCTCCATGGTGTTTATTTATTAGGAGTATTTATTTAAGCCTAGTTTGTTTCTGGCCTACGGTTTTCTTCATCGTCAGTTAAAAACAGGTTTGTGTGCACTGGCCTCTGACTGGTTATTAAAAAAAAACACTAAAAGCTCCCCTCATCATAGCAACGGCCTCATCTCTGTCTGCAGTTTGATTTGATGTGGGTGAATGTGTCAGGGTCACAGCCAGGAGGTCTCCACCCCGCTGGCGATGGACCCCATTTTTATGGAAGACCCCCCTCTGTGTTATTGAGACATGCTAGTCATGTCCATTATGAGGTGTAATTAGGTTGTTGTGCTTGTTAACTCCTATTATCTGAGAAGCTCTGAGATGTCTACATGCGGCTGGTGGAACTGGCAGGGTTTGCACTTGGTTGTAAATTTATCTTGGCATCCTGATCAGAGACAGAAAAAAACAGATCAATGTGCATGTCTTGTGAATTTACAAACTTTCTTTTCTTCTTGAGTATATTACTGATGTGCTTGCTTTCAAACACAACACTAAGAAAATATTAATTGCTGATTACTTGTGCTTTGACACTGACACTAGAGATATATTGAAAACTGTTCCAGGTCACCCTTGGCAACAAAAGGGTTGCGAGCAAGAAGCAAACAATGGATCAGGAGATAAACAAGTCTATCTTTTTAGGACATTTTAAGAAAAATTTCCATTACTTTTCTCCTTTAAAAATGTGTGTCTCTTCCTCAGCCATCTTCAAAAAATCACATAAGAACACAAGATAAGTGGTAATCTTGCCATGCAATTAGGTTTTACATCAGAAAAAGGTAAGAGGATGGTCAAAAATATTAAGAAAACAATCAAATATCCACTTTTATGAGCTCAGAGGTTTTTGTAACACTGGACTGCAATTTCATTGATGCAAGTTGTTGCCATCATTCCTGTAAGTACCCAGGTGGTGCAAACATGTTGAGATCTGGCTGTCTTGCCTTGCAGTTAGGGTGAGACATGAAGAATAAGGAGGGAAGTTATACATCGAGTTATGAGTGTGATTTCTCCTCAACATTTGAGAGGGAGGTGAACTGAAAAGGTTTGGTCACTCAGTTAAAAGCTCAGATGATGGTTTAATGACTTCAGACCTCCAGATGTTGAAATCCTCATTTAAACACTGCATCACAAAGTTGAAACATTGATGCTTAAAAGCTTATCATGTTGGACAAAAGTTAACTAATACTTGTGCGTGGTTAATACACACACCACTGCAGTCACTAATAGACATGAACCTTTGTGTTTGTTTCAATAACACTGATTTGCATTATGGGTAATATATGTATTATCTGTGTGTGGCTGAAGTATTCAAGGATAGACAAACACATAACAGTGAAGGCGGCAGATTTTCTAGTTTATTGTGACATTTGTTGAATGTCACCATATTTAGATGTAAATTTGCTGGTGACTTGGTCAAAGATCAGGGTCAACGTAAGCTATGTGTTGGGGGTGGCAGGTGGAATTTTGAATGCCGGTCTCACTCCTCTCTGTGGGTGATGCTATAACACTAGACAAAGGTCATGAGCCACATTCAGACCTGAAGGATATGGTATGCTCCGCGTTTCTCTCAGATCCAGGTCACTCCTGTTGACTTCTTGAAAGACGGGCTCCACTGGATCCGGGTACTGACCTCAGTGGAACCTGAGGAATGAGAAACGGGTTGGCAGGTGAGGAGGTGAGCACATGATTTCTGGTGAATGAACTCCGTCCTCCCTGGCACCAATCCCAAACCTCAGCGAGGAATGTGCAATCATGACACACTCTGCTAGAGAGTAGTAACCTGAAACGTGCTCTTTATAGACCCCAGTGATGGTGAATTTATTCAGCTCTGCTGGAAATGGGCGCGGATGAAGTGCTTGAGATTTGATCCAGTTTTAATTTAACCAAACAGATGCAGAAAAAATGTTTATACTTTGATCAAATGGACAAAAGTTGAGAAGAAAGTAAACAGATGCAAGTTTTCCTCATGTTAAAGGTGAAATATGTAAGACAGGTTATTTAAAAACAACCAGAAAAAGCTGGTATATCACAAAGGCTTAGTCAAGGAACAAAAGATTAAGAAATAAATGATTGGACATCACTTCAGTCCAGTTAAAAGATGCTGCTTTTCTAACCTATAAAATTGTTTTAAACTAGTCTCATTTACATCAGAAGGTATGTAAATAATATCAATGTTCACTATGCGATGCTTTACATAGCTTACTATGTAAAAAATCAAACATTTAGACTTCATGATCAGTGTATGTTCAAACTGAATGACCTTTTCGGCGCTGGTATTTGAGGTGGCTGCTCAGTGTTTCATCTTTGCTTGCTCACCTGCAAAATCTCCCTGTAGGATGGTGGGAAGAGATTGTGACATAAATGCAAATCACTGAGGCCGTCTGAAGGAAATACTGTTTGGTGTGGAAGAAGTCAAGGTTAGATGACTTGTGCCACAGTGGGAACAGAGGATGTGGGGGTGGCACTTGACAACCGACCTCTTTAGTGTCTCTCAGACAAAGAGAGGCAGGAGCTGTCTTTCAACATTGCTGATCTGTCATTTACTGAGGATCCCTCCTATAACTCAAACCATGGAACATCTGAATTGTCTTTTTGTAAAAAATGATGGTTACTTGGTATATTACAGCTGACACATTATTCATTGATGCACGAAATAAAGTCTTTTGTCTCTTGGCAGTTCATACTTTATGAAACAAGCAGGAAGTGCTTGATCAGAGCAACTAGGTTTTTTCATTCTGAGATAAATAAAAAGTGAAATATTAAATCTTTGCAGTAGAAAGTTTGTGTTCCTAAGAGCTTAAATAAAGGCAGATGAACTACTTTTTTCTTGGCCCTAAATATGTTTAATCTCTTAACTGAAATGCTTATTTATTTCAGTGAAGGTTGGCCTGTTCATTGGAAATGCTTTTTGGATTAAACCTTTTCAAACATCTTTCTATTACCTGGATGACTGAAAATCACCAACAAACCCTCTAGTAACTGCAACACACACATAAGAATCTCCTCCTTTAATATATAATAAAATAGATACCATAAAAAATGGCTAAATTTTAAGAATTTCAAGAGGTATGCATGAGCTCAGTGACATTAGTTACAGCACCTGTTGTATGTTTTCTCATCAAGCAAGACAGGATGCAAATGTTTTTAAAGATACTATCACAGAGACTGCATAGATGAAGCATGCACCACATATTCTGCGGTCTAAATGGTGGGTTGCCAAAATCAAGCTTGCAGCTTGGAAGGCTGGAAGGCAAAGTTATGGGTGACATTAAAGAGAAATGACCTGACCACGTCTAATGCCTTCTGTCTGTCAGTGAACTCCTCACACTTTTGACTGAAATATCCACTTATACTCTTATAAAAGCTCTTTCACGACTTAGTATTGAGTGAAAAGCTAAATGCTACCACAGAACAGCTCCTATTTTTAGATTATTAGATTCTTGCTTAGTCATTGCAATCGTTTCCTTTTAGTTTAGCTGATGATCAAAAGGTTGGCGTATCTATACTATATCAGTACTGACTTGATGTCAGTATTTCTTTTGTTTCCATGGCAAAGATAAATGTAGAAAATGTGCATGTGCAATGCTAACAAGACAAGACTGCATATTTTCATCTAACTGTAAAGTTACAAAAAGAAAAGAGGTGGCATTTGTGCTACTTATAGCAGGTCACTGCAACATAATAGCGAATACCGACCTACAGCATCTACATTTACTGCTGCACTATGATGAGAGAATTTCCACTGTTGTCTTTGAGTGATTTGTTTAAACTGAAAATTAAGGGGAAGACAATTGTATTAAGATCAGGTGCAAATGCTGCTGGAAAAGTTATGTGCACAATAATATACACTACTCACTATTTATCAAGGAGGGGAGGATGGGGTTGACTTATAACTGAAGATAATACAGCAGGTATGTACAACTGGGGCCTTATATAAAGTTAGCTGTCGCTGTGGAACTTGTTTTGCTCTGATTTTGTTATTCATTTGTGCTTGAACGCGGGTCCACCTTTTAGGAACTAAAACGGGAAATGGTCTGGAAAATCTTCTGGATTAATAAAATGTTTAGGAGCACCTGACGGCATGTAAGGATGAAGCAGCTCAGACAGATAAAAAGGACAAGACAAATAAAAGTACCTTAAAATGGATCGCTATTAAATGAAGTTACTAACAAAAGAACTTGATGCCAAAACTTCTATCTTTCACACGCCAGTACTTTGATTAAGGAAACCCAGTGGACCAAAAGTAATGAAGTAAATAAAAAATGGAACTTCTATTACTATATTGATGCATATGACATATTTATATCTGAAGGCAGAACAGCAGCGAATATACCTATTCTGCTAGGGATCAATTGTGACATTTATTTGCGCTTCTGTTACTTTAGACAGATATATGGTGGTGTGACTCTATATATATATATATATATATATATATATATATATATATATGTTATATAAAATAATTATATATGAAAGTACAGCACAGTTTTGTAGAGCCCAGCATGGACTGCTTTAATAGCTTTACTCACATTAGATTTCTGTCCATTACTACTCTCTCCCTCATGTCCTGGATGTTCTCACAAACGTTTTGGTTATTTTATGCCTTTTCCCTTCCCCTATTTAATGTGTTGAACATATTACCAAACTAAGTGAAAACAGCTTAATTGTTTTTTCAGGAAAGTCATGCTTTTCTTTTCTTCACTTTATCTGTTGACACCATTTTTGTTGGTCAAGCGGGCCAAAAACAAGCCATAATGTTTTAGTTTGTTGCAAAAGAAATCAGTTGTCTGGATTTCTGAGCTCCCTGTTGGAGAAATTGACCTAAACCTCTCCGCAAAAAACAGATTTTGGACTTAGAAAATTGGGAGAATCTTACCAATATGGCTGCCTCACACATAGAAAGGCAGCAATGTTAATTAAAAAAACTAGTTAAAACTAGTGAATTGTTTATGATCACCTCTGTCAGTTCATGTCTCATAACTCATCTCACAGGCGTAACCTCAAGTCACTGAGCATGTTGCTGTGGTCAAAATACATCATAATACTTTTATTGGCTATAACTCACAGCTAGTTTGGATAGTGACTAAATGGGCAACTGCTTAACTTTTTACAGGAATGCAGCAAAAGCTGATGTGACTTCTTCTGTGGCAGTTTGTTTACACAAGGTTGGAGAGTTATATTTTAGTATATATGGGTAAATTTTTCAGGAAATTCATCCACTATGCAAGTATTTCACATGGTCTCTTCTTGTGAGTGTCTGGTTGTTATGGATGGATACAAAAATCTGACATGATGGTACACACAATACATCTTACCCCCATCCACACTCCTCACTGCCTACCTACCTACTGTAGAGAACAGTTCTAACATAAACAGGATAATGAGCTTCAGGCCTTCTTCATTTTTTACCTTTTATTTTATCCCAAATCCTTTTAGCCCCACTGAACAAAAGACAAAAAGACAATTCTCCCAAAAACTGCAAACACAAACCACCAGCGGGCACCACCACCCATCTAACACAGCTAGGTATCATACACCTCAGACAGTGCACATCAGACAAGCAGAGTGGATGATTCCTGTCCTGCCTCAAGTCTTACTGTACTCTCCTCATCTGACTCACTGAGCTATCTAAAATGGACCTGCCCATTGACCTGAGTGGGCTCGTAAATCACGCTGATGGCTTCCATAGGTGGGGGTCTCTGCAAGGTAAAAGGGTCATAAAATGCCTCCAATCCACTTTCTCCAAATTGATGTGTGTGCGTGCGTGTGTGTGTGTGTGTGTGTGTGTGTGTGTGTGTGTGTGTGTGTGTGTGTGTGAGAGAGAGAGAGTTTGTTACTGCTTCCTGCTGAGATATGTGAATGCATTAGAACCAAGCCAAGACTGTTTAAAAGAAACATAATGGTTTATTGATGCCCAGCAGTGAAGAATGTGAAAATGAAAGTGAGTTAGTTGCATAATCATACAGATGTGTAATTATTTTCATTTCAGAGCCTTTTGACTCAGTAATGTCATCAGAGCTACTAAACACTTTTGTTTTTATAACTGCAGTTAGTTATTGACTAATTTCTTGTGTTTCTTTGGTCAGGATTTCTGAGACTGTTTTCTACTTACACTTTTTCCCACAAAGATCGTCTGAGTCGAAGAACAAAATTCAACTAAACATGAAAAAGCAGTTTTTCCATTTGTGCTGATTAACATGAAACCATAGAATATCTTTCATTGACTTAGAACTGTTATGTTAAAAGTGAACATCTGGTGTGTGGGTCCAGCATGTTTTGTGAGTTTAGTTTTAGAGAATATATATAGTTGTAATTATAGTATATTTTGTTTAATTGCCATCCAAAATATGTTCCTAACCTCAACCAAAGCCCTTTTTCACACATGTGCTGGGTAAATTGCACTCTGTTGCTTTTCCATAACATAAATTTCTCACTGTGTGAACTGCTAAGTTTGTGTTAGTTATGCACAGCAGCAGTCCAGGGATATAATTTGACATATGATATGTATTATATCAGAGGATTTTTTCTGATTATATTATTTTAAAAAAAACAATAATCAGATGAAAATTTTCATTTAAAAATTTTTTCTCTGCTGTAATTTTACCTTTTTGATTTAATAATTATATGTTCTACAGTTTTTTTTTCCCTTAGTTGTTTAGTCAGATGAATGAAAAAAAGTGAAATGTAGCTGAAACCTCTGCTGTCTGTCTAACTATGTACACATGACTATAACTGCTCCCATTTACTGTAATCACTGCTGTGAGCTTGTTTTCATGACATGAATTTTTATGGCAGAAAACGAAAACGAAGCACTCTTCCCTCTGACACACAGGAAACAGTATGGAGACAGATCTCTCAGGTTAGATAATCACTCTTTTTGAGTTAATAATACATACTGACACTGTAATCCAATGAAATCCCTAACAAGTAAGCTATAACACCACTTTTCAACAAGCTTAAGCATATAAAAAGTTTTATTTGCAGCTTTCTTCATCCCCTGCTGCTGCTTTTCACAACAACTAATTTGAATTATGCTGTCTAGACATGTTTTGCCTAAACTGTAACTTAGACATATTTAATCTTATTACCCTTGCCCTATTATCCTCAGTAGATCTTTCCATCCTTTTCATCACTTGTCCAAATGAAGGGTGAGGAATATTAAAAGGAAAGTGAATGTGTGCATAACTGAAATCAATCACTTTAACAGACTAATAAAGACACTAATGTTTATTTAAAGTACATGTTAATGTGATGCCCCAACCACTGTAAGCTCTTATTTGTGATTCAGCAGTTGTTTTATGATGATTTTACCAGATGAAGTGATACTGTGTTCTATAGAGATATTTTCCTCTCCTGTAGTTTAAAAAAATCATATCTGGAAACAAATTTAACAAGAAAAAAGGCCCTAATAAGTATTTTATTGACAATCAAATCAAATGTGAGTAAGATTCTTCACCATAACAAAATCCAAAATCAAACTTTACCAAAGTTTTACAGGATACATTAGATAACAAGGCCAGTAGGTCACTAATCCTCATCATTATTAATGGGGAAAGTGATAATTTTAGTTTGGCAGCTCACGCCAGTTTGATGTTGGCACCCCATACAGCTTTACCCAGGGTGCCCAGCGGAAGGTCAAAGCCTGCGAAGAGGCCAGGTCTGAAATATGCCTGTGATCAGCTTAATGACCCACAGCACAATTAACACTCTGCTGCTCAGCAGGTCAGCATGTGAATACGGAGGTGTTTATTGGATGCTGGCTTCGGTTCCCTGGTGGACCCCATTGCGCCCCAGCTGATCATCTTCCAAACTGGAGCTGGAGGCATTCCAGTCTGACACATGCATGGTGCAGTGGAGTACAGCAGCCACAGAGAAGCAGGCTGACACACATAGCAGCACGAAGGGACCAATGAAGCACTGAGGAAGGGATGGTTTAGATCTGTTTTCATCTATACATTGTCTATAACAAAACATTTTGTTTTCTTTCCCCTCTGTCCATTACATTTTATCTCAAACAAATCTTGTCATGAATATTACCTGTAAATAAAAAAAGGGTTATAATATAAACGCTTCAGAAGCTCAAAAATGATGATGAGTACAGTAAATGCTGAAGGGGTCACAGCAAGCAGATATTGGATCCCAGCTGATTGGTCAACATTAAAGCAACTGGAGATTACCTTAAATCCAAATATCTACTTATATAATCCCAGACTGATTAATCACCTTATTTTACATGCAGCATATGGACAGTAATAAAACTCAGTCCTTTACACAGTTAAAAGTGTGAATTTTCCATCTTTATAGGCCTTGAAGGGGATGCTCTGCAATGTTATAGAGTCATGAAGAACTTTGCTGTCCTTAACTGAGTAACAAAAGACAGAGACTGCCGGCTTTGTAGTGTTAGTTATTTCAAAACTATTGTGTGGCATAAGAAGAGAAAACTCCCACATTCACACACATCTGTCCCTGAAGATTCACTCAGCTCAGCTCAGTTATCTAATCATGACAAGTGGAACAGAAAACGGGGAAATTCCCATTAGATCTGTGCAGTCTGTCTTTCCATGTGTTGATTGTGCAGATACTGAATGTACCAGGCCTGGAGAAGCAGGTGCATTTCATCCCAGCCAGATTCTAGACCCACTGTCTCCTAGCAACAACACCAGAAGAAGAGAGCAGCACCAACACCTCCAAGGGCTGCTGCTTTTACCAGAAGAAATCTTTTGGCTTTGTTTGACTGCCTTGATCAAAGAAAAGAAAAAAAAAAAAACGGGGGCGTTTGGGGCGTGACTCTTGTGCACTGGACCGAACAGAGGACAAATTAGTTTGTACAGTTTTGTGGTTTTGTATTGTTTTGCAGCAGGTGTGAAGCATAAATGAGCAATGTCCAGGTTGGCATTCATCAGTATGGAGACTGTTTTTTTTTTCTGTACAGATGTCCTGCAGGCTGTTCCCCAATTACTGTAAAAATTCAGCTTATTTTGTGATCAGCACTATTAATTATTTCACTCTTAATTCAGAATGAAAATATACATAAATCAAGATAACAAACATGAATAGCTTTAAGTTTAATCCAAAATCTAATAATGTAAAAAAAAAAAAAACGTTTCTTTATAATAAGAATATAAAAAATTCAAAACTGACTTTTTTCAAATGTTATTCAATTTACTCACTTGAGTTTATTTATAAAGAAAAACTTCATGTTGACAAACATGATATGATGCACTGTTGTTTTCTCAGTAGGGAAATTCGAAAACATTATTTCATAGTTAATAGTTTGTATAGTTGGAGTTGTCAAAATGTGAGTAGACATTATTTTCTAATAATCTTCCATGAGTTATTCAGTTATTTCAGCTTGAAGAGCTTTGATTATGTCATTTTGGTTAAACACATGAATGTGCCTTATAACAGTCAAGTTTTTGGTGAGACTAACATAGTAGTTCATTTTTTCATCTTGCCATGTAAACTTCCTGGTTTACATGGCAACTATGCACTTCAAACTCCAAAGCCATGGATGCAGATTTTAATGTTTTCCTTGTTTCCATAGATAAAAATAACATCACTGTCCTTTCTGAAACTTGACTCTTAATTATCACTTGATGAAATTAAAACTGCCATTCACTCCTGTCCTAATGATATGTGACCTGTGGAGTTTTTATTAAAACAAATGTTGAATGTTGAATCTCACTAACTTGTGTTCTCCTTAAAAAAGAAAGGAACGAGACTAATGTCACATCTTATCATCCCTGAAGTCTATTAAACAGTGATCAAAATTTTTTTTTAAAGTTCATTGACTTCCTTATTGATCCCGACCAGTCTGGCTTTATTCCTAACAATGTTGTGCACACCAAGAAAAAAAATTTCAACTCTGCTTTCATTAGACTCACAACTATCCTTTGATCAGATAGAGCAGAGATATATGTTTGCCACCATGCATAGATTTGGATTTGGGAGGTGATTTCTGAAAATGCTGCATATGTTGCATGTTGCACATAAATCTTCTGACTTTCTTTCTCCCATGCTTAAAGCTTTTGGTATTGCACTTAGGGCATCCCCAAAAATCATAGGTATTAGTTTGGTAATGTTTCCTGCATTATATTAATTTCCTTAAATTATGTTATCTTAACTTTAGGAGATGCATCTCTCTGCTTAAATTTAATCTCAACTCTGAATTACAATTGATCATTCTAACTATCCAGATGTTAAAATGACAACGTCACAATCGTTTTTTTCCAACCTGGGCCAACGGATGTTGAATATTGGCCAGAAAATGACCACCAATAATAATGTTTATATAAATAATATCGCCTGTAATCCCATTTCCAGGCTTCAACTTATTCAGTTTAAAGTAATTTATTGTCTATTTTTATACTTTTTTGTCAATGTGACCATGATTTTTTTTTCTGTCGTATTTTGTCATTTGTTTTCCTTTTTGTTTTTTCAATATTCTAAAAATAAAGTTTACAAACACAACCTGAGTGAGACTGACCCCATGTAAATCTTGTTTATTAGGAGGGACCAATAAGTCCCAAGCATATTGGATGCTGTATAGACTGGATGACAGAACCAATTAAGCAGAATCACGGAAACTATTTTAACTTTAATTGTAAATGATTTTATTTCCTGTAAAAGAATAACAATCCATATTATACTGGTTAAAATAGTCCACTTTGCACAATAATATTTCACAATTTTTTATTCCCAAACAAAAAAAACTGTGGTACATTGTATGTTGTCCCCTACAAAGTAAAAGCAGATGGTTTGAAACTAAAATATGATGCAGTCATCTTTTCTCACTAAAATTTACATTAATAAAAACTGATTTAGCAGTCTTAACCAAAGATACTGACAGAAGAGGCACAGATAGGGTGCATTGTGGGGTTTACTAGCTTACACATTCTCATACGTTTTTAGACATCAAGAATTTTAACATGAAATGATAAAGAAGCCAAACTGGCTTTACAATATTTCACTGTATACACTGCCATATGTATCCTTGGCAAATTCAACCCAAGATGCATCCATAAGTGTTTCAACACTGCAGAAAAATTCCAACATGGTTAAAAATTTCACTGATTAATAAAAGGTTAATTATTAAAATGACTTAATTCATCTCTGGCATGTTTGGACATGAAATGATTAAATGGGATCTCTATTAGACTTGGAAAACATGGAATAATGGTTCACAGGTTTACTTTCTTCTTCAACATAATGAAATTTCTTCCATAAATGGATTAAGACAGGGCTCAAACCACTACTTAAAAGTTCATCAAGATGCAGGAAACAAAGTGTTTGACGCCCAAGATTTCATGGTAGGAGGAGCCCAAGACCCCCTGCTTAATGCACCTCCCAAAGGTCAAATTTAACCTGCCCCCCCCACTCAGAGGTTAAAAACAGAAGCTTTTCTTAGTTTATGAACTCCTGCAGGGGGATCATCCCATCCTGTGCAGTTAAATACTACAGAACTTTCTTTTACTTTCAAGCAGAGACAATAAACCTTTTTAATGCAATAAATCACCCAATAAGAATTTCAGACAAAAATGCACAAAGCTTTCAGAACTGTTTTATTTGTTGCACAGATTTAAACATGGGCTCTGGTGTGAACAACAACCACTTCGAACAAAAAAATGGCTTTAATAAAAAGCTGGAAAAATATACATTATAACAACCATAAAACATGAAGGGTCAATATATTTTTAAGATTATGCTCAACTAACGCATACACAGGAACATATTCGGCCAAGAAAGAGAACTTTATAGTGATGGATAGGGCAAATGTACTGAACACTTCATGTGGTCTACTCTAGTCTCAGTACAGAGATGTATGTTTGTAGTTGTTTTTCACACTTTAATTCTGGTGCTTTAATCCATTTTAAAAACAGGCTACTCATCAAGATAACAAAACAGGAGAATATATCAATTAAGGTTAATCAATTGCTTGATTTTCTTTTTCTACTTAGTCTCATTTCATTAGTTTATTTTTAAAAACTGAAACCTTTATTTGTATATGAAGTCCGCGAAAAGGTCAGTTACTGCATTGTAAATGTCTTCCTTATTTTCTTTTAGTTTTAAGTCTCTAGGTCTCAATCGAGATATTGGCAAAAGAAGAAAGTCTTGTTCTGACTGTATGTTTTCAGTCTTTTTAATGCTTAGAATTACCTTTTTATGCTGTTTCAGCTTTTACAGTGAGAGTCAGCTGGAGTAACTTTGTTGCCTCTGGAACATGTTTGTGTTGGATCCTTCTGGGCTAAAAAACCTCAGAAGCTTTAACATGCATTCCTCACTGTGAGCTCTGCAGTCTGACAACATCAGCCTGTAGTCTAACAAAGTGAAAGATATCTTGCATACTTTTGCAGGCTCTGTAGTTTGGTGTCTTTAAAATGTTGTGACATTTCATGACATCTCATGCATACAATAGCTGCAACTGTGTTGCAGATTCTCACACAATATCAGATGTGCAGACTTTGTTTTCCAGAACTTTAAAAAGTGCATCAGTTTTGATGAAAATGCACTCATGTGCCATGGTTCAGAAACATGAAGATGTTTTTGAAGAACCATGGATCAAATCTTGCAGCTATCATTAAGAGTGTTGTCCCAGCTGTCAAGATTTTCATAATACAGTACTGGTGCTGGTATTGGTATTGTGGGTGCTGCTTTTTGTAAATGTTCACAACATCATCCGGTAAATGGGAGCATTTTGTGGACTTGCTGAAAAAATGTTCCTATAGTCCCTCAATTGTTGTTTAAAGCAGTTCTACTCTCAGGCACAAACTTTGTTGAATACATCAGCACCAGGTTCAATTTGTGCATAGCAGTGAGAAAAACACGGCCTCATGCACCTTCTCTTTCATTTTTAGCCTGCACTCTGTTAAGCTCTCACAGACCAGACAACACCATTTTTTTAAACCTCTCATCTTCCTCGATAAAAAGGCATGCAATAGCTCCACTCTGCTGCTTTAATTAGAGGAGTTTGACTTAACATCATTCTTACGAATTATCAGGTAGTGTTTGTACAAGAAGTGTGAATGAGATCTTTTACAATCCTTTACCTGAGCATTGTGGATGCTAATGATGTGTCCCTGTTGCTAATTTCTTTTTAAGCATTTTGGCTTTAAACGTGAGCCAGCGATCATTCATGTTTTCTGAGGCTTCTTTGTAAATTTTTCAGGTCACTATATCCCATGTTAGTTTAGATCTTATCACAGCGGTTTCAGGTTTACCAGTCCATTTGTAAAAAAAAAAAAAAGTCTTATCTTCTGTCCGTAAGTTTGAAGCAAACCTTTTAGCTCCAATGTTGGTCCTCCATCCCTCATCACCTTCTGTTTGGACTGAAAGTTTAGTTTTGAGAAATGTCTTAGTTCAGATATACAATCCTCCATCTGGGGAGGCAGACGAAGCAGAGCCTAAAACAAGCAAACCACTGTACTTGACCTGCTGACGTTGGCTTACATTTTGGTGGCAATCACCGATTGCCCATGTGTAGGACAGCAGCAACAACCATCTACCAGCCTGCATACCTCTACTACCAGGTTCACCGGAGTGCTGTCTGCCTTACCTAGTGACTTTTCTCTGCTGTTTATTGTCTAAGGAGCAAAAATAATGTCACACACTCATAATAAAGACACAGACTAAATAAAGTCATGGCATCTTGTAAATCTTTCTGTAAACTTTATGTTGGTGACATGCTGAGGAACAGACACAGGCTTGTTCCACACAACCCAGTTAGTAAGGGATTGTGTATTTAGGGCCAGATCTAAGATCCTAGTTTGCTTGTGCAATCTAGAATTTTGCATGTAAGGCTGAACCACGGTTTGCGGGTGATTTACTAAGAATGATTGCGTAAATGAGTGGCAGTTGCAAATGTGTGGCAGAAATTAGGGTTTTGGGCATGATGTGGTTTCCAGCATGGAGAGTTTGGAGAGCAAGCATAAGCAAGAAATCTGACAGCGACAGAAATAATGCTATGTGGGAACAAATTTAATAAAAGATTTAATGCTGCTGGTAAAATGATGCAAGTCAGATATTAGAAGGTGATCAGAATAAAGATCTGCATATGCTATATGGTGGTGGGGGGGGATAGAGTTACTGTCACCTTTAAAAAAAAAAGAAAGAAAACATGAATGAATATGACATGGTCTCTTTCTGAGGTATTTTTTATCAAGGATTTCAATAAATGACCCACCTACAAGCCAGACATTTATAAAAACTCACCAGCTCGCAACTTGGAGAACATAAAAATGTTTGTTTGTTTTTTTTTTTAAATCATCCACTGGCCTGAGAAATTTTGCACATGGATGCAATCATTTGCTCTTATTACTTAGAAATCCAGCTACTGAAAAAAAACTAAGCTTGTTTGGCCTCAGTCAATAACCGTCGAGTGCGTGGAAACTTAAAAACCGTGACCATCTAGTGACACTTGGTATTTAGGACTCAGACAGCACATCTGGGGGATCCCAGCTGTGACACATGATATCTGTCATTTGCAGGTGTGCGGGACTCCTTTCCAAGTCCATCCTGAGTTCCTCCAACAGCTCCAAAATAGCATTGCTGGATAAGCCATATGTTTTGATGTTTGTTTCTTTGTTCATTGCAAAAAATATCCACACAAGGGTGAAAAACGCATTGTCTGCATCTCACTGCTTTGTTTCAATGTCTCTTTCTTGTGACAATAACTACAGTCATAGCCACAGGTTTGATGGATCACATTCTGGGTGCTAAATTAATATATTTACATGTTCTCCTCAAAACACACAAGCATCTGACATTGCATATTATTTGAGAAAGACGTACTAATTGGATGAAGACATATTATTTTATAACTCTCTCTGCGCGCCGCTAGTAAATTAGTTTGTACTTTTTGAGTTTGCACACGTTTCAGCACATGCAAACCTTTCGTAGATTCAGGCCTTACACTCAGTTCCACTCGCCTTGCCACAGCCTCAGATTTTTGCATTTGATCAGGAAATAGGCATGACCACAGAATATGTTTTTGTTTGTTTGCTTGTTCGTTAATTTGCTTTTTTCCTTTCATGTCTTCATACGGTCACAGTCATTTTGTGCATATATATAAACATATATAGTTTATAGAAGCCCACTTATTTCCTCTTCACACTGCAACTGTGCCTTAGAATCTGCCTGTTTTCTTTACAGCTGTTGCATCAAAAACGCAAAGTTGATGTTCTGTAAGATCGGCTGGTAAAGGGCATAACACCATACACTGCTTTGAGTAGCTTTTGCCAACAGTCTTATGGCCAAGCCTCTGAGCTCAGAGGGTTAGAAAGAGAGGAGGGAGAGCACATAGAATCTGTAAGTCTTCATCTTTTTAGCGTAATGGCTCAGATACAAATGTTCACTGCTAATTATTACACATTGCTGTTATTGTATGCATTAATTTCCCCAATTATAAGAGTAAGGTTTGCAGGAATCGATTATGGACGATACCAACAAGATCATGGTGAATTTCTGGCCCTGAAAGTAAGCAAGTCTGCCTAAAACAACATAATAAACCAACACATGCATTTTGATTGCGTTACAAAGGAATGTGTTTTTCAAATAATCTCAAGTATTTGTAGTGTTTTTAAGTTTCTAACAGCATACACAGACGGCGCTATCCATACACCATGACATGTTACCCATTGTCACCCAGTACTTGATGTGAGTGCCAACCTTCCCTTCACATTGTCGGCTTGTCCAGCCGAGATTAGGGGCCAGGGCTAGCTGAATGGAAGCGAGAGGCAGCTTTTTTTTTTTTTCTTCTGAATGCTTTCCCTCATCATGAATGAGTGTAATTCTGGGAAATGTGCCCCATGAACAGCGAAGGAAACCCCCAAATCCTGCAGAGCTCCTGAGGGGATCTGTCTTTGACAAACGACTTCCCCCATGCAGGGAGAAGAGCTTCTGGATCAACTCGCAAAAGAATCTAATAAAAACAGTGAAGGTGTGATCGTGTCTGCTGGTGTCATGTATCATGTATGTGTTTCTAGTTTCCAATCTCACAAGAAAGGTTAATAATAAGGGATGCTGCTGCAGGTACTTTATCTCCTCATTTATGATATGTTGTTCCACATCAAGTCCTACACTATCTATGAAAGGGTGTAAAAGAATATTTACATCCTTGCTAAGCGATAATATTCCCTTGTAGCTGTTGAAGAGAGGAGAATGATTGTAAAACAAACAGTATTTACGGTTCTAGCACATTCCCTTCTCAAAAGGTCAAACATCAAACCGCAGCTGAATGAATGACACTGACAGATGCTGTCAATCCTAGCAGGGGTTATACTGCCTGTGGTTAGCCGAGGGGAGGGAGGAATACGACGGAAACAGACAGCTGAGAGGGCCCAATGTTCTCCAGAGCCTGAACAGCTGAGACCACTGGCAGCAGGACCACTGGGACTTGCCTTTTTGATGAAGAAAGCCTGTTGAGGAAAGGAGATGAAGTCTGTCTGCACACTTAGAGCTTTTCCTTAGCCGAGCGGAAGCTATTACCCCAAAGCTCCACAGAATTGATAGAAAGCTGAAGGCAAAAACACAGGCTTACAAGCTCTTCAGCTAATAGACAGCTGCACTCATACAAACCCAGGAGAAATGACAGGAGGATATCCAGAGACAACAAAGCTGAACTGTTATCACAAACAAGCAGTTCTGCATCTTTTTCACCCGTCATTCGTAAGAACAGTTTACAGTTGCACAACAGTTTTCCCAGCGGTTTTGCTATCTGCTGCAGCAAGCATGTTAAGATTAGACAGGTCGTGCATTTCGGTTCAACAGTCAAGCAACATACATTAAATGCAGGAAAACCATTCACCGTGAGGACCTCCTGCACCCACAGACTGAAAAATTCTTTTAGATTTTCAGTCAGGAATACTAAAAGCTTTACGATGTACCTCATGGTTGGGCATCAAAGGATCTTGGAGGTACTTTAATGATCAAGCTTTTATCTTGATCCAGCTGGTTAAGTTAGCCTTGAGTGAGTGATGGAAACACTTTGCACTGGCAGAAAGCAAAGAGCTTGATGTACAGCAACTCCATTTTTTATTAATTTAACAGGAGAAAGACAGAAATCTCACCTTGGCTCAGCCGAGGTCAAAATGATTTTTCTGCGTAGATCTCCCTCGATAGCATAAGATGCTTTACTTACAAAGAGTTTCTCGCACCATAGGTAGTGTGGGATGAAAGTGATCTGAAGAGGGCCTCCCTGCACACCAGACCACCTCAACACAATAACTCAGAGGTTCAAGTTGTGTGCTCAATGATGTGCTCTGTTACTCTCCCACCTTAGAACATAACCTCTGTCAGCCGGGATCGCTCCACTGGGCCCATTGTCCTTCCTCCTGATAGCTATCTGAGTGGTGACATCTGTTTTCAGGCTGTATTTACTAAACTTGGACAGGAGCAGACTCAGAGGATCCCAGGAGGCTCCTTGTTGGGTCTAAAGGGCATTAAAGCTTCCACAAGCCATAAAATGAAGCAGGTTAGACATAAATGAAGGCTTTACGAGGCTTTAAATGAGCCTGACACATGGTGTGTTGGATTTTCAAGTAAAAACCAAAATGTTAGAAATACATTCCTCTTTAAAAGCCTATGTTTTTATTTGATTTGTCATTTTTGTCATGCAGACTCACATACTGGAAGCAGACAGTTCATTTGAATATCTCTATATCTCAATACATCTATAACTTTCTGTGTGTATACACACATACACTCGCGCACGCACACACACACACACACACACACACACACACACACACACACACACACACACACACACACACATATATATATATATATATATATATATATATATATATAGGATCCCCTATTTTAGTGTCTTTTTCATTGTTCAGCCAGTTTCTATATATAAATATATATAAGTTTTAAATCCTTTTGTTTTCAGGGGCAACTTATATACCATGCATATGGAGTGTAATGGAAGTATTTGTTGCAAAACAAGACGCTGTTATCTGGATGTGGGTCAGGAAGGCGAATATTCACATACGACAAGGCCCCACGTGATGAAAAAACTCTGTTTCCTCCACTTGAGAGCTAAATATGGAGCAGAAAACTATCACTATTTTGGTTTTTTATTTTGTTTTATGCAATAATACTGCAGAAACACACTGCAACAATGACCGCAGTTTGAACAGCAGACAAGGCAGAGGACCCTTAAAACTATCGCTATGTGTCAAATGCAAGATGGGACTTTTTTTGTAGCCTGCTTACTGTATTTGATCTGCTTGAAATGGGCTGAGACCTGTGTTTGTAGACGGACCAAGTCCGCTTCTTTGGTCTGAATCATTTCAAAGCAAACTTTCCAAGCAAACAGGCTTGGATTCTCATCAAAAAAGCTAAAGTGAATGGCCAATAAATAATCCATCCATCCGTCCATCCATCCATCTTCTGCCGCTTATCTGGGGTCGGGTCGCAGGAGCAGCAGCCTCAGCAGGAAAGCCTAGACTTCCCCTCTCTCCAGCCACATTTGCCAACTCTGCGGGGGGGAGCCCGAGGCATTCCTAGGCCAGCCGAGAGATATAATCCCTCCAGCGTGTCCTGATCTTCCCTGGAGTCTCCTCCCAGAGGGACGTGCCTGGAACACCTCACCAGGGAGGCATCCTGACCAGATGCCCAGGCCACCTCAACTGGTTCCTCTCAATGCAGAGGAGCAGCGGCTTTACTCTTAGCCCCTCCCGGATAACCAAGGTCCTCACCCTATCTCTAAGAGAGAGCCCGGCCACCCTGTGGAGGAAACTCATTTCAGCCGCCTTTATGCAAGATCTCATTCTTTCCATCACCACCCACAGCTCATGACCATAGGTGAGGGTAGGAACGTAGATCGACTGATAAATTGAGAGCTTTGCCTTCTGGCTCAGCTCCTTCTTCACCACGACAGACCAGCGTAGAGTCCGCATTCCTGCAGACGCCGCACCGATCCGTCTGTTGATCTCGCGCTCCATCCTTCTCTCATTCATGAACAAGACCCCGAGACATTTAAACTCCTCCACTTGTGGCAGGACCTCACTCCCGACCCGAAGAGGGCAATCCACCCTATTCCAGCTGAGGACCATGGTCTCAGATTTGGAGGTGCTGATTCTCATCCCAGCCGCTTCACACTCAGCCGCGAATTGCTCAAGTGAGAGCTAAAGATCACGACCAGATGAAGCCAACAGGACCACGTCATCCGCAAAAATCAGGGACCCAATCCTGAGGCCACCAAGCCGGATCCCCTCAACACCTCGGCTGCGCCTAGAAATTCTGTCCATATAAGTTATGAACAGAATCGGTGATAAAGGGCAGCCTTGGCGGAGTCCAACCCTCACTGGAAACGAATCAGACTTACTGCCGGCTATGCGGACCAAGCTCTGACACCTGTCGTACAGGGACCAGACAGCTCGTGCAAGGGGGTCCGGTACCCCATACTCCTGGAGTACCCCTCACAGGAGCCCCCGGGGGACACGGTCGAATGCTTTCTGGTGGACCAGAATCGCCTCGAAGCCATCCGGAAATCATTCTCCATGGCCTCGCCAAACTCCACCTACACCAGAGTGTATGTATAAATATAAACTCTGGTGTGTATACATATATATATATATATATATATATATATATATATATATATATATATATATATATATATATATGTGTGTGTGTGTGTGTGTGTCAGTCAGGGGTCATGGACCATTTTTAGGGGATGCATAATAAGAAGGGGCTGGATGATGCAATACGTTATTGTTGGTGGAAACAGAGCTGGACGTCACTGCACCTTTGGTCTAACAGTTTGTTGTTTATCCTCAGCAGGAGAGAAACTTAACGTTACTGTTTTTGCTCAAAACAGTCTCAAGTTTATCTGAGATAAGTATCTTTGGAGGGTGAAATGGGATCAAGTCTGGAACTTTCTTTATAATGACCATTCAGTCAAGACAGGAAAACAAATGAATCATAGCCAAAGCTAAGCACTTCTGAGAAAGTGTGTGAGTGCCACAGGGTAACAAATGGTTCATCAAAATGCTGTCACCCCTGCTGACATGGCCATGGGGGAGTGTGTAAGGTGTGACTGGCAGCGCTTGTTGGCCCCATTCCACCAGATAATGAGAGGAGCTGATCAGGCTGTGAGATAAGCGGCAAAACTGTGATGCGGCAACAGCTTATGTTAAAGTAGAGGAAGCGTGTTGTTTTCAAAACAGGAACACAGGTGGTTACTGAATCATGGCTGCATGCATGTTCATATGATACCGTCAACCGTTGGATATGGATAACGTCTCACCTTCAGAGCGTATGTTATGGGTGTTCCTGAAATTACAATATATAGTCCTTTTATTATATGACAAAAGTTTTTGTATGAGCAAGCCAGAGAAAAAAATTGGTGAACTGTCAGTGAGTGAACTGGACTTCCATTTACACCTACTTCACCTGAAATATTGGTGTGTGTGTGGATGAGGAAGCAGGAGGAAAAAAAGCTAAATGTCTTCATTATTCTGATATAAAACACACACACACACACACAAACCACTCTGCTTTACTGGCTAATGGCCTTATTACCACTCTTTCTAATGCATTTCATCTCACAGACCAGTATTCGATAAGTCCCCATTAAATTTCTTTTCATCCAGTCCTCTGCAGCAGTTCAGAGTTCATATTGTCCACATTTGTCAAAGGGATTTTTCACAGGCTGGCAACCCAAAATCGTCTCTAATTAATGGCCTGACAATTACAGCCAAGGAGAGGACACTAATGAAGCGGCTCATGGGCAACCAAGAGTGCAGAATAAAGTCTTAAGAAGAGACATACAAAATGACAGCAGGAGAGCTGAGCAGCAGGAATTGCTTGAAGGACACAGGATATGAACTTGTATGTATGTAACAGCAATGCCACCTTCAAAAGGTACAAACAGCATAAAAGAGATGTTAGTTAAATGGAATGGAAAAGGACCAGCTGAATCAGAGGCATTTATTTTCAGCGGGATGTGACAAGAGCATCAGGAATTAAAGGCAAATATTTACTTCCACCCCTGTCCTCCCATTACAAAAAGGGCGTGCTTGCCTGCAGGACTGTGCAGGTCAAGGAGACCTTGCGAGAAAGGCGCACTGATCTGATGCTGATGCCTTTGAGGACAGCGGATCTGGGCAGCCACAAGGGGAGATCTGTCTGACTGTAGTGTGAATAAAACATGCTGTGGCATGTTGGTAGCGACGATCGAGGAAGCCCGTGCATTATTCATGTAGAGTAGCAGGTGAGGATGAGGGGGCTGAAAGTGGCTGGTTGGGGGGCGGTGGCTGAGGTTGTAAAAAGAGGAGAAGAAGGAAGTAGAAGGAGCGGTGCAGTGTGAAGGTGTAAGGGTGTTGCCGGGCTGTAAAGACTGAAGAAGGTCATCCAGTCTGAAACTGGCCATAGTTAAATATCACTGGCATGAAGCTGCTTTCACTTGCTGACACTCCATCTCCTTACACAGTGCTTTGAGCTAAAATAGAAATGATGAACATCAATTTATGGTTATGACACATCAGTAAAGCAAGGAGATCAGCTTGTGTGCCTATATTAGAAGAAGTTAAAGGGAGTTAAAGAAGCCAACTGTGCGTATGTGCTGCCACATTTAACAGCAAATCGATACCTATTAAAAGTCCTCACATGTGCTCTTGTGAGTGATGAGGATTGGATGGATGGCCGTCTTTAGCAGCGCTGATGTTATCCCAACCTCACTAACCCCAGAGACGGGTTCTCCCATAAGAGCTGAATCAGTGTTTTCCCTCTGTAGCGTAGAGCAGAGCAGAGGAAATGTGTTCCAGTCAGCAGCTCTTCTCCCAGTCAGAGAGAGGCCAACAGACAGAGCTGCAAGCCAAAGCTGATGCTACTGCACCACCTGCAGGCTTGCAGACAGAGAGTGTGTGTGCGTGTGTGTGTGTATGTGTGTGTGTGTGTGTTATGCAGTGGGTGTGAATAAGCCAACTCTCAACATTAGAAAGTTATCTTACAAGTGCACTATTAATCAGATTATACCAAATTAAAATAAAAATAATAACTCATTCTGAGTGCTGAATCTTAGCACTTGAAAGTGAGAATGGCTGATTCTTGTCCATTAGACACAAACGTTGCAGAGGGGACAGCAGCTGCAGTCCGTGTCCATTCATTTCTCTTGTGACACACCCTGCAGAATAGGAGGTCAGTGATGAGCGTGCTGCTGGTGAAGGCTCTGCATTGCAACAAATGTGCATCAGCATGTATTGTTCTGGGTTAAAATGAGGCAAGTGGAGCTTTAACTATTATATTTTTAATTAATAATCAATCACATATTAGTTCTGACAAAATTAAACACACCAATCAGTAACAGATTCCCTGTTCTGCCCAAAAAAAATCTCAAATATAACAGTTATGTAGACGGTTGCTGAACTGATACAAAAACATTAGTTTCTCATTTCTGTAAACTTGTTAGTAAATATTCTTTGACATTTAACTAATGACAGGTAAAGTAAAACTAAAACAACACTGAAAACAAGTGAAGCTATCATGCAAAAAAAATCTGCACTGCCATGAGTCTTTTTTTAAACCCGGACACGTTTCTTTTTTTTTTTTTTTTTTTCCTTTTAGCAGTGTAAGATTACTCTGCCGTATGGATGTAGAGTGGAACAGCGTAACTGGTGCCAGCAGGTCTTGATTACAGTCATGTGAAAGCTCAGTAGCAGCTGGAGCTTCCCGGTTAAATCCAGCAGCACACTGCATCGGCTGACACACCTCTCCCTTTCCACACACAAATATACCATGCTCATGCTGCCTAGGAATAATGCACTACTTCATACTGCTGGCAGCACCACAGACTCAAAGACACTATTGTTTTTATTTTGCGCCTGTTTAATTGGTTGTTTTGCTTTTTTCACAAGTCTAATGGATGGGATAGTTAGTGTTGTAACAAACACCTAAAATCTATCAGTCTTTATCTACTCTGACAACAGATTTGATGCACATGTATGTTTTTCAAGTACAACTGAACAGGCAGCTAAAAAAAAGGACAAGGTATCAATGTTTCTTGAGTTTTTTATGAGTTCTTAAAAGCAGAACACTGTTTATCTTTACATGAAAGCCTAAAAAAGCACTTAGAGAGCACAAAACTCCACTGAGTTGCTCTTTTCCATCCATATTGAGAAAAATCCTGTGTCCAGAATTTACTTTCAAACTTCATAAATATATATATATATATATATATATAAGTTTAGAGATGTTGTTTGGAAGGTTTCTAACTTTTGACATTGCAAGGCTAACAGCTTTATTTCGAGTAAGGTGAATGCCTTTCTAAAGTTGGATTGAGCTTGTCTCCCTGAAAGAATGAACACAAATATCTCAGGTTTTCACTCATTGCTTCCGATCGGATATTACTCAGTAACAGGATGGCTTGAGTGAAACCTCAAAAGTGTATGTGTGTGCACAGTCATCAAGACTCCATGATTAATGCGCCATGATTTATGGTGTGACAGCAAGACAAAAAACGGTCAACTTCCCTGCAGAACCTCAATCTGAGGAAATTGCAATAAGTTGGGTTTATCAAAACTGCAAGTTTAGGAGACGTGAAAGTAACAGTTTTGTTTTTTTCATTTTGAAATGCTAAGAGTTTATTCCTGCATCATAAGAACATTTACCAAATCTGACAATACATTTGTTATTTAGAAGAAGTAAATTTTCAAGAAAATACCAGAGATTTTCAAAGTTGTTCAAAGACAAACACCACTTAAAGGCATGAACTGAGTAAATTCTGGGTGGGAAAAAAAGGCTGCTTTGATATTCTATTCATTTATTTACTTTTTTAATAAAATTCCTGTGACAGGCTTCCCAACAAGCTGTGATTTGTGCATTATAGTAGTGACCAAAAGCAACAAATCAGCAAGGTTTAATAATTTAACAGAAGCACAGGACACCTATCAAATAGTTGTATCTCACACTTGAACATAAATTGTGTGAAATACAAAGCGGCGTGATTAATAGTGCAGTTCCCAGTGCAGTGTATTACCAGAGTAATTGCCAGTTTTATTTACTTTGCAGATTTTTTACTATAATATACAGATTTTTTTTACCTGATTGACAAAATTCATGAGTTCACAGAATTCATCAGAACTCATGCTTGAAGTATAATAAATATTTAAGTTACTTTTAATGGCAGCCCGTCTGGGAATTGCTGGTATCAGCTCAGAGCTAAGTGATGGATGAGCTGACACTGATGCAAACTCCACGTGCAGTAGAACAGATACAAGCCATGATCTGATCATTAGATACCGATGAATGCCAAAACTCTTTTTTTTTTTTTGAATGACCATGGATAAGAAACCTCCGGCATGTTGGGAACCAGTGGGCAAATCCATCTGTTGTGGAAGGAATGTGATATGATTGAAAGCTCCTAGCTGTTAATAGAGCTTTAGGTAAGACTGATGTGTCATCAATCAACCCATCAAATATCAGCACTTCAGAGCTTTACATTTGACTGACAAGTTGGTAATAAGACATTTAAATCGAGAAAATATCTGTGAAAAGATCTCATGACACAAAAAGCTGTGGAAAATTGTTTCATGAGACCAATAAAATAATCAACAGTTGATGCAATGTCAGTCACATCCATAAGATGCAAAGTCGTTAGAAAAAAATCTAATAGATTAACGATCATTACTCAAGATTATTGCTGATTAAAAAAAAAGAGGGAAAGAAAAAAAAGGGTTTTGCTGATCATTTTATTTTCTAAGCTGTAAAATTCAAAATCACAGACAAACTAAACGAAAGGTTTAATTAATTTTATTCTTATATTTTATTTTGTTATTATTTGTTTATTATTATTATTTTATTTTTTATTTTAGTCTTCACACCCTCTCCACAACACAGTGAAGAAACAACAAAGTGTGTTCAGTGAGAGGCTTCTTCAGGTCCAATGTAAGACTGAAAGATACAGAAGATCATTCCTGCCAGCAGCCTCCAGAACAAGACCTCCTCTAGTTAATTATATACTACATTGCAGTGTATTACCAGAGTAATTGCCAGTTTTATTTACTTTGCAGATTTTTTACTATAATATACAGATTTTTTTTACCTGATTGACAAAATTCATGAGTTCACAGAATTCATCAGAACTCATGCTTGAAGTATAATAAATATTTAAGTTACTTTTAATGGCAGCCCGTCTGGGAATTGCTGGTATCAGCTCAGAGCTAAGTGATGGATGAGCTGACACTGATGCAAACTCCACGTGCAGTAGAACAGATACAAGCCATGATCTGATCATTAGATACCGATGAATGCCAAAACTCTTTTTTTTTTTTTGAATGACCATGGATAAGAAACCTCCGGCATGTTGGGAACCAGTGGGCAAATCCATCTGTTGTGGAAGGAATGTGATATGATTGAAAGCTCCTAGCTGTTAATAGAGCTTTAGGTAAGACTGATGTGTCATCAATCAACCCATCAAATATCAGCACTTCAGAGCTTTACATTTGACTGACAAGTTGGTAATAAGACATTTAAATCGAGAAAATATCTGTGAAAAGATCTCATGACACAAAAAGCTGTGGAAAATTGTTTCATGAGACCAATAAAATAATCAACAGTTGATGCAATGTCAGTCACATCCATAAGATGCAAAGTCGTTAGAAAAAAATCTAATAGATTAACGATCATTACTCAAGATTATTGCTGATTAAAAAAAAAGAGGGAAAGAAAAAAAAGGGTTTGCTGATCATTTTATTTTCTAAGCTGTAAAATTCAAAATCACAGACAAACTAAACGAAAGGTTTAATTAATTTTATTCTTATATTTTATTTTGTTATTATTTGTTTATTATTATTATTTTATTTTTTATTTTAGTCTTCACACCCTCTCCACAACACAGTGAAGAAACAACAAAGTGTGTTCAGTGAGAGGCTTCTTCAGGTCCAATGTAAGACTGAAAGATACAGAAGATCATTCCTGCCAGCAGCCTCCAGAACAAGACCTCCTCTAGTTAATTATATACTACAACATTGAATTTCTCTTTGGGGATTAATAAATTATTTTTCATTTCATTTCCATTTTATTACATTTTTATTTAATTTCATTTCCATATAAAATAAAAGTCGATGTAACCATGTGTTCTTCATGTGCCTTGTGGCCATCAAACCTTCATTGCTAACTGTTTATTTCAGAGGTGAAGTTACGTTTCTTGGTGTAAAACGTCCACTTTCTCTGAGTGTTATAGAGGAACTAAGCTTGTGCCCTCTCACTCAAGTGTAGCAATACTTTCACTCTAAGTTCCTGATAAAGCACTGAAGCTTTACCTAAGCAAGCAGTCCTTTTGGCCCAACGGACCAAGATTACAGCACCCCCGGTTGAGTTTTACTGGCATGAAACATGATCCTCAATGAGCCGTTGATGTTTTGGCATGACTGATTAACTAAGACTCCCCCGATTAAAGCAACGTACGGGAGGAAGTGGGATTCTGCATCTGTGACAGTGTTTGTGTGTGGAGGGGGGGTGGTCTCAGTGGATAGCCGTTGTCTTTCTCAGAAAAGTGAACTTGTCTCACCCAAGAGACAGATGAACAATGTGCGAGGGCCTTGTGGTTTATGGACAAAGCACAGTTCTCAGGCTGGTGGGGTTTTCAGTGGAATAAAAGAAGAAATGCTTTACGTGGAAATAACTGACAGTTGTGCTTTCTTGTCCTCCATGTCTTTGCTGTTAAGTAATCTTTGTTTTACATCATCGTTCATCATATAACACACATGGCAGCCACGAGCACAGTGTGACACAGTGAGGCCCTCTGAACGACTACGCTGATGAGCAGGAGACGTTCTCTGTGAGGTGCGATCACAGCATGATTCTCGTCCTCTGGATGCTTCTGTGTGTTCCTGTGTTAGGGGCCAAGTGTTAACTTGGTTTTGTGGCACTTCAGTCTCACCAGAAAATGTATGGTAGGAACATTTGACCACAACTGCAAAACCGAGTGGCCTTACACTTAGCAGTTAGGCAAAACTGTAAAGTAACTGGGCTGTTGTTTTCTGTTGGGTGGTGTCCACATTATGTCACAGAAACCGCAGCCCATGAGAAACATTTTGTAACATCTAAGATCAATAGATAATCCAGAAGTTTGTTGGATGGAAATGCTGGGAGTCAGTGTTCCCCAAACAGAAGCAAGAAGGTCTGTAACTATATTTGGAGAACAGATTACTGTAGTAAACCTTGGTAAACGGTACTTTAATCACAAATGCCACTGTGTAATAAAGAAGCCTTATGTCAACCTTGCCCAGGTCTGGCATGGATTTGTCTAGGCTCTGAGGCATCTTGATTGGACCAGTGTGACTTAAGACAAGTCATTATTCCAAATCTTCTTTGGAAGAAACTGTGAACGTGTCATCCAGACCACATTTAAAAGGACCCTCCATCCTGTTATAAACAATGTACGGTATGGAACTATCAGTGCTCTTAGTAAAGCAGCAGTGTTGATGCAGAGACTTCCACAGTGGTTTTAGAATAACATGTGCTTTCTTAAGGACACATTACATAACTTTCTGACCTTAAAACAATGTGTTTCGGACTTGCTTGATGACACAGTGACATCTATCATGTGTATTTTTGGAGCTGCTGCAGGATGTCGAATTAGCCGTTGATAAGGGGTGCTTGACGGGGAAAACGCCAAATGTTCTGTGGTGTGTCTTTAAAGAGCATATCTGTTTTTATGTGTTTTAAATAAGAATATGCAAAATGTCATTCTGCACACATTACAGAGAAAAGGTAAGAAAGATGATAATACAGGATACTGCCTGGTCTGTCAGCAGTCTTGAACTGAGCCCAAGAGAGAATATGTGGAGAAAAATTAAAAATGTGGTAAAGATGAGTTGTTATGTGCAAGATTAATGGGACAAAAAACACACCTGAACAACTTAATTGTTCTGTATCCTCAGGTGTCAGAACATCTTTTAGGCTTGTGATATTGAATGGCAACACTATAAAAGTGTACAAACTTGTGCCCCTTCAGCTTTTTGGGGGGATTTGTTGCAGTCGTAAAATGCAAAAACTGATGCACAGCAACAAAGGAAATAAAGTTGACAAGATGGAAAAAAAGAAGGGGTTCATACCATTTCCAAAATAGATTAAAGTCAAAGGAAACGGTCTGTACTTATATAGTGCTTTTCTAGTCATCTTGACCACTCACAGTGCTTTAACGAGATGTGTCACATTCACCCATTCACACACTCATACAACAACACCGCCACCTGACACATAGTATATTATCTTGAATACAGCTTGCCCAAATCAACACTACTAAGAAATATGACCACCCCACAAGCAGCGGGAGCTACATGGGATGGATATTCGACTCATGAGTCACATTTACATCAAGCATTGGTAAAGAGCAGCTACATCACAGTGTCTAAGACACTGGTTGGTTGGCTACCCTACATTGTCCTTAGGTGTGATTGTGAATGGATGGATGGAACTGTTCCTTTAAGAGCTGATCTATATTTTTATGTGCCACAAACTAATGTGTGTCATCTGCAAAAAAACATTTTATAAATATCAGTAAAACAAAATACAAAATCATTCATATAAACAATAAATAAGTGGGGACCCTAAATGGATTCCTGAGGAACTGGAATTTACTCCATTTATGTTCACATATTGCTGTCTACCAATAATATGATCCCCTCTGGTGCTCCCATACCAAGTTTTGCCACAAACTGACTCATGTTAGTATGTTTTTGCATTTTTTGCTTGTTTGTTTTGCTTTTTAACGTTGCATTCTTTCACCAGCAGCTGATGTTGGGTATTGTGATTGCTGGCTGATGTGCTTCAGTCTGTGTGTAAACAGTAAGCACAATAATATGATGCACTGTGAAGGGCAGGGTGAACTTTGACCATCTTGCTTTGGGGCCCGCTCATCATGCTGCCACTCATGAGGACAGAAAGTACTTTGATGTTGCTTCTTTTCTTGATTGAGATGAATGAACTGGTCAGGATTATCACTCCATGAGATTGCTTGACAAAAAAAAAACTCCACAAAAGAAAGATAGAACAAAACAGGAAGAGATAAGAAGAAAGCAACACAGTGGTAATTTAGTGTAGATTTTCCAGAAGCCAAATTAGCTCAAAGTAACTCAGTCTCATCTGCTGATGACTGCCTGAGTGTCAGGAAGGTGGAAGTAAAAACAGATCATTTGGATCATATAAAATTAAAGCAGTGTTGTAAAGCTTAACTCTAAAGCTTAGAAAGTTCATTTATCCATCCATTCATCTCTTTTCTTAACTGCTTTGCCCAGTTAAAGGTCCCAGGGAAATTGGAGCTTATCCTAGCAATCACTGGACCAGAGACGGGACACACTCTGGACAGGTCACCAGTACCTCACAGGCTAAGAAAGATTATATTATAGAACTTATCAGCAAGAAATCTGATATGTACTAAACTGTACAGATGAACTTTATTGTGTGCAAGAGGAGTTTATACATTATTTTCCCTGTCTAGTAGGCTTTGTGGTTCTGAAAGCTATTAATGTGGCTATCACCAACCCAGATCAATCCATACCAGCACTTTTAGGGTTACTTGAAATATTTGGCTCTTTTTCAGGCTACAGATTAAACTTAGGCAAAACACAAGTTATGGCCTTTAACTTTAATCCATCTGAAGAACTTAGAGAGAAACTACCCTCCAATTGGTCCCAGAAAGCAATAAAATATTTAGGTGTGTGGCTGACATATTTTGCTAATGATCTATACAAAAAAAATTATGAACCAGTGAACAAAAATATTCAGCAAAATCTTACTAAGTGGACAACTAATATACTTAACTTTAATTCAAGAATTGAAATTATAAAGATGTCTATAGTGCCCAGATTACTTTACTTGTTCATGTCACTTCCTGTTAAAATCCCAACATCCCAATTTCAGGAGTGGGATAAACAAATTTCCCGATTTATTTGGAGGGGGAAAAAACCCTGCATCAAATACAAAACATTGTTACTCAATAAAGAAAAGGGGGGTCTATCCTTACCCAATCTCCGTGACTACTATTTAGCGGCCCAACTCAAAGCTATTATCCAGTGGTGTGATAACACATGTGGGACAAGGTGGAAGGAAATGGAAATTTGTTGCGGGAATGTCCCAATCCAAACTTTAATAGGAGACATAAAACTTGTATCAAGAATTCAAAAAGACATTACTCCAATTGCATTTTTCACTTTATCACTATGGTTTCAAGTTTTGAAAGAACTTAAAATAGTGAATCAGAATACAAGTCTTAGATGGGAAGCATTTGATTCAGATTTTAAGCCAAATCCAATTGATTCAGTATTTAGATATTGGATACAGAATGGTATGACAGCTTATTGCAAATTTCTGGAAAAAGACTCATTACCAAGCTTCCAGTCATGTCAGAGGAAATATAACTTAGAACAAAATGACTACTTTAGATATTTACAGTTAAAGCAGTATATATCCTCAAAGATCCTAAAGGTTAGGACCTCAGAGTCTAACAAATTAGTTATTCTGATCTCACAAGTGTACAATAAGGGTTGTAAGTCAATTATTTCTAAGCTATATAAAACTATTCAAAACAGCAGAGGGAATTCAACAGATTATATTAAGAAAAGATGGGAGAAAGAAATAAATATGGATATATCAACAGAACAATGGGACAATATGTGTGAGAATGCATGCTCTACTTCCTGCTCAGCCATTTAGCGAGAATTCAGTTGGAAAAATTTAGTACGTTATTTCATAACTCCTAAACAGCAAGAAAGCCTAAACACCGGCAGTTCTTCATGTTGGAGGGGCTGTGGTGTAGACGGAGCACATCACACACACATTTTTTGGTCGTGTGTAAAAATAAGATCCTTTTGGTTACAGGTTGGAAGCAAAATAGACCAGATATTAGGTTTTAAAATTCCCCAAACCTTCATGACACTTTACCTTGGAGATCTCCCCATAGACTTAGTTAAAAATGATAAATATCTTTTAAAAATTCTTCTTGCCATAGCAAATAAAAAAACAATCACACGAAAATGGCTTCAAGTGGACCCACCATGTATCAAGGACTGGTTGGACCTAGTTGAAGAAACTCATAACCTGGCAAGACTGACATTTATGTTGAGACTACAACCTGGACTCTATTTCTCAAGATGGGGCGAATGGACAAATCAAATTCAAAGTGAATAGGGGAAAAACAAACCAAGTAAACATACACACACACAAAAAAAAAAGGATATTGTTCCCCAATTTTTTGTAATAATATAATATTTGTATTATGACATTTATTTTTCTGTCGCCAAGTTCATACTGTGCAAACTGTACCGACTATAACTGTTATTGTTTATGTAAAAAATGCTTCAATAAAAATTAAGTATTAAAAAAAGGAAAGCTATTAATGTGTTGTTTTAGTTGTGTAAAAGGAATCCTAAAGAGTCCTAGTACAGGTTTTAGCACATAGTTTAATATATCTTGCTACATGGGAATTACACATTGCCTCTGTTTATTTAAAAGAAAATAGTAAATAAACTAGAAGTAGACGAAGTGAGAACCATCAAAGAACATTTAAAAGTTGCTGTTAAATGATTAAATGTTGTACCAACAACACATTTAAAGATAACATTATTAACAAGTTATTATCTTTGTTATGAGTATATATCATAATAAAATGGCAATAAACACTGAATGAAGGGGCCACAAAACTTTGCTTAGGGGTCCCAGAGACTAGGGCTGTGACGATGCTTTTGACCCGATTCGATTTGATTCCAATCTTTTGGGTGCCGAATCGATTTAAATTACGATTCTCAAAATTCTTCGATATTGATGATTTTTGTAGATTAAATTTTTTTTTAAAAATTGTAAAATGTTTATAATTTTTTTTTTAATTTCAGTTAGAAAAAAACAACACAGTAGCCAGACCATCATTCTGCTGCTATAATACCCAACAAGAAGTAAAAAGATCAATAAAACCAATAAAAATGACAAAAATGTTATAGTAGATTAAAATTTCTTTCATTGAAAAAATTTTGATTTTTTTTTTTAATGGAAAAAAAAATCATTTTTAACCAAAAAATTGTTTGTTTTTTTTTTACCAAAAAAATCCATTTTAAAATTGTGAAACAAAATATCCAGATTTCCGATTTTTTTTTTTTTATTCGATTTTCGCACCTCTACCAGAGACCCAATAATCACCTGCGATGCTTCCACACCAAATGTTGTCGCAATTAGACCAATGTTGGCTTGTTATCTCACAAAGAGGGTTTTTGGTTTGATTATTGTTGTGTCTGACTTGTAGAAAATGAAGCTTGCACATTTATTTTTTTACATATAATTTTTGTTTGTTTTGCTTTTTAACGTTGAATTCTTTCACCAGCAGCTGATGTTGGGTATTGTGATTGCTGGCTGATGTGCTTCAGTCTGTGTGTAAACAGTAAGCACAATAATATGATGCACTGTGAAGGGTAGGGTGAACTTTGACCATCTTGCTCTGGGGCCAACTCATCATGCTGCCACTCATGAGGACAGAAATTACTTTAATATTGCTTCTTTTCTTGATTGAGATGACTGAACTGGTCAGAATTATTACTCCATGAGACTAAGAAAAAACTCCAATCAGCCGCAGTTTGAGAGATTTGAAGCTGTCCTCATGTTGTACTTCACATCTGTCAAATTGTGTACAGACAAACAGAAATAGAAAAATAAAAATAATACCAGTCCCAGTAAAAAAAACCAGCATGAAGTGAACAAAAAACCCCACTGAGATTAAAATACAAACAGAGCAGTAAAAAAATGACATTTTCCAATTGGATTAGTGCAGAAAAAGGAAAAAAACAAACATTAAAAAAAAAAAAAAAAAAAAAAATCTTTCTGTCTTTCAAGTGAAAGACAAAAGAAAAACACCTGCTGAGATCAGGAGTGTATCACATTTCATTACTGGCTCTCGGCCCCTTGGTGTCTCTAACCAAGCACATTGAAATCATTTTTCCCTTCCTGGTACTGAATAAAAACACACTTCCACTGAGTGACCAGCTCTAAACACAATGAAAAGAATAGACCTGTGAATGTTATGAACAAACCCAGTAAGTCACATAAAGAACATTTAACAACATTCTGCACTTTTAATCAGATTTAAAAGCTCCTCAAACAGTTTCCATCACCATCAAACATCCAGTTGGTATAAATATATGTGATTTCTGATACATAAATACCTGCATATTGTTCAGCATTAATAGGGCCTTCACAGACATGCAGGATTTCTTTGTTGCCTTCCTCGCCTAATAGTTACAGTTCCAGTCATTCCCAAAACAAGTTTTTTCTCTTCCTCTAGAGCTCAGGATCAGAGAAGGTAGAATTACTGTTGGGTCTTTTTTTTTTTCTTTGTAGGTTAGTTTGATGTGTTATTTTTAGTGTAATAGTGTGAATGTGTCCATGTAATGATTATAACCATGAATCCTCCAAAAATGCACACAAAACAATTAGATTCAGTCATAAAAGACAAGCAAAGCTCAAATAAATTCAAATCAATGAGTGCTAAACAAGCAACATACACTTGTGTAATTTAAAAATGCACAATTTGGCTCTTTCCATCTGGTGCCTTGATCCCCTTAGCGAAGGTGTGGTACCCTCCACGTGATATTTTTTAAGGCCTGTTTGTCTATAATCTGTCAATGCAGACGCTCACAGGAAGAAATAAGTTCAAGTCCCATCTTGATTTATGAAATATAGCATTGATTATATTTTCTGCCAGTCCAGATATTATCAGCAAATAAAACTAAGATCTGAGGACTGAAGAGCTGCTATCTGCATTAATATATTTTGTAAACATCATCAGTTTTTTTTAGGTTCCAGGTGCACCTCCATATTACACTGTTATCTTCACATTAAGAAATGATGAATTTTTTTTAAAAAAAGAATTTAAAAAAAAAAAACAAACAAAAAAAAACACTCAAAAAGGTTGGTGTTCGATTAAGTACAGCAGCTCTCCTTCCACAAAGAGAGTTCATTCATGTGGACAGCAGCACAGGCGTTTCCGCCTGCAGCAGCTAATGATGCAGGATGAGTGAGAGCTTCTGCAGCGAGGGTCATGCTCGGACATCAGCCGGTGCAAAACGAGGTCGCAAATGCAAGTCAAGTCTCAGCAAGGAGGAGCTGCGCCTCTGTGATCGCTGCTTGCTCTACAACTGCTCCCCCCCCCTTCCAACACTTTCCTTTAGTGAGCTAAAGACCCCACCCAAGATCAATCCACTTCATTTCCTCCATCCTCTCCTTCATTCCCTCCGGCTTCCATCCTCTACTATGTCTGTTTGTGCAGTGATGCTGCAGAGGACACACCCATTCACACACTCTGCTGTGTCTTTTTGACCCTGAGAGGTTGTACAGACGATGGTGCTGCAGTGCTTGCTCCTTCTTTTTCTAAAGGACAGCTTAAAAGAGGTGGAAAATATTACTAGTAAGAGGTGTGAAAATACACAGGGAGACTTTTATTAGTGGACTAAAATAAATACAATTAGCAAAGATTGGATAATAGATCCTGAGAGGCTTAAAAGCCTTTTTAATGAACCATTAGCTAAGGTAGAGTGGACACAAAAGGACAATGGAGATTTCATGAAAATAAAAAAGAATTTTATATAAGTTGATTATTTCATTAATATAAAACATTTTTTGATTTTTTTGCTGTCAGATTTTTTTTATTTATTTCTGTCTTTACAGAAATTGCTGCTAAATCTTTAATGTGAATTTATTGTGGCTTAAAAAACAATTTAAATGTGGACTGACTGACATCCTGCTTTACTATTTCTATGTACTTAGATTCAATGTTATTAAATCAGCTCCATATGTTTTAAATGAAGAAATGAATCGTTTTAACTGAACTATGTGACCTTAGCACATTTATGGTTTGTTGACTTGGATAATAATGTCTCATGTTCCTACTGGAGAATGTCCCTCACTTCTCCTGGATCCAGTCATCTTCTGCTGCCACCTCATCAGAAACTTCGTTCTTTATGTTGTCAAACTCAGTGTTTTTTAATTTGCTCAATGCACCAAACTTTTGATTTGGTCACTTTATGTTTTTGCCCCATTATGACTTGTTTAAACTGCAGATATTTCATCTGCTGCTGTTGAAAAATTGAGAATTAAAAAGTTGGAATCCCTTTTTCCAGTTTGGATGCAAATAATATATAAAAGAAGAGTTAATACTTGAAGACATAAAACTTCAGTTTGGCTAACAGTAACACAGATTGTATACAGATGTTTTCAAATTTACTGTCATTTAATTAGGTCAAACTGATTGGTAACGCATTGTTTACTCAAATAGCTAACCAGCCAATCACATGGCAGCAACTCACTGCATACAGACACAGTCGAGATGACTTGCTGAAAAAAACTGAGCATCAGAATGGTGATTTAAAAATAAAAGAAATTAAATTGCTTTTAATGTGACTTGGTGGTACCAGACGGACTGATCTGAGTATTTCAGAAGCCGCTGATCTACTGACATTTTTACACACAACCATCTGAAAAGAAGATTTATCCAGTGAGCTGCATTTCTCTGGAATAAAAGGTGTTGTTGATACCAGAAAAAAATGGGCAGACTGGGTGGAGATTATCAAAAGGCAACAGTAACTCATATAATCACTACATATTACCAAGAGTAACCACCTCTGAATGCATGTTTTGAACCTTGAAACAGATGGGCTACAAGCAGCAGACCACATGAAGTGCAGTACTAACAGCTAAAAGCAGGAAACTGAGGCTACGATTCATAAAGCCATACCAAAACTGGACAATAAATCAGGAAAACCTTGCCTGGTCTCATGAGTTGTGCGACATTCGGGTGGGTCAGGACAAAATTTGATTAAATGAAAGCATGAATCCACCTACCTTATATAAATAGTTCAGGCTGGTGGTATAATTAGATAGGGGATATTTACTTGGGCCTACTTTGTGCTGCTTAGTACCAGATGCGTATAGTTTAAAGACCAGAGCCCATTTAATATTTTTTTCTGACCATGTCCATCTCTTAATCACCAGTTTACCATCTTGTGATGTCTACATCCACCACGATGATGCATCGTGTCACCAAGCTCAAATCATCACCAACTGCTTTCTTGTACACGGCAATGAGTTCACTGTCCTCCAATCGCCTCCCTGGTACCAGATCTCAGTTCTATAAAGCACCTTTGGGATGTGGTGGAACGGGAATTTCTCCTCATGGATGTATGCTCAACAAATCTGCACCAACTGTGTGACGCTGTCATGTCATGACAGACCAAAATCTTAGAGGACCGTTTCCAACACCAAGTCAAATTTAAGCCATGAAGGATTAAGACAGTTCTGGAGGAATAAGGGGGTCCCACTCAGTACAAGTGAGGTCACTCTAATAAACTGCACAGTGATTGTATGTACTGCAAAGTGGGCTGTCATCAAGGAATAACTAAAAACTTTTTACACTAGTTTAAAATCTTGAACTACTATAAAAATGTTTCACAACCACTTTGCTGGTTACACTGGTTATGGGTTCTAACCTGATGCTACAACTTGACAGCAAAGAAAAAGTATTCACAATGAAAAGAAGTCATAATTCAGAAAACAATGTAAATAAGGGCCTTTAAGTCATATGAAATTGTATAATGTGAAATACTGAAATTATATATGTAAAGAACTAAAGCTGTGAATATGTAACCGATCTTAAGTGAAACCAGTTTAAGTTGGTTTTGTCTTCTCTGATAGGAGTCACGCCAAACCCCCAAGTCTTCCCCCAAGTCTTCAGTCACATCAATAATCTTTCAACGCATTTTAGTAAAAACTGCTCTCCCTTCAGAGAAAAGCAACTGCCTGGGTTCATTTTTTTTTTCTTTTTTTTTTTAATCAGGGGAAGTGATCTGAAATGTTTTTCTCACCGCCTCCTTCGTGGTCAAACATGAGAACGCAATGCTTCTCACATGAATGGGGGGAAAAAAAAACGTGTGCAACAACCTCCCATCATTTACCCTGAGAAAACGATGTAAAATAAGGACATAAAACCTGTCAAAGCGGAAAGTTTTGTAGAAAACAAGAGTTCTCTTTTTAATGTCTCCAGCCACAAGATACTGTACATTTACAGTACAAACTGTTTTAGATTTTAATTTGATTCTGCACATGTCACAGTTTAAAGTTTTCAAAAAGGAAAAAACACAACACGACCATGAAAAAAGGACATGCACAAATAAAAACCTATAAAAAAATATAAAAACAGTACTCTTAAACCTCATGTCGACAAGTACCATTTCAATAACACATTTGATGATGCACAACAGAGCAGACAAATTAAACCATTTGCTTTTTTTTTTTTTTAAATAGAAGAAAAGAACATCTTCATATTTCAGAAGATTTAGTTAAATAACCAATCAAACAAAAATATATACTTCTCTATATAACTCTGAAACTTTCAAGTCAAAGCCTTCCTGTTCCTTAAACAGGGGAAAAAACAGAACAAGACATGTTTAAAAACACAAGATGATCTGCAAAGCTTTCGTTAGCTGCCATCATCAAGTGGCCTTCTACCCAAAAACATCACATCAGAGCAACGTGTTTGGCACGGAACAAGATGTTCATAATGGCAGTAGCATTTCGCATCATAAGAGAGGACAGAGCTGAGCTCCATTTCCATTTTTAAAAAAAAAAAAAATTAAATAAAACAAAAACAGCTAAGTCAACAAAAACCAAACATTCTGTGCAGAAACATCATTCAGGACAGCATGTGGTGCCAGAGCCACCCCCCCCCCCACCACCACCACCTCCAGAAGTAGTAACAGCTCGGTCCTACTGCAGCATGCTTTTGATAGTCTTGTTTGTCGAGTCATCATTCAGATGTTTGGTTGTGTACCTGAAGGTGAGGAGGAGGAGGAGGAGGAGGAGGAGGAGGAGGAGGAGAAAGAAACAGAAAACATCTGCATTAGACTGATTATGTTCTCACACCTGCCTTACGGTTTAACTGTCTGATCTTATCAGGTCAGCTTGTCTACTATTTAACCCACAATCACTTTGGTCCATGAACACATAAAAACTGCTTGATGAAAAACACATTACATGTTATTTGTATATTTCAGGTAAATATAACATTTAGAGATATTTATCAATCAGGTCAGAACAACACAGTCAGTGCTAAAGGCCACGTGTACAAAATCTGTAGAGCAACAATAACTTTGTCTGAATCATTTTCCAGCTTTTGACGAATCTGCAATGAAGAGCCTCCCTGAAACACATTTTCATGTGTAATATGTTTAAAGTAAACTCAGTTACTTTCCTCTGCTACATGCATCCGCCATATTTTGTCATCGTCTGCCAGATCAAAGTTGTGATCGGTGACAAAATGTGCCAGCTTCTGCATGAAAACAACTTAATGCAGCCGGGAAGTGCCAGCCTGCCTCTGGCAGAGCGCAGAGAGGGATGGAGATGTTAGCTCGGCTCAGGAACAGATCAGTCAGCTGTAGCGGCTGCAAGCGCGGGGCGATGTGGCTGCGCTTTAAGAGACTGTGAGGGACAAGGTGTCAGATGTAATCGGCCTTTACTGTAGAAGCTCCGACATTCAACAAGAATCAAGCTGACTGGAAAATGAGTCACTGTGCTGAAGGCGAGTTACATAAACCAAGAGGTCTTCTGCTGCTGGTGAACTGATACCAATGAGCCCCACAAGCGAGGAATCCTCTCCTCAGAGGAGACTGGAGCTACAAGCACATAATGAGCTTATTTGAACGTGAGCTGACCTGAGAGCGTTGAGAAGGCCTTCTACGCTGTTTGGAGGCTGATCTTTGAGGACTTTGATGCAGCCCTTCATCTGTGGACCAGAAGTACAGCATTTAGCTTCAGAAGAGGCAGTAAAGCAGGGTTGTAACATAAACGTGGGGTGGACTCACATCGATTTTAGACGATTTGGCAAATGCTCCTACAGGATGGACGTAGTCGTACAAGATGATTACTCCAACCATGACCCTGAGGCAGAAAGACACCGTCTCCTCGCTGGTGAAACGGCTGCGATACTCCCTGAGAGGACAGAGGAGGACGGTCAGACACAGCGCAGTCCTGAACGAGGCATGAGACAGCTGCAGGAAGTCACTTACGGAGTTTCCAACATGACTTTACACACACTGGCCATTGTGCTTAAGCAGTCCGTCGTGTTCTCGATGGGAAGGTTCTTGTTCTGCATTAAGTGGAGAAAAAAGTGAGGCGTTCACAAACTGTGGGGTTGAAAAATGTTGCCAGGTTTTGTTCAATCTACAGTTTAATCTACAGCTGTTCTGCTTGCCATTAGCAGCAACCTAAGCTCAAACATGACAGATCCAAACAAGTTCAAGAAAAGAACCAACGTTTTTGTCTTCAAACACACTTCTGCTTATTTTGGCAGCTATGCGATGATGAGTCCATATGCATCATGTTCATTTGCAAACTTGTAAATCTGACTCTCAGAGTGAGGAAACGAGAACAGTGTTCTTCTGATGACTTGGTATTTGTGAGGGTGTCCAAGACAGTCCTGAACCCATGAAGGTCGTTTTCAGCTACAATGAAGAATTTATTTTTTCCTCATTTGCATTTTATTAAAAAGGGACGAATAAACCTTCACTTTTTTAAGATAATGAGACATTTCTAAGCATTTTTTTTTAAAGATTACACTGGAAATGCTTCATTTTCTGCACATTCCAGTAGCTACTAAAAAAAAAAAAAAAAAATTCAGATTGTGGATGCCTCACCTCTGATACAAACTTCGTTGTGCCATCACTTAGCGTCTTCAGCATGGGGGTAGCATCGGCGTAGAACAGAGATATCCGATTGGCCAGCTCATTGTTGACCTCATTCTCACCTTCTGCCTGGAAATCGTTGAAAAAAATAGGTTTATTACTGAGACAGCTGAACCTGCAAACCCTTTTATTTCTCATAGCTCTGAATGTTTGGCCTTAATCTTAAATTCATATGCAGACCTTTAGCTGACCCTGATATCAAAAGCAGAAAAGTGTTATCAGGACAGCTGCTATGGGAAATGACGTTTTATCCAGTGATACTGGAAAGAAAATGTCAGAGTAATGAAAATAAAAGGGGTTCTGAAAACAATGTTTTGACTGAGACAAACGCAGGAATCTTGATCCATTGTGCCAGATTCTCCTTAGTCTGAAGATGTTTTATTAAAAAAAATTATGAATTTAAAGAAGAAGAAAAAAGAGCAAAACCAATAAAATGATACCTGGATATATGCAAGAAACTTCAGTAGATTATGTTTATGCACATGAAAGACCACTTCATCAAACAGAATCATGACAGGAAAACACTGATTTGAACCACATCACCGAGCCCCCCCACCCCCCTCTCTGGCTTCCCAGCTGACTAATGTGCCCTGCTGCTTTCCACTTTCAAAGACTAAAAACACCTGGTGGAAAACAAAGAAAAAGCCGTCTCTTGAACAGCCTGTTCTAAAATTGTCTGCATATTTAAACACAAAAAGAACATTTCCTGCCGTCATGAGATTCCTGACAGACTATGAATAACTCGTCCTAAACTTTCAAACCGACTCGCACTCTAACACCGACAGATGAGCTCAAAGGCTGCTTGAGCGGGACAGATGCGTTTTATCTCAGATGTCTGAATGATTCAGTTGTCTGAGGGGTGACTAAACGGCTGCAACTGCAGCCTGAGCGTCGTTCAGTCAGAGGCAGGTCCGAACAACTTGCCTGGGCCCGTTTTCCTAATGGAACATCGTGGTCAAATGGGGGGGGGAGATAACTTTTGTCAAACAGGTCATAACATATAGTCTCAAAGCATCAAGTCCAACCATCCTCCAATCGACTGAGCTGAAGTACAGAATTAATGATACAAGAGAAGGAAAAACTCCTTGAATTTTATATTTCAACTGATTTAATTGCCACTCAGTAAAAGCGACGTCCTTAAAAATGGCAGCTACCTTTTCCAACGTGAATCTTTGCTCAAGGACACTTCCTCAGATGTAGTTAATTCGTTTGAATCTATACTAACAAGATTATCCATAGTTACATCTTCAAGACATATAAACTGAAAGCAGAAGCGAGAAGTGAACTAACTGATGGGATAGTTTGGTGACACATGATGAACCAACATGAGGTGAAAGAAGCAAAAAGAAAATAAACCAGAACAGGACTGTCTCATAAAGAGAGTGAATGTGCAGCTGGAACTGTGATGGAGAAACAATGTGTGTGCAATATCCTGATAGAGCAACAGTCCATACATAAAATGTCTATGCCTTTTGTCCTTTTCATGCTTATGTCCTCATTAATCACATCAAATTATCACATCTCGGCAACACTGGTTAGAATATTGTCATGAGAGGCAGCATCCAACAACCTCAGATCACCCAGCAGCTTTGGGGGGTGTGACAGCCTGGCCTTAACTAGGTTTTTCTTTATTTGTAGGTAGGTGTGCTGTGGGTGGTTCCAGTCATCACCTGGCTGTAGCGCACCTGCCTATATAAGGCTGTGGGCTGTTTTCTCTCAAGCTCTCTCAGCCCACAGCTTGGTTTGTTCAGACACTGACTTGCAACCACTTTACACCACTGAATTTCACATGTACACACTGCATACACATATTTTAAGTTCATTCTTTAATTTAAAAAAAAAAAAACATCTTTGTGTATAAACAGCGTAGCCTTCCCTCATTGTTGTCACGGCCTTCTGCGTGGGTCGTGACAGGGGTTTGATAACCATTTATGGGATAACTGCACTTAGTTATGCTTCCAATAAGAAGTCTGAAGTATGGCCATCTCCACATAGTGTACACATAGTGGAGTGTAACACAGTGTATGAAGGAACTCATCTTTGACAGACCTGGCTACTGCCAGGGGCTTGTAATTAAAACTTTGTGCTGTCACACTGGTGCTCAAGTGCCTTTATCTCAGATTCCTCCCTCATGGCTCGCATATCAGAGACGAACAGACAGAGATGGGACGCACAACAGGGTTTTTAAAGCAGACTTTTTGTCTTAGCAAGAAAAGTCCATTAATGGCAGATAAGTCTAAGAGCTCCAGTAAAACATGGAAAAGATGCAGCATGCAGAACAGAGAAAGCCTGAAACTGGTTCACCTATGAATGAAAATGACCCATGTATACACCTCATTCTGAATTAAAAGATTTTCATTCAGTTTCACAGGGGTTGAATTCATTTCCCCAAACCGACCGTGGCATCATGTAAACACTGAATCACAAAGCTGTTCAGCTGCGTTCTTACAGCGCGTGTTCTGACTAGACGTAAACACGCAATGAGGGACGCTTCCTCACTTGGGAAGACGGCGCCGAACAAACACTTGAGAGCGGCAAAAAGTTTCTTTTTAATTCAAACTGTCTAGACTCATATGCAAGTCACTTTGGATAAAAGCGTCTGCTAAATGACTGTAGAATAGAATAGAATAGAATAGAATAGAAACGTTCTATCTCTGTAGGAGCACATGAGTATAAACCCCAACACCCTTTCGGTTTGGAGACGTCTCCCTCTGTGATAAATCTTGTGACGTAAACATCTTTCTGCATATGTCAGACAGGAAAGTTCTGCTTAATTATTAGACAAACATGATCTGAATAGATGAGTTCCCATGAAAACAGCTGACTGTAGATCCAAAATCAGGAGGAAATCAGGCCGAATCGGGTAAAACTCTCCATTTAAACGTGGCTACTGTCTGCTGCGGAGGAATTATATCGGTGTGGTCACAATGCTACGCTGATTTCACACACACACACACACACACACACACACACACACACACACACACAGTGCTGTAGCACACAGTGCTCCCACATACTGTAGGTCATACACTGGGAATAAAGATGTTTAGATATCTGAAAACAGTCAAAACACTGGTACTTTATCAGTTTTCTAATTGGATTTTGTTCATTTACAGCTAAAATGTTTAGCAGGAAGCTGATATACTGAACTACATAAGATAACATAGCGCCGCACTACAGCAATCCACTGTTTCGTTTTGCTCAAGAGCTTCCTGCAAGATGAAAACCAGCAACATTTGAGCTGTACGATTAAAAAAAATCTGATCTGAAAGATGCCTAAACAATTAAAGAGTCGATGTAAGAAGCAAAAAGAAATCATGAGTCTGTCTCACAATTCTTCTCACGAACCAAAGGAAAAGGCATAAAATGTGCTCACTGGTATGTTGTTGATCCGCATTCGACTCAGGGTTCTTCTGTAGTAGCTGAAGTCATTCTGAATGGCAGGGTTTGTCATCTGTAAATAAATAAATAAATAAACAATGAGCCAGACTTGTCTGGAAGTGGCACAGCCTGCAGCAGGACATTCAGTTCTGGATCAAACCCACCCTCTTCATGACGCAACGTTTCAGCCAAAACGACAGAAATGAACTTTTGGTGGGAAAAGACAAAACAAATGCTGATACAAATACAGTTTTATTTGCTGAACTAGATATGAATCGCCCGACATTTGCTTCCTGACATCCGCATCTTTGTTCATCCTGCCAGGAAGATTTGGATCATTTTGAAATGACGAGGTGGATGAGCCAGAAAGGAGAGGCGAGGACAAATGTGATCTTACTCGGACATCATTTACACCTGCAGCTACATAAAGAGGAGAGTAAGTTAAGGTCTTCCTAGAAAAATACAAATTATCTGGTTTTGACTTCATGTCACAAAAACAAATCTAGCCAATCAGAGAGCTTCTTTCAAACCAGCACCACCAGTGAGAGCTCATTATGTGGTTAATTATCACCATTGCTGTAGGAGCCTGTCAGAGTCCAAGCTGCACTGGCAGCATGCTAATCCTGCTACAATAGACTGGTACTCAGTCTGTGTCCACTGTGCCCACCAGGAGAGACAGGCTGCTCTGCCAGGGAGGGGATGTGCGCCACACAGACACGCTAACTAGGTCAGAAGCCCATGCATGGGTGTGAAAGATTGATGAATAGGCCTGGCATGCCACCTCACACCCCCTACCTTTATGTTTTATCTTGCCAGGATCGGTGGTGGGTACTAATTGGGGCGTCACAGCAAATCGCCTCAGGGACTCGAAGAGACTTTTTCTTTCTTTCTTTTTTTTTTTTTTTAAAGTGTTTGTGTCTCAGACATCAGGGGGATCCAGTTTATCCACTGAGTGGAATCGTGTGTCGTTACAACTGATATTTGAGAGGCACTCAAACTAGATGTGGGATATTTTTTTAACAGCATTTCATCAGCACTTTGTGTTTGAATCCAAGCCAGATCAGAGTGCTTAAAGTTTATTCCCTCACTCATCTAGAAAAGCTGCCACACTGCAGAACTTTGCTTAGGATGACAACAATTTCCCTGCTATTACCCTTATTAGCCATTCCACTGACATCCAGTGTATTACACACAGCAGAGCAGCATCAGGACTCCAAATAAGTGCTAATCATGCACTCACTGACGGCAGTTTAAGACTGCACACAACTCAAATCAGTTTAAGGGCATCAGCAGCCTGTTAGGATGAGTAATAGGTCCACTTTGTATGGCAGCGGAAAAGAGCAGAGTTTCCAAAAATTAATGCAGTTAATAAAAAGAGTTAAAAGTGAGTGGAGATATTTTAGAGAAACAGAGAGAGTGTCTTACTTTGAGCTCATCAAAGCGAAGAGTGAAGTGCAGGATCTCTGCAAACTGCCTGGCCAGCGCCTGCTCACGCTCCAGGTGTTGAGTCGAGTCATTGTAAGTCTCGCTGGTCAGAGCTCCCAGGAGGCTGTGCAATGCTGCCTCTGTTAGAAAAAGACAGATCTGAAGATGAAAGTGCAGCACTGTCAGAGTATATACATCTATTGGGCTCTTAGTCATGACAAAAAACCACGAAGGGAGCACTGAAGAGAGACACTTTAGCTGATGCCTGTAGTCTTTCTGACCATCAGGCAGCACTGCTGAACATTCAGCCTTTTGTCATTCAGGCGGCCAGTTTATAGCTTGGGCAGCCTGTAATGCAAAGGTCAGAAAAAAGGAACAGCTGCCTGTAGCAGGGTAGCGGTGAATATTCACGTACAAAATGCAGAATGGTGGGGAAACGACTAACGAAACTCCAACAACCAGCACTTGTTTTTTATCTAACAACTTTTTTAAGTCTGTTTCATCCAAGATGGAACAGAAAAGTAGGAGGACACACAGCTTATCTTGTCAAAGAGCAACAATCTGATAGCCAGGCCTGCAGGCACAATTCACGCGTTAATCAATACAAGTTCCGGGCCGTAATATCAGTTTCACCAACGTGAGTTAGAACCACATCTGCTCCTCGGATTGGAGGGGAGATTTCTATGAAAACTAATGAATAATCCAGTTACCTTTTTCCTCAAGCACTTAGGACAGCAAGAGTCTGCAGACTGAGAATCTACTACAAACAAAGCGGATATAAAGTAGGTGTGTTTCTGCAGACTGATCGAGTATTAATGTGCATGACTCCTCCAAATAGTTTCAGTATTGCAAAATTTGCCTTGAAAGAACTTTAAATTTATACAGCAGATAATGAAAAGAAAGAAAGAAAAACGAACCACTCCTTCTCATGGGCTCTGTGTGAGGTCAACTAACAACTGTCACAGTGGATCATGAGCGCAGCTAGATCTGTGAACAGTGCAGTGTGTCAGCCAGCTGAAGCATCCTGATTATACTGGAGACAGATAATGGGGCAGCGGTGGTGCCCAAACTGCCCAGGGCTCAATGCCAGGCTCAGGAGGTCTGGAATGGTGGGGGGTTGTATTTTGAGGGGTGGAGGGGGCTTAAGGGGCTATCCTGCTCAGATGCACATGAGACATGGGACTAATTATCTTATTGGTGTGGAAATGGAATGGAATTTGGGGGGAAGGGGTTGCGATTTCATTCAAGCAGGATTATGCTCATTGTTTTGACAATCAGTAAATACAAAGCCGGAGCCATTCCTGAACATACCATGCCCATGGACTGATAACTAAGGTGGAATGACTGTTCAGGAAATGTGGAAAAACATGAAGTGAAATGCTGAGAATTATCAAGTAATATTCAGTAAACGGGTCTTGTTCAAACAGTTTTTTTGTTTTTTTTGCAAGGAAGAACTTAAAAAAACCTTTCAAGCCCAGAGGGAATTTTATTTATAGACTCAGACGGTGCTTTGAGTTCAGTCTGAACGCGCGAGGAGAAGCTTCAGCAGTGATTTAACCCCAGACAAACTCAGCATCTATAAGCTTCGTGTTAGCTCATTTAATTTATACAGATTTATTCCAATTGTATTGTGCAGTTTTTGCCGATTACAAATGATGATGCACATGTCAACAAAAAACAGGGGTCTGCTGAAGATAATCGTGAGACGACTTTCAGGAGACGGACAGAGAGCTGGCAGTGCGCTGCAGTAAATTGAGCACGTCTGCTGTCCAGTAATGACTTCCATCTGCTTGGGCCAGCATTTGCAGCGAAGCAGCTGATTAAAAATGGTCTTAGTGGTGCAGTTTTTTTCCCCCCCTGTCTACATCCCAGTCAAAACAGAAGTTAAGATGGAGCTGCTTTTAGGCGGTCAGAAATGAGGCACTCTAGTATGTCGGGAAGTCAGAGAGGGGGTGGGGTTTCGGGGGAGATGTCCGATCTCATCAGATCATGCCGTCGCAGGCGCAGAATTTTGGGCATGTGCATGCGGCGGTTTGGTTTTGACACTAAAGTCTCTGATGAGAACTGAAAAGTTTGTGCCATCATTGAAGGAAGCAGATCCGAAATTTTAATCAAGGATTCTGTACAACTCCGCTCTCCGCTCCGGCTAATTACGTTTTCACATGATTTGTCAGGTTGTTGTTTTTTTTTAAATTATCAAGTAAGAATGTCACATATTGGCCGTTTGTCTTATCAGATGCAAAATTTGTAGTCCAAGCAAAATTATTTTGGGGTAAAAAAAATATGTCTATATAATATTGTGCCACCAACCTCAATTTTTACAAGAGAGAATTTATTTGTTTATTCAAAACGGGGGGGGGGGGGGGAGTTTTATCAGTTTCTATTCAGCTTTTCTTGGTCACATTTTTTTTCTTAATCTTCATCAAAACATTGAGAATATTTTTGATGAAACATTTCATCAAAATGTTTCATCAATAACATTTTGATGAACCAAACAGAAACAGGCAACATTTCATGCAGCTTAACACCTTCAGTGTTTATAAGGTTTGTTAGAGAAAAATTGTTTGATCCTCACTAGTCTGTAATGATCCACGGGGTCCTTCTGTGGCAAAATGTATGCAGTCCACATATTTGTAATCGCAATGACTGAGTTCATCAAGTATGCATGTGCTTAGATTAAAAAAAGAAAAATACCTGACAGGGTATACTGAAAACAGAACAACTAAAGTCTGCAGGAGAACCACTTTCTTCCAAACGTACCGTAGACTATTAAATTATTATTAAAGTTGACTTGACCCAAGCCTCATCCTCAGCCTTTTCCCTTCTTTTTTATTATGGAATGAAGAAGTAATGACGTTGTAGTCATCAACAAAGTCCTGTGCTGTGGAGGACTAGATGACCACTACTCCTTTATTCCATAAGGAAAAGGGGCATCTAGCAGGTAGCAACTGATATTGGGGGTTCAATGTCAACATCTCTTAAAGCTACGGTAGGTAATGTTGGGGAGCTAGCAAGATGTGAAAGTAGCACCCTGTCTTGGCCCCTCCCCCTCTAGTTTCGCTCCTTGCGTGATCCAAGACTTTTTCCTTACCTCCACCAAGGAGGTTATGTTTTTACCAGCGTTTATCTGTTTGTGTTCAAGATAACTCAAGAAGTTATGGACAGATTTTATTGAAATTTTCAGGCGTTGTTGGAAATGTGAAAAGGAAAAACGGATTTAATTTTGATGTTGATCTGGATTATCGTTTGGATCCAGAAATTTTTTTAAAAGCCGTGGCGGAAATTTGCGCTCTCTTGAGTGCTTTTCTAGTTTGCAGCTTTTTCCACCAATGATTTTCCTCTTTCTTTCCTGTTTAACGGGAGGAGACAAATAAACCGAGATGGGTCCGGAAATCCTTCCTGCATTTTATCAGCCAAGTTTGCCTTCAGAGTTTCTTCTTCACTACTTCATAATTTCATCCTAACACGCCGTTTATATGCGGGGTGTGGTTATCAGGTATGCGCTGCGGGAGGGGGGGAGCCGGGAGAAGAATCTTACAAAAACTAAGAAATTAACGTTAATTCGGCCTGAACGTTTAATGTGTGAAGAGGTTTTTTTTTTGTTGTTTTATTTTTTTATTTATTTTTTTTTAACAGATTTACAGTAAACTGAGGGGTCTAACTATATTTCTTATTGTTCATGATTACAAAATGTATAGACTACTATCAGCATGAAGAACCACTTCACCCAGAGTTTAAAAAAAAGTCTATTACCTACCTCAGCTTTAAGAGTTCCAACTGGTTCGTGTAGAAAAAAAAAAATGTATTTCACTCTTAATCTCTACTTGAAGTTTGCAATTTTAATCCACATTTGTTGCTGCTAATGTAACGCTATAGTGAAAATTATAAGTCATAAAATAGAGGTACTTTTTGCATTTGTGAGTTTTAGTTTGACAAGTTAAAGCAAAAGTCAATTTCATAGAAAAGAACTCTGCAGCAACACATGTGTATTTTGCTTTTATCTAGTTTCGGTTGTATTATCTCTACGTGTTTGGTATTGGCATTTAAGGTCGAGTTGACAGTTTAAAAAAAGGATTTACACCGATTCTAACTGGATCCATTTCTTGTTTTATAGGTATAAACGTGTTCAAACTGAAACAATGCTTGTCTGTGAATGTTGTGTCTTGACATTCAGCTGCCACAGTTTGTAAATTTGCACAATAAACTAACCACTGTCTGCTTTAAAAGAAGTGTGTTTATGTACTCCCAACTGTGAAGGTGTCCTCTTCCCTGGATGCATATTCTGTCTGGCTGACAGATGTCTGGAATCAACACTTTTCTATCAGCAAGACCTCAGCGGAGAACCTCTCTATGATGCTGTCAGACTCTGAGCCTGCCAGACGACTGAACAACGTTACTCTCCCGCCGTTTAGTCATTGCCCATCATGGCACTCTTGCTCAATACAAAACTGACAGCATTTTTTTTTTTTTTCATATATCTTACCCAGACATAGAAAAAGAAAAAAAATGGCTTAAAAATACAAACAATTTTCCTCTAAGTGCTTTCTATGAATGTTTTGAGTTTATTTTAGATCTAATAATTACATAAGCTTGGTTGTCCTGCTTTGCATATCGCTCCACCAGGCTGTAGTAGACTTTCAGCTTCATGCGTGCAAGTCAGAATGGCAGGCTGCGGAGGCCAACATGGCCCCTGAAGCCAAAAGTCAAGGCAACAAATTGGAGCATCAGCCAAAGCTGAGAGATGACCTACTTCGTTACATAACAGCCGTCGTCAGACCGCCGCCGCCCACTGCTCCCATTGACTACCTCCTCTGCCGCCACTGAGATCACACAGTGGAGGCGAACTGAGGCATGAGGAGCTCCACCCCCTTCCTCAGCTTCAGGGTCATAAGAAGATCAGGGAGTAGGAAGCCCACGTCCCCACCCCCATCTTCTCTATGCTAATTAAACAAACTATAGCCCCAACCTACACAGGGGTCAGTGCACTGTGCAGCGCAAGCAGCATGTTGATGAATGCAAGGCTATGTGGGGTTTCTACGCATGTTACAAGAGGCTGGGTTGCATGTTATGTGAATACATTGCATGTCTGTTGACATATCTGGCTCAGCAGTCAATAATTCAGATGCACACACAAACAATTAAGGTCATGTATGGAGGTAGTGCCTGTGCAGAACCCCTTAAAGAGACCTATATCATACATAACATCACATGAGATCTCTGCTCGTCAGGACCTGTGAGCTTGTTCCATTTGAAACAGTGCATGCAGCAGCCTCAGTATGAGAGCCAGTGATGTAATGTTACCCGGCCTACATAGTGAGGCCACTGTACAGACAGCGCAGCCCATTACATACCTAATCTCTGGGAGAACTCGTAGAACTTCTTCAGTTTCCCCACCAAAGGAACCACAGCTGCCCATGCCTGCTCCTGCAGTGCCTCATCGTTAGGATTCTGGATGGCCTGGGGATGACAAAACAACAATTTTTGAGTCTAAAACTATGAGATAAATGTTGTTTAGGAAGATTTAGAAAACGTTTAAGGCACCCTTTTTTCCAGTGTAGTATGCATATTTTTGACTTCACACAGATTTACAGAGCACTGCAGCCTGTGAATAAGTCTAAATGGAGATATTTATAGTTGTATAAAATGTTAGGACTATATATGCAGGGTTCCAGACAGAGTGGCTGAAAATTGTCTCAATCTATAAAAAGGTAATGACCTTAGCAGTTCACCACAAAAAGAAAAGCAACTACAGGAAACAGTAAGGTTATGATGAGAAGCTAAAATGATTGGAGTATGTTCAGACAGTTTCCATCCACCACTGTGTTTTTCTCCTGTTTTGTTTTTTAAACAGCAAAAGGATGTGTCCTTCTTTGTAATAAACTTTTCAAACAATAACATCTCAGGTGGTTTCATTGAGACACTTCACGGCTTTCACATTTCCAAAACCTATTAAAGACCAATTTCACCCACAGCAATCTGTCTGGGTCCACTGGGTCCCTCTGTGGCGCATGGCGTGCAGTCCGAATTTTTGTAACAACACTTACTGAGTAATAGTGATCTAGTCGTCAAAGAATTTCCTTAAAAAAGGAGGGGGCTTATTCCTGCAAAGGTGTTCATAGTGTCGCCAAAGGTGGGAAAAAGGATTAGGCCTTTATGTCTGCATGTCCAAAAGTCTCAATGACTTCACACATGCAGAAACTATGTGTCCACCCTTAACCACAGCTTCAGGTTGGTGGTTTGAAGCTACAATTCCTTCAATTAATAACACATGCATAATCAAACTGCTGAAGAAAGTGTTGCATTGTGGGTAATGTTGTTCCAGGTTTAAATTAAGAGAAAAAAGCACATTAGTGAAAAAGAAATGTTTTATGTCTCCATCAAGTCTGGTAACTTTACAGGAAGCACTGGCTAAACTGGTGGAGCATCCTTTCTTCTGGACAGAAGCAAATCCAATGTTCCTGAATTTGCTGTGGTCGTCTTTAGCTGAACATCCACATCATTTTACGGCTTAATTTTTAGGTTGGGGCTGGAAAAAAAAAACCCACAGAAACTAAACAGATTGAAGCAAAACACAGAACCTGCTCTGACAACTACTTACACTTCACTTACGTAAAAGTTATTCTTCTGGGTCTTTTTCCGTTTGAATCCAAGAAATGTCCGTTTTTATTTGTTTTCATTTACAGGACTACTAAACAGGCTGTATAACAGCATCAGACCCAGCTACAGGCAACATCTAAACTCCTCACATGTTTATAAACCCTGTAGCATTAGTGTTACACAACCTAAATGTGTTTTTCTGCAGCAAGAAGAGGCACAAACTCTCCTGAAGATCTGTGCTGTAAATAAGGTGGAAAACTGAATGAGGTGTACCTCTCTGATCTCCTGCCCTGCTCCCTTGTAGGCCTGCAGCTCGTCCAGGATCCCCTTTGCATCTTTTAGCACTACGTCCACCTGCATCCACACCTCTCGCTCTGCTTCCGTGGGCTGTGCATCTGCATGGGACAACAGCAAGAAAGTCAGCAAGGCGTATCTGACCGGTATCTTGCCCATATTAATAGTATTTCAACATGAGACTAAAATACAGCTCCAGGAAATCCTTCAAATTCTCTGATATCATGAAAAGTTTAATAAACAACTTCCAATTATGGTAATGAAATGTCACTTAATCTCTTCTCCCAACTGCTTCTTATTAAGTTTGAACACCACCCACTTTTCACGCTGAGAGAAGATTCACTGAAGTAAGATAAGAAATGAAGATTTTTTTTACACCACTGTAGCTCTCGGGTGTAGAGGGGCGTTGATTTCAGAAACTTTACTCAGAGCTTAGGAGAATAGTGAAACGATGAAATTTTTTTTTTTTTTTAATACATAACATGAAGTAAGAACCTGTTAAGCGTGACAAATGCCTACTTCCCTGCTAATAAAACAGTTTATAGAAGCTGCTGTCTCTAATTTATATTGCGGTTATTAACACATCTGGGTGGGTATTCTGAAAACACAAAAGCTTCCCTCAGCAACAGCACATCAAGGCACCTACTGGATGTAAAAGCTTGATGTTCTTTTAATATAAAAACCACCTAGAAACAGTCTGAGCCATACCAGGAACTATTTTCTCCTAAGGTATCTGAGTGTCTGGGCTTGCCAAGTGTGAGAACAGTACAGTGCAGGTTCAAGCTGTGTTGTGGGGCCTAAGGCTACAAAGCAACTGAACTTCGATGCTTTTGTGTGTGTGTGTGTGTGTGTGTGTGTGTGTGTGTGTGTGGAGGGGGGTGTCTGTTACAGCTCTGGTCTGATTGTTATTCTGCACACACTACACTGTGGAAAATGCAGGCTGATGGAAAAGTCAGCAGCTTTGGCACTAGATTTTTTTTTTTTTGGGGGGGGGGGGGGGGGGGGGGCTGCTGTGAAAAAAAATAGGGTAAAGATAAATTAGGATAACAGGCATGAGAATTCAGAGTGATAATGTTATGGAAGGATATTCATGTGATTGATATCATGAGTGGAGGAAACTACTTGAAACTTACTTTCAAAGTCAAGGAAAAAATTGGGCTCCTGTTCTAGATCTGTGCATGTCAGAACTTTCAGTAGGTTCCCCATCGTATGATACCTGCAGAAAAAAAAAAAAAAGAGGGAGAAGTCAATAAAGGAGGAATAATGCAGCGGTAAAGAGCAGGTGTCAATACACTGCTGCATCTGAGGCACCTTCTTCTGCTCTGCTTCACTGCTCTGATGCATGTATGATTACAGCCATGTTCCCACTGCTTATGAGCACCAGCACTCCCAGTGGACCAACCTCTTACCGGCCAGATGTCAAAAAGTCCCAAAAATAAAAAACACAAGTTTGACTTCTCTGCTTTGCTAACCCTGTTCCCAGCATTCGGAAAGTCTTTACAGGCAGTTATATGCAAAGTCACTGTCCTCCACAGGAATCTCTCTACTGATCTGTGGTCGCTCATTAAATAGGTAGCTGGTAGCACCACAACATACAATTAAGCTTTTAGAAAGGAAATCATCTAGAAGTCTGTTCTGCAAAATATAGTTGTTTTATACTTTGACCAACAATTGTAGAGGTGCTTTAAACTCACCTGCTCATCCCTGCAGAATTTATGTAGTGCAAAACAGGTCATAATAGCATAAACATTGCATCAATATTTAACATACAGAAAACAATTCAAGTACTCAGTGAGCACAAGGTGCAACAACAGTGAATATTTTCAGAGGGAGAACAGTGGCAGACTGCAGCAACCCAGATGGCTGTAGTTTGCTGCACATTATTGTGGAAAAAGAAAAATATGCCCTTTGTTACAATAATACATTTTTTATTAAAAAAAAAAAAAGAAAAAAAAATCATTATATGAGGCCATATTATGTTTGATTTATATACCGCATGTTTCAGCTCATTTGTTCATTAATTTTCTCCAACACTTAGCCCAATTAGGGTTTGTGGAGTACAGGGTCTGTGTTCTGCACAGAGTCTCAGTGCCGGGTTCACCTGAGATGAGTGACAGGGGGAGAGCCAAAATGACTGAGTGTGGACCGGTGGTGACGTGGTCGATCATGTCAGTGCAGGTTATGCCGGGAGACAAGGAGGTGCTGCAACACAGTAAAGTACACACTCAGCAGTCAGCGGCAGGGGGTTAGATGGGGTGGGCTTTAAAATGCATGAGATGCTTGATGTAAGGGGGAGGGAGGGGGACTTATATGGGTTCTTGAAAACCTGACAGGGGGTCCCCCTTTTTCCCGCCTTTTCAATATAAGAAAATATTTCTGATGAGTGCACAATTTTCAGACAAGAGAGGCCTCTGTAATGACAAGCTGAAAATGTCCCCATATATTTCAAAGTTTAAATATATGTAATTTTACTTTTTTTCTTTTTTTTCTTTTTTTTTTTTTAACTTATTTGGTTTATTTACTATTTTTTCTGCTCTGTTGGCGAGTCATCAGAAGGACAGTTTTGAGTGGACACTTTCTTTTCTTGAAATTTTGTCACTCATCAAACCCACCGACCACCTGCACAGACCCACCTGCCTTGTCCAGCCTCGTCCCATTACCCTTCATTAATGTGACCTGAATGTCTGACTGTGCCAACGCTGGCACTTCGCTGGCTGTCAGAAAGCAGCACCTGATGCAGCCTCAGAAGGGCTGAGAACTGTCACTGGCATCGCCCTGCTGGATGATGTGGGCACTGCCCATCACCGCCAGACCTCCTCTGGTCCTCTGCTGCCACCTCTCAGCCGCTCGCTGACTGGAGTCGGCTGGCAGGAACAGCCTAACTGACAAGGATGCCAACAGCCTAGTAGAGAGCCCGGCACTGGTCCCTTGTGCCGTTTGAAATGAGGTCATTTTAAGGACAGGGATTTGTGTGGCTATGTTTCAAAGTCCAGAAGAGAATCCTCAAGTGCAGTGAGGGGGGGGGGGGGGGGGAAGCTGGTTATATTGGTACATTTTACAGTTTTTTTTTAAGTCTCACTCCACTCAAATTTACTCATGACTTGTTCAGACATTACAGAAACACTGACTTTGCAGCTTAAACAAACTTCTTATGATGACAGCTTTCTCTTCAAAGACACATTTTTCATAAGTAAGCCAAACTAAGTAACTGGTTGCTTAGTGATAGTGTAGCAAGTGAGGGGCAGTGGCAGCAGGAGATATATCAGATAGATATTGAGGAACTCTGTGGCTGGAGTAGTGCCCGGCAGTGCTGGCATGTCCTGGGCACCACGGCAAGCCCTACGACAGCCTTGTTGTTGTTTTGAACCCCCCCACTGAGCCATCGCGTGCTCGCTGTAAGGGAGGGAGTGTTGCTCCGAGGGCCAGGGACAGAATCTGACAAGCTGGAGCCCGCGCAGCCTTCTCATTGGCTGAGCCAATCTACCCAACAGCTCGCTGTATCCATGGAGTCAAAAAAAATTTGGAGCCATTGAAAAACATTGCAGCAGCCAATCAGGAGCGAGCACCGGGTAAGGAGCGAGTACAGTAGTAGTAGGAATTGAAAGCACATGAATACATTAATACAGATGAGGTAATGTGCCAAAAACAGCGGATTAGTAGGGGAGTAAAGTCAACTGCAGATGGTGGAGAAATATTTAATTCCACCAGTGAGGACTTAGAGATTTGTTGAGATTTGACTTTCTGTGCATCTCAACAAAATCACATTGTTATTACCACTTGTGTCATGAAAAAAAAAAAACTTCATAAATTTTATACTGATAAATAAGCTCATTGCTTAATTAAATAAAGATGAATATTAAAATACACCTGGTCACTAAGACAAAATAATAAAACATGGATTTTTTTTTAAAAAACAAAAAACCCCAAATCCCACATATTTTTAGATTGTTGGTGGTGCAGAGGTTCCAGTCTACATAGTGAGGACACCAAAACAGCACCACGCCTATGCAGCAGTCTGACCTCTGCATGGCACTGCCTTTTAACATCTCCAAGCTCTCCACTTCCCCTGTAAATAGCACACCAAAAAAAAAAAAAAAAAAAAAAAAAAAAAAAAAAAAACAAGAAATCAGGGCATAGTTGAAACTGGGCACTGCGGCAACAGAAACAGCTCGGGGGGCCTTGGGGATGGCTAATGTGAGGCTGGGATAGTGCTGACATTCCACTACTGGGCTGCAGCATGAGGATCCACGTGCCCTGCTGCTTTACTATGGAGGGAAAAACAACGCCCTCCCTTCCCCAGCCTCAGCGCAGAGCGTCACGTGGGCTCCATCGTGCTCAGGCTGAGAGCTTGCCTGAGGTGTGGAGGAAGGGGGGGGATGGGCCAAGGCAGCCGTCTGTGTGCGTGTGTGTTTTACTGTCTGAAAAAATGTGGGGTCCAACGAGGATATGCATTGCTCCTTTCTGCCTGAATAAAATATTTAGATTAAGGGTAGTGCAGGTAAGGATATGTGGTGAAGGTAGCCATGTGTGTGGAAGGGGAGGGATTTGGGGGGGCGTCACACTGCGGCAGAGGCGGGTAGAGCTAGGCAGCTTTAAATTTGACCTAGATTCCCCCAGTTGACACGCCACATTGCATTAGCCCACTCGGCCAGACCTGGACCCGCCGGAGCTCACTGATACTGTCCTGATTCGACAGGCAGATAAATGGGGGAGCACTTCCCAAATGGGGCTACGACACATCCCTTAGCATCTCCACCCCCACCCCATCTCAACTCCTCCACGCCCTCTACCGCCAATCCTACCCCGCTGACCAAAAATGGTTTAGAGGGCACATGGCAGGAGGCGCAAGGAAAAGGGGGAGGCAGCTATTTGCTTGTTTACAGGGGGTGAACTTGATTTCCTCATGGCCACGCCTCTGCCCCCTTGCACCCGAGTAAACATCAACTAATACCCCCCTCACCCAGATTCAAGCAAATCAAAACAAACCCTAGAGGAAGACTGAATCATGACAACTGACTGCAATACTTGAGGTGACATCTGGTATTGGCTGTCTCATCTTACTCCTGCAACTACACAGGGGGGCAGGGCTAAAAATACTCCCTCCACAAAAAAACAGCTCCTGCAAAACTTTCCATCAGCGGCTCCGTAATGAACCCAATTACCGTGGAAGTAAACGAGCACATGAAACTGATGGTTTGTCCATAAAGGCACATCAGAGAGGAGGATGAAAGTAGGAGTGCCTCATCCTCAGCTAAGCTCCTCTTTTTGGACAGCAGCTGATGAATGTTGGAAACCATGGCAACAGGCACATACACAAGTCTGTGAAAATGCTGGCTTCATTGAAATTGAGCTCTTTGAAAAGGCTCTTAGCGCTTCTCTTCAGTCACACCAATACAACACTTTATCCCATCAAAACATGCCGAGATGCTGACAGCTTGGATCGTTTAAAGCCACACTGATGAATTTAACAGAAAAAGGGGAAGAGAAGACTTCTGTCTCTACACTACATGGGTGTGGATGATCATTCAAGTTCAAACAGAAAATAATGAATGAAAGTATGATAAAATTTATGTCAAAAGGACTCAAGGAGCTGTAATAAGCAGTGTGTTTGCATTAACTTTCTTGCTAATTTGAACATTTTTACCCCGATGTCTGCTTCAGAGAGAAACCCTCTCCATCCTGCCCTTGAGAGTCCTCAGAGTCCTTCTTAGGATGCGTTAGGAAATCATTAAGGAGGGCACATTGACTCACTGTCACCGGTCTTAGCAGCGCCTCCCTCGAGGGCAGCCGCCTCCTGAATCCATTCACACAGATCTCCCATTCTTCTGCAGAAACAGCCCTGAGCCATCACTACTTGACTGACCTTCTGAGTGAATGTGACTCACCAGCATCAGCGCATCTTTAAATCTCACTTGTTCGTATTAGAAGTCATGAGTGTGAGGAGAATAGGAGGGTGTTTACGTTTGTAGTGGGAAGTCTAAATTAAGCCAGATTTATATTTAAGAAAGATTAAAATTAACCCCAAAAATCCCTCCGACCCCACCCAAACGGTGTTATGCTAACTGAATCTTGGGTGGGGCAGAGAGGAGGCTTTGGAGAGATGAGTGTCAGATTGAAGAGTACCAGTGTGTTTATTCAGTAGGAAATGAGCGCCATCTGGAGGATACAGACAGCAGTGCAGGGATGATGAAGACCACTCCCAACCGTTACTCATGCCAACTTAAAAGGATGTTTCACAATTTGCAAAATGGGAAACATTTATAAAGTAACTGCTACACCCAAATCTGCCACAAAATTAAATGTTGCAAACAAGTGTTTGAGATAAGAAGCGTGACTCTGCAGAAGTGTTGTCAGATCCAAGAGCACCATCCAGTGTTAATGTGCAGCTATTTCACAAGAGTGCCTCAAATTCAAGATTAGAATGACTTTGCTGCAAAATTTCACACCGTTAAAAACTGATCCGCCAGACTCTGCTTTTCTATGAAGTAAGTCTTCAGAGGAATGACCAGCAGTCTGAAAGCTCCTCACAAAAACCGGGACAGGAAGTTACATGGTGTCAAACCACTATTGGTATAAATAATAGATAAGCAAAGAGAAGCTAGAAGCTTTTAGCTGACATAACAAGACCTCTATACATATTCCATCCAGTCAGACATACCCTCTCATATTACAGATTCTGCGGGTGGGGTTTAGAAAGAGAGACCTAAGCATTTTCCATATGCTGAGTCAAGAGTGGAGCAACACTTGTGATCATTTTATCCTGTGTTAGAAGAATTACATCTGTGCTTAAATAAATTAGTTTCCTTCACAAATATAGTTTAATTTCTAAGCTTATAACCCTTTTTTCAAAAAATAAAGTGTATTTTGAGCAGAATCTATCATTACCTCAGATATAACACTACAAGACTTCACCAACTGGGGGCAGTATTGGCACAGATATGAGATTCAAGGAAAGCTTCACCTTAGGATAACGTAGAACACCTCCCCCTGGCTTAGCAAAACTAATCCACCCTGTATCTATTCACACAGGACTCAAGCTGCCACATTAACAAAGCTCCACACTCCATGTTTAATGCAACACATATACTGTTCCCATGCATCGCCACAGGTTTGTGTTCTGCACGCTGGCTACAATAGCATGCCATTCATTCAGGCATTTTTTAAGTGAATGGATTCAAGCATCACCATAGCGCTATGGCAGCATGGCATTAGCCTATAAACACACATGCTCACATCATGAGTCTCTCATGGGGAGACACTGACTTAGCCCTCCATACATGCACCACCTGAGGCTTTGCTGTCATAACGGTGCAGCATTCCAGCAGCACAGCTTAGCCAATCCACTGATAGCTGCATGTCATGGTAACAATCTCCGAGGAGACACAGAGGAAAATATAACAAGGATGGACAGACATGCAACCAGGGAGAAATGATCTTATGCTTAATAGGATGTGACGAAAAAAAGACAATCTAAAGGGAAACAAACCATGCAATAAAACTATGCAACACTAAAATATTGAGATTCAAAATGAAAAGGATGTATATTACAACCAGCTTTAGGATATAAAGAACAATTTAATATTTTAAAAACACTCCTAAATGAAACTGTACAGTAAATCTCTTGTCAGAACTGTCTTGTCGTGTGAGCAGTGACCCTGTGTCCTGTAGTTACATAACATAGTGGCCTTGAAAAGGAACAGGAAGCACCTCAGGAGCACCTATATTACTCAACTCTTTTTTATGGCCCACAATGCACTTCATTTCCTGAACTGGTGTTACACATAAACCCACAGCACAGCATAGCACTTTAAGACAATAATAAGCAGAGGTACCAAATCCGGCCTTACATAATGACACGTTGCTATCTGTGCACTCCAGTGCCAAACACTTCGAAAACTGAGGTTCTGATCACGTTCAAACCTGAAAATAAGGTTGTGGCCGATACAGCTTGTAATTTAACTCATCATAGGCCATTATGGGATTAATTATCTGTGCATGTGTTCTGTGCTTTCACCTGACAAAAAAGTCAGACTAAATTGCACAGCAAGGTGATCAAGACTCCCAACAGTAATAAACTGCCTGTGCCTTTGTTAAAAACAAGACAAGATGAGTTAATGTCCACAAACACTAATGTAGGTTTAATCATGACCAGCTAAAATGAACTCAAACATGCAACTTTTTTTTCCAACTGGCAGACTTGACAATACAAGGATCATTTTCCAAACAAAATTACACTGTTATGGACTGGCATCATTTTAAGGATGTATCCCGTCTCTCCGATAGTGGATAGATTCCAGCACTGCCTTAACGGACCATGTTTGGAACAAACAGGTAAAAACAATAAGTGGATGGGACAAAATGAGAGTGTAAAATGATTTGCAATATTCATTATAACACTAAATGAAATGTAATAAAAATGATTCAGACAGCAGTTACATTAAAGCTCTTCGCCCATCCATGGCGAGTCCACATCCACGTAGAAACCGCTACCTTTGTAAATGACTCGACTGCCTTTTGGAGAAATATTACAAAAATACTCACATTCATTCAGTCATGAACCAGTCACTGGTTTACACAGTGGGAAAAAAATAACATGCAAATAGGAATGACATTTTAAAATTCTGATTTTGAGGTCCATTTAAATTAAGACAGATCTTAGTTCCGTTTTTGGATGGATATAAATAGACATGTAAACAAATCGGAGCAGACATCGACGTGACCATCAGGAGCAGGGGAAAAACACTGCATGATTAAAATAGCCTCAAACTTTGCTTTGACGGATATATTACAGATATGCAAACAGTGAACAAAGTTTGTCCATAAATAATTAACATGTGCACACTGATATGAGTGTAATAATTTCCTCACACTGCCTTTGGGTCAAGTCTCAAAGGCAGTCTAGTCACCAGTCAACTAAAATTTCAAGAATTTTTCAAGAAGCTAACAGTCTTAATTTTGCATAAGAAAATTTTGTTAAGTGTCGGAGTCATAGAGAATCATGTTCTTGTACCGTTTGTCCAATAAATGAACTCCAGTCAATCCTCACCACTGTCTTCTCAGTGTCGTACTGGAATGAGCTACAGCCAGGTGACATTACAGGAGGCGGCTCTGGGGAGCTCACGGACAGGTAAGCTTATAACATAGTAGGGAAATTGGCAATGACTCAACATGTATCCAGTTTCAGTTTAAACTCTCTTTGCCATATGTCATGAGTGAAGGTGCTTATATGCGTCAGTCATGCTTTTCATTTAGATTGCATAACTATTTAAGTTGTGCTAAACTAACTTAAAAGGTACTGTGTGTAACTTATTTGGCATTTTATTAGCAAAAATCAAGTACTGCTTTCATAAAAACACATTTAAACTAAGTCTAATTAAAAAGCGTTCTGAAATTAAAGTGTTCTCGCAGCTTAGAATGGATTTTTCATAAACACATAGGTGGCGGGGCACTAAACTGAAGGCTGCCTTGTTGCACCGCCATCTTTGAATACTGTAGCCAAAAGGGGACAAACTTGTTAGCTTTGTAGCTGTGAATCCCTGTGCATTGTCAGGGGGAGGAGGAGAAACAAGCAAAGTCAACTGTGGATCATTCAACTTGCTGCTTTTTATTGAAATAGAAGATCATCCAAACTCTTTACCCCACAAGGAGGGACAAAAAAATAGTCAAGAAAAAAAATAAAAATAACCATGAGAAAACAAGAGCCTATGTTTGTGTAGCGTTTACCTTCATTGAGACTATTCATAAGGGAGAGGGACTTCAAAACTGACGTGGAGATTGCAGCTTTCTGCTGGACGGTTAATAGGGCTGTGATGATATGCTTTTGTCCCGATTCAATTCTGATTTTTTGGATGCCGATTCGATTAAAATTGCGCTTCTCACAATTCTTCAATATTGCTGATTTTTGTAGATTGAAAATAAAAAAATGTCTAGAAGATTTCTTTCACTCGTCATTTTACTTGATTTCAATGAGGAAAAAACAACCCAGTAGCCACATCAATCTGCTGCTATAATGCCCAAGAAGACAAGTAAAAAGATCAATAAATACAATAAAAATGACAAAAATGTTATAATGTATGATTTTTGTTTATTTGAAAAAAAAAAAAAGACTTTAAAAAAAAATAAATAAATAAATCGATTTCAAACTTGTTAAGCAAAAAGTCCAAATTTTCGATTCGATTTTCCCATCCCTAGTAGTTAACTCAATATAACAGTGAAGTGTATTATGGCGTTATGTAAGAAACAGGGCAGGTAGTTCAGAGACAACTTTTTATCCTGTGCGAGTCGGATAATTTACTGTTCCAAGCTACATAAATTAGCAAAAACCGCTAATCTGTTAGTTTTCAGTTACTGTTACTTGTAACACAAGTCATACCAGCAAGCAACTATGCATTTCTTTCAGTCGTACTTTCTGAGAACTTTTCAGTGGTTCATAATCTATTTGCTCATTTGTTAAGCAGGGTGGGAGTTGATTTCCTCCCTCCCATTGCAGTAGCTTGGTACTAAATACACGTTTTTAACATGTTTGTAACTTATCAGCATCAATAATAAAAACAGAATTATGCATTGTTCTGTACCTCATTACCTGAAGGGGCACTCCAACTTGTGCAAGCTGTTGGCATTTTCATTTTTGTGATTAACCACATTTTCAGTAGAGGCAGTTTGTTAATATGTCGAGGCACCAGAGAGCACTACTTACTTGTTTGCATTAATCTAGCGCACCGCTAGATGGGAGTAATTCTCGCACACGCTTTAAGTTACTTTGTGTCTGTAATATATAGTCCGCACACTGATAAAAGTGTGATCTGTGTGTGTGATGTGGTTTGAGTTTGATCTGTAACTTGAATGATTCATCGCAATAAATGACCAGTTTTGACCATTATTGGAGCCTACCTTCCCTATTATTACACACAGACCTTTCAGTTAGCAAGAGAGTTTTATCTGTTTCCCAGCAACAACACTGCTGTAGTTATGGTAACCTAGCCAAGCATTAGTCAAACAGTAAATGAATTCATATTTTTGTTTTTGTTTTGCAAGCAAATAAAGAAAATATGTTATTTTATTGATAATATATCTTTTAAGTTAATCAGCCAATTAATCTGTTATCTGAACTTTTTTCTGTTAAATATCAAAATCTCTATCGTATCAATGGGGCCCGATCAGATTCACATTAAAGTTAGAACAATTGCATAACTCACAGATAAGGTGCAGCTTGGAGTGAGGACTTACCAGCAGTGGAGCTGTAAAACTGGCGGTCAGGAGCAAGGAAGCCCAGCCTGGAAGGTGGCCTCGGGTCACAGTCCGCCAGAAGAATTTAGTCTGAAACAAAACCGAAAGTAAAACTTAAAAAAAATCACAATCAAGCCCATAATGATCAAGAGCACCACAAAGTTATACTTTAGGGGATTGAAAAGGCTAAGGCAAAACAGAAACAGCAGCGTTAATCCTTTCTTTTGCAAGATATCACTAAATTCATTCAGGATTATTACAACATTTTCAGCAACTGCTCATACAAGTTGTAAATAACATCTTAATGTGGGACAGCATGTGTGGAGCACACTTCACACAAACTGGTTACACCCAGTTTCAAAAGACTAGAGGTCATCTTGGTTCCCCTTTAAAGTCTCAGAAATCTATTTACAATCTCCTTAACAGCCAGAAAAACTGCAGCTACCGTGATAAGTATGAAAAGGCAATTGTTCCCTCTATCTGCCTTACACTATAGATGCACACCAGAAATGGCAGTAAGAAAAACAGCCTTGGACGAAAAAAACTCAACACTTCCTATTGAGTAACACTTCCTATGATTAATTTCCGTTTTACTACAAGGTTCCCTGCTTCCTCCTTCAAAGTTGCTGCAGCCCAGCTGTTTACATCTGTTCATTGAAAAGAAGAAAAAAAAAATCAATTATATCAATACCACATCACAATAGTTAAGATGTTTAAGACCTACTATCTATGTGTGACAAGACTGCCCTCAGTTTTTAGATTTAACAGTCTATGCAAACCACAGGCATGTTTCACAAGTTGTGCAGCCCTATTTAAGAGTACAAGCTCAGTAGACTGTGAGAGCACACGACAAAGGTGCTTCTCCCTTCACTAGCCTGCATACAAATGTGCAGCACCAGCAGCAGTGTTGGTCATGCATGATGTGATCAGACTTCAAACCCTGAAACTTCTAAACCACAAAACACAGTTAGAGCTCAGGCGGGTTGGTAGGGGAGGCAAATGTGGGGGAGTAAGACTGTGAAAAGAGCAGGAAACTAACAAATGCAAAAGGTTGACTAGATGCTGGAAAAAAGAAAAGAAAAAAAGAAAAAAACACAGATCCTTCCGAACTTGATAAATGAAGGCAATATCGCTTCTCTAACTTTTTTTTTTTTTTTTCTTATAAAACTGACCACAATTTGCCTGTAATTGAACAGAGCTGGCATGACACAGGTGATATCTGGAGCAGGGCAGCATGGGAGTCAGCTATGCATCATGCCTTCAGCTGAGGCTAACAGCATACGGCAAGTGTCTGACTAAGCACACAGGGTAACAGAGGTTAAGCCTACAGTATGTGGAGCATCATGTTAGTATTTCAGGCCACGATCAGGACAGCTTGCCAACAAGATTCTAAAGCTTTAACTTGATTTTTAGAGAAATAAGCTCAACAAAAACAGAATTATTAATGTCATGGACTTCAGAGTGTTCAAGCAATACAAAACCCATTTTACTCATAACAGGATGCACTTCAATGTGACGATTGTACTGCTAAAAACAGAGCAAGCGGCTGTTTGACATTCCCACTGGGACATCTAAAACTAAGCTGCTGCTTATTTGTCATTCATTTCATTGGCCATTTGCTTACTTAACTCTTTCTCAGCAGAATACTATTGGTCCCTTTGAAAATAATCACAAAAATAATAATAATAAATAAATAAAATAATCATAATAATAATAAAAATATTCAGATTATCAAGGGCAGCTATATACATGAGATGTCTCCCTTGACAGAGCAAATCTGTCTGGCAAAAATATGGCATGCAGATTGCTGTTCTGTATGCTGAGATGCTGGACAGGTTTAAAAAAAAAAAAAGAAAAAAAGAAAAGAATCCCAAAAGACATATTAAGTCTTTAAAAAGATATTTTTCCACAGATCAGATTGAAGCTAAACTTTGTCAGCTTCAGCCTCTAGTTTCTATATGATCACATCTGGTTCTGAAACAGCAAGATGAGGAACACAACCAAACTTAACTTGCTGAACTTAAACCTCCGCAATGGCACTTTACAAACCACTGAGTGACATCACACAGGCTACCTCCAATTCTTCTAAAAAGGTCATTGTAACTAATCAATTTTCTGATTCACACATAAGTCTTGCAGATATTTTGATTTGACTTTATAGTAATTGACATACATTTAAAAAAAAAAAAAAAGATTAGAAAATATTTCATACATCCAGAAAGATCAGTAACCTTTTGTTCTTCTTTTGGTGTCTTCTGGGCAAATACTGACATAAAGCTGACATACAGCACAAAACATTCACACGGCTTCAACATGCTGACTTCTGCAGGTGTATTGTTAAACACCCTGATCACCTATAGAGAAAACCAGAACACAGATGAGGGTAATGATTGCTGAGGGGTTTTTTTGTTGATGTTTTTTTGAAGATTGTTCGACCTGATATTGGTGAATGTATAATTTAAAAAAAAAAAAAAAGAAAGTAATCTAATCACATCTGTTACAAACCACCAGGTCAATCCCCCCTACATTTCCTGTGAAACTTGTTCAAAAGGTGGAATATTAAAGTCTGAAATAAAAGAGTAAGTAAAAAGGCTGGATGCCTTTGGTCTAATCCTCTGCTCCCAGAGCAGCTAATATTAGTCTTAATAATGTCATTTGAATTCAATTCAGATTCAATTAATCCAATATTGATTCATAAAACTCCCTATTTTTTAGGATGTTTTTGTTTTGTTTTGGGGTTTTTTTTCGAATACATTTCCTTTTTAGGTGACAGCAGTGACCCTACTCTCGCATGACTTACTGATGCTTGTGTCGCTTCTGTCTAAAAATCAGCTTCTCCCACAATTACTAGTACTTTTGAAATAGTACTAGTAATAACTGTTTCTGGACACCAGATGATTAAAAACCACTAAATGTAAGGCTAGAAAACTACCAGTGTCTTCCTTAATAAGGAGGATAAAGTGGTTTTGGGTGGATTAAGGCACGCATATATCTGAAATCAACATCTCTTGCAGAGGTACTGTCAAATTCAGATTGTGATGATATCTCTACCACAATCATTTCATTTTGAAGGTTTCAGGTATTTATATGAAAGACTGCTGTCATTCCCCTCAGTGCTGACGCAAAAAAAAAAAAAAAAAAAAACCACATGAGAACCATCAAAAGTGTGTTGACAGGGTGTAAAATTCTGCTTTGCTCATCCCTCCAAAACAATTAAATCCAGTTTATGACACAACAAGCAGCAGCGTTAACTACCGTCAGCACTCGCTGTTTGGCATTTCAGTGACCTCGGAGGGAAACTACAAGTCACGCGAGACGTTCTTTCCCAAACGAATGCATGAATTAAATCATTCCTATAAAAACCAAGCCAGATGGGTGACTCAGTGTAACTTTCTATTAACTAAATCATCACTTCCTTAAAAGCTTATTTATATCAAAGGTAAATTTAAAGAGTTCTCTGTTTCACCGAGGAAAAAAAGTCCACGACAGCAAAAATACTTCCAACTGAAAGTATGACTAATGAATCAATCCTCCGTAGGAGCAATGAACTGACGCACCATAAACACTTGTTTGGTTTTCATTTACTCCACCACATGAAGAGGTTAAAGCATGTGCACCAACATGTGTGGCCCTGCAGCACACTATAAACAGCAAAACGTGCTGAAACTGACTGTCGGGCCAACGCCATGAGGTCATCCATAAGATGTCTGTGCATGTGCTACCGTCATGCTTTTTTTTTTTTTTTGCAAAATATGCAAGCGATTCTGGTCCTAAAATGCTTTTAGGTGCTTACTGACTGCATGGACTTTGCATTGTTCCGATTCTAAAGGAACTGACCCTTTGTTTTTTTGTGTGTGCACAACAGGAAGTGTAGCCAATTAAAACCTCCATTTATAGTGTTTTCTAGTACTAAACGTACGCTGACTAGTCTGAACACACACGGAGATCATTCCATCATGTATACTTATGGTAATTTGCTAATAGCTTTTGGCTTCATTTATAAACTTCTGCTTTACTGATGTAAAAAAAAAATAAGATGGAAAATCGGAGCATGTGTAGCGCACACCAAGGCCCATTTGAGAGTACTTCTGCGTATACAAGCAGTTCAGCTTGTAAGCTGTAGTTTCTTCTGATTTCAGTTAAACAAACATGTTTATACATTTATTTTAAGAGTCTACTCTTAAACTAAAGCAATAATCCTTCCCCAACCCCCTCCTCATTTTAACATATTTAATGTTAATTAGTCTCAACAGGCTGAAAATGATCTTTAATAAGCCCTTACATTTAGTTTCTCCATAATCACATTTTGCCAGAACTGTAATGAAACATGTAAATTGCTTCTGACTAAAACTGACTAAACATTTAACCTTATGTTAGGAACTCTGTAACACAGACCTCATCAATCCGATCACACACACTCCACTAATGCAGAGATCTTGGGATAAAGCTTTGAAATGACAACCCTTCCAGCATGACCAGTGTAATGAGTCCAAGCAGTGTTTAATACTTAATGTTAATACTTGATTGGCCTGTTCAAGTATATAATCAGCTACCCAAATATATCAAACATCTCACTCATATATTTTCATTGTTTTAGTTCAAAGCAGTAAAATGTTGTATTGTGGAGCAATATGCAGTGATTTCATTAAACCCCCCCACAAACCCTTTTATCCTACACACAGACACACACAGTACATTAGCCATCTAAAGCTTAATGTACAAGTCAGACAAAAACAAGGAACCTCCTGCACCCACCATGAGAAACAGTGGTCACAATATTTAAACCTCTTTGCAGTACAATACTTTATTTGGAGTCTTGAATTATTTAAGATCACCAAAAAAATAATTACTCTGAAAAAGGTCCTTGTGATGTTGGCTAGTACACTGCTGAATAAAGCATCCATTAAAGCTTGGGTTGCCTTGACAACTTGTACTCTCCCTTTCCCTGCTTGCAAGTGAGAGCTGTGAGTGGAAGAGGGGTTTACACTCTGTCACTGCAGCCCACAGAACACAGTGAAGCCTCTGTGGAAAATCATTTCATTAAGAAAAACTCCCACAGATCAGTAACACGGGTTTGTAGATGCTTGGATTAAAATGACTCGTTACGGGTTTGATCTTCTGCGCTGGAATCAAAAACAGGAATCGCACTATGCCAGGCGATTATAGCCAGTCATGCAACCCAATCATGGCATGCAGTAATCATTAACATTACTGCAAATACTTCATCACTGTATTCGGTTTGTGCTTTTGCTTCAAAGGTAAAGCTTTAAAATCTTTGTCATTAATCTTGACTGAGGAATATTCATGGTTTTCCATGGAAAATAGCCTCTGCTAACCAGAACACTTTGCTTAGAAACTTGTTTCATAATCCAATTTCAATATGCAAATTAATATTTATATTGGGATTGCAACTAAGAATTAGTTCGCAGTATCTGATTTTATGATCAAATTAACCAGAGAACTGAATCAGAGACAAAAAATGGCTTCAAAAAATATTTTTAAAAATTGCAGCTAATCTTCAGATTTACAAAGAAAAATGCTGTAATTACCACTTAAGTCACTATAACTATAACTTTAAAAAAAACAACAGAAATATAAGGTAAACCCAAAGAACAGTGCCGATTTTATGACATTTAAAAGGAAGAATAGCCTGTACAATACATTAGGAGGATGCATGTTTGTAAAAAATCTTAACCGATATAAAAATAAAAAAATTTAAAAAAAAAACCCCAAGAATGAAAGAAATTGCACCTCGGATTTGAGATTACAGACAGAGTGTTTTAACACCGTGTGTGGGTGGAGGTTTGGTGCGGGGGCAACACAGCCACAGTCTGAATTTATACCATGCTGATATGCCATCTGCAGCAACAAGCCTGCTCTGTGTCTGCTGACATGTAGGTGGCAACATGAGGATGTCAGGCCCGCTTTAGCGTAGAAAAATAAAATCAGTCAACACTTGCTTTTTTTTTTTGTATTTAATATTTTTCATTTGTTGCAATGCAGCAGATAATTTAAATTCAACTGAATGTATAAAATGTTAGAAGAAGAAATCTCCCCTGTAGATTTTCCTGCATGGTAGCCAGAAGAGGTTTTCTGTACATGTGGGTGTGGGTTTTTGTTTTTTATGACCCCCTCTCTCTCTTTTGAGAAGGCCATGTTATTTATAGCTTCATTTTGGCAGAGTAAATGCAAAGTCCCTTCTGCTTTGTTTCCAAATTCACTCTGAAGATGCGGCAGCCAATGAGGAGCAAAAGCATCTTGCTGAAGGTCTTGAAATGGCCTGCCTGCAGAAGGAGGAGGAGAACAGACCACAGGGTCTTCTCATTATGACCACAGGGTTTCATATAAGCCAGCACCACAGGACGGATGTGAGAAGCTTGTGAGGAATGCTCGAGTCTACCAGCACAGCCAGAGCTGCAGGTCAGAAACTGGCTCACACTGAATCATACACATCAGAGGTATAAGTCAAGAATGTATTACTCATCTTGGACAAAGGCCCAAAACACATACCACCCCCATAGAAAGCTCCAAAAAACACCAGTTTGTATTAATTTGATTTATAGGAAATTCCACGGCAAGTCAACGCCGGTGTCAATCCCATGCTCACGGATGCTTTTTAATTCTGCTTTTCTTCAAGCCCTGTACTGTATCCCAGATGCTGATTTACTGATTAGCTGCCAAAACAGAGAGCACACACAAAGAGTGACTTAATTTTAACATTTTATTTAACTTTAATTTGTTCAAATAATGCATATTCAAAAATATCTGTAAAAATGGATTGATTTTCAGTCTATGGTACAGCAGAGATTTTCTCCAGTAAATTCTGAAAGATTGCACAAAACACTATTCTTTTAGCTTGACTACACCAACAAACTATCTTTTACTAACCTTAAGTAAACTTTCATCCTTATCACGGTTCTGGATAATCTCATCTCCTGGTTTATACAACCGTTCCCAGTGTAAAGCTATGCAGCAGCTTGAATTTTTCTTTAGAGAGTGAAGCTCAAACTACTTAGTCTTTGCTTTAATTGCTTATGTAACTTTCATAAAAAGGAAAAAATAACACCAACAACGATGTGCACATGTTAACAGGCTTACCAAACTGGACAACAGTTGGAAAGGGGGTCTTAGAAATGTCCCGCTTTCTAATAATTCAACCACATGCAGAAACAAGCAGGCAGAAAAACTGTGATAAGCACAAAGCGCTTTTCCCACTGACTAAAGTATGTCATCAATTTATCTCTGATCTGCTAATGGACAAGAGCAGACACGCAAACGCAATGGAAGGGCGAGAGTCTGTCAAATGGAAAAGGAATATATATATATATATATATATATATATATATATATATATATATATATATATATATATATATAAAAAATCTTTCCATAATCCTAAAACTGACTAGACAAGCCAAGAAACGCTGGAGCGGTGCATCGAGCATCTTTAAAAGCAAGCTGCATATGGAAAAAACATCCTTGATAGTGAATGAGTCTCCATCTCGGCTGGATTAAGCCATGTCATGATAATAGTGTTAGAGCAAAGTGCTGAACACGACAGATCAGATAGAGGGTGTTAATCCAAATAACTGCACAAACAGCATTATTAGAGAGAAATTGCTCAATACAGCTCTTTTCTGTACAGACTAAAGGAAGAAACATGCTCACAAAAAGAGTGGATGCGATGAGATAAACACCAACAAATCTGCATACATTCCCACATCTGAACGTTTAACTTGTGTCAGATGTGTGCATGAGAGCTGCAGGCTTAATCCTGTGGTTGTTCTATAAGGCTGCTCTTGGTGGCGTAATGGTGTAATACTGATGCTGCTTGTTACAGCGTCCACCTACTATAGATTACAAAAACAAAACCACTCACTACAGCATGAATAAGAAGCTTACGAAGATTAGATGCTAAACTAATTTCTCGTGTGGTTCACTGAACAGCCACACTCACTGACAATCTGAGAAGTATTTAAAGTGTTTCAGAAAACAACCTCAAGAAGTAAAAAAAAAAAAAAAAACACACCAACTCCCTGAAATCTTGCAATACTGCATTAAAAACAAAGGATATGAACAAGTTACGACAAGACATTTGATGTGTTATGTGTGTGTGTATCCACTCACCACTGGTAATGGGGTATATAATATAGTCTGTCAGCAGGACTTTCTAAAGTGTTTGCTTTAGAAAGCAAAGGCTTGGTATTTCCATAGCAAGATATCTGCAGTAACCCAACCTGAAACACAGCTTCAGGTTTACAGTACACACAGCAGTGTGTGCTGCAAAGGCAGACTCTGACCCTCTCTTTATAAGATAAGGATTAGGCATCTTTCAGAGCAGCAAATACTTTAAAATATTGTCGTGGGTATTTTTTGCAGGTTTGTGGTTTGAAAACTTCAGAGCAGCAGTGGACAGGAACGTCCTGGGGCAATAGTACTGGAAACACGATTAATAATTCAAATTAACTAACATTAACACTCACTCCAAGCCCAGATGCATCACACTAGATGTAGTGTCTAACAACCGCCTGCTCCAGAAAAAAAAAAGATGCTGAAGAAAGTATGTGGAAAATCTCCCCTCTTGGGATTTCTGAGGGTGGATGAGAACAGTGGGTCAGAAGAGAGATTTGTTTTGCCTTATGTGTTCTGTCTTTCAATGTATTCTACATGAAAACATCTAAAAAGGAGAACCTGTGAGCTTTTCCATTGACTACAAACTATTGTTTGGCACGATGGCGTCGCTGCACAGGATACAACAGATGTTTAGTTTCTAAGAGGAGGTCATGCCTAACTGCACATGCACGTCACCACTTGCTCTTGATTGGGATTTATGAGAACAGTCTGCCAAGTCAACAATATTTCTTAGTTCAAATTTGTTTCCTAATCTGAGAATAAAAACATACGTAGATTATACTTGGAAGCCACTAAATTCCCAAGATTTCACTTTTGTGTAGAAGCTTCAACTTTGCTTTTTTTTTTTTTTTTTTTTTTTTAAGACACTGCTGTTGCATCTAGTGCATGCAGCTTGAATCAAAACCAGGAAGAAGTTTTCCTGAAAAAACTCAGCCCAGTTATTATCATCTCCGTTCATGTTGGTATGACAGCATGCAACAAGTCTGTACCAGCCACGTACTGTCATGCTTCCAGCCAATCTTAAAAGTTAAACTAAGGAGAAACATAAGAGCAAAAATTTATCGCGAATATTCTGACATTTTCCAAAACATACAGTCAGCCGATGTAAAAATGAAAAGGAGGAAAACTCAAATGACCTTAGAGCGGTGGGTCTTTGATTAACCCAGTTTGGGCATTCCTTTTTTACCCTCCCACAAATATCTTAGATCTTGTCTGATGTACTACAGCTTTCTGTAAAGCAGGACTGCCTGTCACAAAACGATCTGGAGCCTTTCAGTAAGCTCTTAGAGCAAACATGTTGGCACTACTTTTTGCAGCCACAATTAAGATACATATTTATATCAACAAAACAAAGTGTTAAAATTCACAATAAACATTTAATTAATGGAAATATCTATTTGCTGGCTGGTCTAATTTTAACCAAGCTAGCTAGACACTAGTAGTTCCTTAAGACAAGTTTAATGTAGATGCTGCTCTTTCACAACATATGATGAGCAAATTTGGCAGTATGGAAGTTTCACTTCCACTTACAGCATCTTCTGCAGACTTGGTGCGAGGAAATAATGTAATTTTGTGCTTTGGTTCTGTGCTTAAACAGGCAATAGATGCAAATATGCATCTATTGCATCTATAGCAAATATCCTTTTTTTTTTTTTTTTTTTTAAATTCAATAAAAGCTTATATGCAGTACATTAAACCCAACAACCTTGAATTAAAAAAATAGTCCTTTTCCTATGTCATATGTGTAAATGAGGTTTTCTATACTGACATTTGTCAGCTGTATGCCTGAATTAAAGTAGTGCATACTTTGAAAACTGGTTAAATCCTTTCATAAATACTTCAAAATCAATATGAAAGACAAACCAGGTCCAAACAAACCGCAGCTGTCAGTGTGTGCATTTGCCTTAATGATGCATCATTTGCTGCCTGTAAGCGAGCAGACAACCCAAAGCCATAAGCTTAGTTTAAAACTGTGTACATAATGCAACTCTCCGGCATACATGAGGCCAAACACAGCTGATGGCCCGGCTGTACAAACACGTTTTCGGGGAAAGCATGTTAAATCCAATGCCTCTGGCAAAATAAAGGGAAAATTCCGGCTAGCAGTGTAGCTCCGAGTCTCCTTTGATAAAAACAACCACTGCTCTGAAAAGGGGAAGTTAACGGTCCATGTACAGGTTACATCGCGTTAATATTAACATTTTTCACCAGTTTAACGTCACAGTAAGTGAAAGATAAATGGGTGTTGTTTCACCTGAGCACGTATATGACTCATTAGTTTAACCAAGGAAGACCGAAATGTAACATTCAAAACCAGCTTCAGTGAATGGCAACCGGTGGATAGTAAAGACGGTTCGATGAGGAGCCGGAAAGAGGCGACAGAAAGTCATCAATTTAGCTTTCAGGTTGCTTTTTCTTTTTCTTTTACCTTGATGCTCGCTGAGAAACACGGGAGTCGATGTCTGGATACCACGCTGGAAGCAGCGGTATGAACTCAGAGGAGAAGGAAAGCGATTTGCTGCCGCTGTTTCCGGGTTAGTTATCGAGCGTCATTGCTGGCGGGAGGTGGGCTCGTTTTATGTTACATCTGAGTGTGCAGGAAGCGGGACAGTCGTCCTCGCAGTCTGGAAAGTGGCTCCACCCGGGCAAAGGGCAGCCGCCGATGTGTTCCAACAAGCACTTCCATCGGATTACTACAGAGGAGGGCTATAAATAAATCCCATTTCTGCCTTAATCAGGATTTTTATAGCTATATTAAAACTAGTTGAAATACTTCCCCCTTGAACCAGATATTAAATAGGAAAATTCACTCTACTAATGTGGCATTGAGAGAAAAGGCTAAAATCATTTGACCATATTGATTAATAAACAGAGGTGATCATTATTGCTAGACTTGTGATGTTAATATCTAGGATCACTGTCACAAATACTAATGTTAATATTTCTTTTAACAGATTATGTAGATGAGTGGAGGTAAATGTGTCATGGTGTAAAGTAAAATATTTTCTTTTTCCTAATGCTCAAATCACAAGGATTTTGGCAGGCAATAAATGCAATCAACAATGACTAAACCGCAAATTTACTGACACAATTTTATTTCGTTCACCATATTATTTCTGTTACAATAGGATTGGTCCGACCTCATCCCTATATACAATTTAAGATTACAACAGGAACTCTTACTGAATGTTTCAAATAAAGTTTAATCTTCCATAAAATAAACATTTCTAGATATTTATAAGCATTATGCACAAGTATAGTAATTCATCATTCCAGTCATTCTAGCACCAGGCTCAATCATCAACTTCTAATTTTTTTTTATATTTTTATCATCACACATTCAAACTAAAGTGGATGTTCATCACAATTACAATACAAACTGATATAGTATTGCTTCAGTTCAGTTTTAGTGTTTCTATACAACCACAACAAAAGTAATTTAAAAACACATTTATGGTCTGTTCAACCCAGTTAAATTAAAATTATTAAAATCTACTTCAGTCTCATCCAGGAAATTATGTTCATATATTTTTTTTTTTCGAAAGGTTCCCCAACTGAGAAAATTGATAGATTGTATCAGAGTGTCTTTGATTTAATCCTCCATCCTGACAAATGAAAAGGAAAAACATACTTTGTAGGTCAGCAATAAATGAGCCCTGTAAGGAAAAAAATCTATTTAAAACACATTAAACATAATGTGCAGAAGATTTTTCAGACTGGTGTCTTTTAAGATAATTCCTGGATGCTTATGCTGAAACAGAAATAAAACATCTAATATTTACAACTGCTGCACTCGTGTTTTTACAGTTTGTCACATGTAAGAGCTGAGACTTAGAAAGGATTCCAAGTTTTTATCTTTTGTTTAAAAGACTTTTTCCTGCTATTCAGTCTGACAGCAGTAACAAGTCCATAAAATACATTTGCTGTTAATTTTACTCAGTTGTCTCACTAAGTTTGCCCAAAAGACCAATTTCATTCCTTCGCAATACCAGACAGTGGAAAACAAAGAAAAGGGTGTTTACTCTGAGAAGGCGTTGTGGCTTTCATGCTTCAGTGAATAATGAGTTATAATCTGGAGAATGAAGAGAAACCTAGGAAATAGCAATAACTACTAATTTGCACTGATGTTTGCATATCAGTATTGAAATATTTCACAATTACAACCCTGATATAAGTGACTTTGACATATAAACCCTAATGCATGAGTGTAAATTAAGTTTCTTTTATGGAATTAAATTTTGCTTTGTGGGAGATGCACTGTCATCCTGAAACTTATCTTCATTGATTGAATGAAAAAAAACTGTCAAAGTTTTCTTTACTTGTTTCCAGTTGCAAACAAATAAGGAGAACCTTAAGAGCTACTTCCTTCAGCTTTTAGACACAACCCTTCTCTAACACACCTGAATCAAATGAAAGGTTTGTTACCAGTCCTCTGCTGAGGAATGACATGCAGGCAGGGAAGTTAGTCATTTGACTCAGGTGTGTTGGTGAAGGCATGTATCTAAAAGTTACAGAATAGTAGACTGGACATGGGCACCCCTGGTTTACACACTTACACAAGTTTAACACATCCTAGAGAGCAGTGTTTCTTAATGCAGGTCCTCAGGACCCATTGCCTAATTCAGATTAGTCAGCTTTCTAATCAAGTTCTTTGCAAGCTTGTTAACATGCATTCATTTAATACAGATGGGTTAAATTAAGGTTACCTCTAAAAGATGCAAGGCAGTGTATTTAAAGTAATCTGTCTTGGTCTTCACCTGTAATCAACCCATAATTTGAAATTATTTTTCATTCGAATATCCGTTTCATCCAATCATACACAGCTCATGACTGATTCTGTCTTTGATAAAGATTTTTGTTGTTGTTTTTGTGTAAATCCTTCTTGCTTTAGGCTATTTGTTAGAGTGGAGTCACATACAATGAGCTCATTCTTTTGTTTTTTACTTCAGTTTAAATTTCCTATTTATTTTAACGCACATTGTTTCCCTCTTTTTGAATTGGAAGCTTTCTGTGGTCCATCTGCATGTTGCCCTTCTGATACCTTCTTATTTAATTTTTACTTGCTGGCAGTGGGGAAAAAAACAGCTTTTTTCTTCTTTTTTTTTAACCACAATCTGAGATAAATTGCATTTGGAAATTACTAAACTTCCTTTCCATTGTTTCCATTAGCAGCTCTCTTGATGGGACCATGTTTTTTTAAATCATGTGCATCAGGACAAATAAGATCTCCAAGAACACTGGAAAAAATGGATTACTTTCAGCATGTTTTATAAAAACAGGATGTTGTGGTTTTGTTTCATATGTTATATTTTTCCTATGATCAGCTAAATGAACATCCCCAGCAGTGTTGATTCGCAATTTTTTTGACAGAGGTCATTTGTTTTAACTGCGCTACACAATTATGTCAGGTCTCCCTTTCTTTCAGTCATATCAAAATTTATAAAGAATCCAGAAACAAAAATAAAAAAACATGCTTTGCAACGATTACTGCTTTGTTTGATGAACACACACAGCCTGCTCATTAGGGTTAAAAGGCTTCCACCTTCAGATGGCACAGCTGGTTGTAATTTCAGATTATAAACTGATTCATGGTGGGAAAATACAGTTTAACTGCTGCTTGTTGATCAAAGTTCATAAGATAAAAGTGCAAAGAATTCCTAAAGCTTTTCTGCTTTTTACTCAGTTTTTAGACCTGATTACTGTTTAACAGTTGATTTTTAATAAATGACTGACCAAACCCAATAAAGCTTCAAGATGCTGCACACCTGTCTCCAGTTGTCTGTGACGCAGCCTATAAAGGCACTCCGAAGTGGCAGTGTTGGTCTATTTGATAGAAAAATACTGGAAAAACAAGTGTTAGGTTAGGGTTAGGTTGTATCTGGAAACTTGTTACTTAACAATCCATCTGTAACCATGGTGAAAGAGAAGACTCATGTTAATGTGGTCATTATTGGCCATGTTGACAGTGGTAAGTCCACCACTACTGGACATCTGGTCTACAAGTGTGGTGGTGTTGACCAGAGAAAACTGGAGAAGTTTGAAAAGGCTGCAGCTCAGGTAAGGAGGAAGTTTGTGTTGAAGGAAACTTGTAGTTGCACTGTAACTAAACTCTTGTTTTATCAGATGGGCAAAAGTTCTTTCAAGTTTGCCTGGGTCCTGGACAAACTAAAGGCTGAGAGGGAGCGAGGGATTACCATTGACATCTCTCTGCTGAAATTCAACACCCAAAAATACTCAATGACGATAATTGATGCTCCAGGCCACCGTGACTTCATCAAAAACATGATTACAGGAACATCACAGGTAAAGTGTATATTACTTTTTTTTTTTTTTTTTTTTTTTTTTTGTGTGTGTGTGTGTAGAAATCTTGTATTTTATAGTGCATGTCCTTTTCAGGCTGATGTTGCTATTTTGGTGGTCTCTGCGGCTAAAGGAGAGTATGAAGCCGGTGTGTCCAGAAGTGGTCAAACAAGAGAGCATGCCTTACTGGCTTACACTCTTGGTGTCAAACAAATCATTGTCTGTGTGAACAAGATGGATCTAACTGAACCACCTTACAGCCAGAAACGCTATGAAGAAGTAGTGCGGGGTGTGAGTGGGTTTCTGAAGAAGATTGGCTATGACCCCACAGCTGTGGCATTTGTCCCAATTTCTGGCTGGACAGGGGAGAACATGATCACTGCCACTCAGAAGGTAAAAATTTTAAAGCTTTAAATGATCCTGTTACAGAGCATGTTTAACTGTAATGTCTGCGCAGATGCCGTGGTACCAAGGCTGGAAGGTGAGACGAAGAGAAAGTATTGCGAGTGGGAAGACTTTACTTGAAGTTCTGGACTCTATTCACCCACCTATCCGCACCATCAACAAGCCTCTGCGATTACCTCTGCAGGATGTGTACAAAATTGGAGGCAAGTTGTGTTCATTAACTGACACTAGATTTGACAAGGACAAATGTTAATGGATGGTTTCTTGAAGGAGTTGGGACGGTACCAGTGGGCAAGATTGAAACTGGGGTCCTCAAACCTGGCATGATCCTGATGTTCTCCCCTGCCAAGCTGACTGCAGAAGTAAAGTCCATTGAGATGCACCACCAGGGGCTGCAGACGGCTCTGCCAGGACACAACGTCGGCTTCAACATCAAAAATGTATCTGTGAAGAACCTGCGGCGTGGGGATGTGGCTGGCAATGCCCAGCAGGATCCTCCCTCAGATGTCTGCAGCTTTGAGGCTCAGGTTTGTGCAACAAAGTGTTTTGTTTTTTGTTTTTTTTTTTGTTAAACTTTCTGATCTTTCAGGTAATCATCCTGAACCACCCAGGAAAGATTAAGACTGGTTATTCACCAGTCTTGGACTGCCATACCACCCATGTCACCTGCCGCTTTGCTGAGCTGAAGGAGAAGCTTGACCGCCGTACAGGCAAGAAACTGGAGGACCACCCACAGATCCTCATGTCTGGAGATGCTGCGACAGTTAAGCTGGTCCCTATTAAGCCCATGTGTGTGGAGAGCTTCTTCACGTACCCACCTTTAGGTAGAGTACAAACTCATTTAAGGGTTTTTCTCGCAATGTATCTTTTTGTAAGAAGTGTTTCTCGTGTCTGCAGGGCGTTTTGCAGCAAGAGACCTCAAGCAGACGGTTGCCGTGGGGGTTATCAAGTCTGTGGAAAAGGACCACGGGTCAAAGGCTCCACACAAAGCCCAAGTGTGTAAATAAGTTTAGTTCACAGTATTCTTGTAATGAAGGTAAAGTTTGTTTGGTAAGATTGAATTTTTGTGTTAAACAAAATCCTTATGTTGTATTTAAAGTGTATAATATTCCTGTGTTAATAGTTTGGAAGTTGTGGAATTTTTGGTTGAACTGAGTTTGTCAATAAAATCTATGTCTCAAACTTTTTTTTTTTTTTTCTTTTTGAAGGAATTTTGGATCAAATGCAGCTGTACAAAGAATGTCGTCTTAATACCCTTGCCTAAAATGTTTTTACTTTGCAGTTTGAAGAGCTTTTTTTTTTTTTTCTGTGCATATGGAAATTCAGGGTTTTACTTTTGATTATTTAGCTGGTAATTTCAGAACTAAATCTGTCAACCAACATTTACAGTAACACTTTAGCCTCCTTTTAAAATGGTGACTTGTGTAAATCTACATATTGCTTTCATCCATTCATGGATATTTAGTGTCAGACTGGTCCTGAGTTCTCTGGCCTTTAAGAGCCAGTGTCTTGCAGGTTGTTTCACTGCTTGCACTCTGAATTAATGGCTTGGATTGTGCAGAACCCAAAAACTAGGTGAACTCTGCTTGATTTGAATCTGGTGTGAAGCAGGAAAATGACTAATTTGTACAGCACTGGCCCTTGGACTGGAGCTGAACTTGGCTACTGGAAGAAAAATGCATAAACTATGGAACTTGCATGAGTTGAAGATTTGAGGAGCTGTTAACTTTTGATTTTTGTGAATTTATCAAAGTTGAACAGAGGAAACTGATGTTTCCTTAATTTCTTTTGCATGGACCTATACGATGCATGGTGGTACATTTAATCAATTTTGCTCCCAATATTTAACATTTCTCAATGAATTTCAGGATTGAAATAAAGTTCAGTTTAAAAGGCACCTTCTCAGTCATCCTGGCAATGGTAATCCTGAGTGCTTTAAGTCATTTAGACCCACTAACCAAAAGGCTTCTTCACTGAAGTTTTGCCTTGTAACAAAGAACAATTTGTTAGTCATGGTGACTGACTCATCTGACCTGCTGGATATGAATGACAAGCTGCTTCAGTCACTAAATTAAGTACAGATAAAAAGATCAAAACGAAGCCCAGGTTTGTAGCTTTATTTTTAGATTATCCATATTTGTGTGGAACCTATAATCAATATTCTCAAATGTCTCTACCTGAATTAAATGCTTATTTTAATCAGATCAATAAAATTTACAATTCTGTCCTAAAATTTGCTTTAATCAAAGTAGCATAAATGACTGCATATGTAAAGGATAAAGTTTCACCCTTCTTGGGTGTACTTGATGTAAAAATCCCTGTTTATCTCCAATAAACTTCTTGGGAATGACTTTAGCCTGTAATGGAGAGCGTTAGAAATTCTAAAGAGGCACCACAGTAATTCCTCTGAACTACAAATAAAAAAACAGCAGGCTCAGGATTTAAGTACAGCACTTTTAATGATACAATGGGTTGATGGGTTTGTTCCTTAACATGGGAAGAACTGCAAGTCAGTGAGGACCAGGCAAAAATACAGAGGCTCTCCAACCTTATACAAAGTCCATCCTTCATTTCTGGTTCACAGGCAAACCTGGAAATGTACTGAATCCAGTAACATGGAATGATATTACATGATTCAAACTAAAACAAATTTTTAAAAAAAGTTTCAAGCTCATGAGGTTTTACAAGACACTGAATTGTGAACACAGGTTGTTGTGAAACTTCTAGCCTGTCAGAGAATCAAGTTATTGCTAAGCTGTCCTCTTGAGTTTCCCATAATTGTGGCTAATAGTGGCTTCGACAACCGGATACCATTTTGTGGAGTCCTGTAAAATATTCATAGTGGCTCTGCAAACCCTGAGGTGAGCGTGTTTGAACGCAGCACTCCACTCATTTCCAGTCATTGTTACACCATGCACAGAAAAAGGTCAAAGGATTGTGGAGATGGCATTGAGTTTGCACACAGAGCACACATACAGTGAACAGTGTAACAAGGAGTAAATTAGTGACCTACAGTGAACCACAGGCTTTGATATTCCACCACACAGTAGCAGCAGGTTTCTATACGGTAAAACAATCATAATACGTGTACACACAAAGCAAGCAGAGAACAAGGAGTACATTTAATGAAAACTTTTCGTCTCGGGAAGATCAGTGAGAGACTCTTGCCTCTTCGGTCAACTATGGCGGTAAACAGGGATGCAAGACACAAATAATGACATGACCTACTTCACATTCTGTTTCATATTTGTCCTTTTTCCAGAAATATAAGATGATAATTACTCGAGGGCCAGTAAAATTAATACAGATAAAATTCAAACTCTACCACCCTGACGCTTTATCTGACAGGCAGAGAGTAATGGTACATGTTTTGTACAATAAAACATGTATATACACTCACACAAATATATATATTTACATACATATATACACAGGAACAGCATAAACATAGACTTTTAGGTAAGTGCTAGGGTTTTGAGAGTGGCTTCATCTCAGCCATGCTATAGGGTTAAGATAATACTGGTAGAGGAAGAATACACACATTCTTTGTACAGCATGGATGTGGCTTCCATGTCTAGATGAGCCGTCTTGGTTTGCTTCTTTGTTGCTTTTTTTTCTTTTTTCTTTAGGACGCTTGTCGTGTGACAAGGGGCGTTACTGTATGATAGGTATTTACACGACCTCCCGATTTAGGGAGAGACATAGTGCAAGTCTGTCTGGCTGTCAGTCACTCAGGATGTGCACAAAAGACATCGGGAACACCCCTTTTCTTTCCGGCTCTCCCTCAATGTGCCCGATCTGGAGGGAAAAAAAGGGAAACAAAGCATTTATGAAAAACTGCATCAAGTGTATTTCCTGTTTGTGGTGGATGAGTTCATTGCGAGAGATCCAACCAGTGGTAGAAATATTTAAAGCGGACTCACCCACCACTCCTGGTCCTCCTCCCCTGTAACTATGATCACCTCTCCTTCAACAAATGTAAGTTCATCATCGTTGTCAGCCTGGCAGTCGTAGATCGTTTTCACTCGACGGGCTTTATTCTTTCCCTGAAAACAGAGGAAAAAAAGATGTCAGATCAGCTTAAATTCTTTTAGCCTAAAAGTTAGAAATGTGTTGTTTTTTTTCTCTCTCTTTATGGTGTGTGCAGTTAGGATCTTCACAGTCAGACTGGTGATGAAATTACAGGTACAGTAAGAAAAGCCAACCTAGGAGCTAACAAGAAGGGAAAAAAATGTTCCTTTAAATCTAAAACAACTTTAATCAAAAAATTGTTTAGTTTAAGTTGAGCAAAAGCCGTACTGTAGACATTCATACTGCTGTGACTCCTGGTCAGTTTTTCAACACTGCAACTTGGGCTGTTCACATGAAACTGCTCTGTGTTTGAGCCTCTTTATTTAGATTGAAAACAATTAACTCCTCTAATGGCTCCATTAGCTTTGCGCACACAGACACACATACTCACACGCACAAAAAAATCCTCCTTAAGGAGCACTCGGATTGCTGTAAATGGCAGGTAGGACACTAGCGGCTAAGAAGAACTACACAAAACCTTAGTTCAATAAAAAAAATAAATAGATAAAAAAAAATCCCTGAAAAGTACAACCTTATTTTCTTATTAAATTCTGGTAAAAAAAAAAACATTCATAACAATTTCACCAACCATGTAAGTGGTACTACCTGAAAATATGAGAAGGTCCCGAAAGGATATTAACATGAATAAATCTTATTAATAAACTCCTATCAGGTATATTTGAGTCGGTGAAGAACTGATCGTGTTAAGTGTTTATTTTGTATTTGCTGCGTCTTATTGACACTGTAGTTAAATAAAACTGTTACTGTGTTAAAAGAAAATCTTTATGAACAAGAACAGGCATGTCCATACTGTGTTGATCTTCCTTGGGAGGGGCACAGGTGTCTCTGCAGTCCCCGTCGGGGTCCCATTTGTGTCCTCGGCAGGTTGTTGAGATGTGGTCGCGATGGTCGGCTGCTGATTAGGCGACGGCGAGTCTTGAGGCTGTGGCTGAGCTTGAGGTGGAGGCGGAGGCTGAGTTTGCGGCCTTGGCGTTGACTCTCCTGGAGGCGGCCTCGGACTGCCAGAATCAGCCGTCCCAGGTTTTGGGGGGATGTCTGCAAGATGAGGCTTGGGAGGGAGGTCCTTCAGGTGGGGTTTCGGGGGCAGGTCTCCAAGCTGAGGTTTAGGAGGGAGATCAGAGAGCTGTGGCTTCGGGGGAAGTTCTCCAGGTTTGGGGGGAAGTTCGGACACCTGTGGTTTTGGCGGCAGGTCACCCAGCTGAGACCTGTCTCCCAGAGGACCCTTCGGCGTGGTTTCAGTCGCTGGTGGGGACTTCTGGAAGACCTCTGGAGGAAGGCTGGGCTTATCCATAGATGGATGGTGTATGGTGTCAATCTTACGCAATGCCACTGCAGAGATAACCAGGAAGAAGCGTGTAAATAACCTCTTCCAACATCTTCAAGCAAAAATATGACAAAAACTGTACCTTTCTGAGGTAGTTTGGGTAGAACCCTTGGACCAAGTGTAGACTTTGTGTTGCTTGAAGTAGTGCTGCAAAAAGAATTTTATATATCAAGTAAAAAAAACAAAAAACACAACTTGTATGCTCTTCTCATTTAGACATTTTATGATGATGGGCACACACATTACAGCCAGAACAGGCTTCTGTAAGCACACAGAGCTCCTGTCTGTCATACCTTTGCTGTTGAGGAATGCCTTCAAACTTGTTGGAAACAGGAGACATCTTATTGACCGGAGGAGGGGTCGAGTCACTTCCTGAAATATTCATTTTAACGGCGACAAAAACATTACTTGACACCGTGTTCAGAAGGGTAATGGAGGAAATAATTTCATATAAATGTGGAAATAAATCAACATGCTGTGATGGTTAAATAAAACAATGAGGGAGGTGTAAATCTGGCTGAGCTCTCCATAAGCTTGTTATATTTGTGCTGGCATTTAATTAGTGGTTTGGTGTTCATGAACTGGTGGTACATTGCTCAAACACAACACAGGACAAATGATAATTAGTGGAAGTAAAATAAATCATTCAGGCTTGTTTTTCTATGTATTTGAATAATAACTAACTGCAAGTGCATTGTGGCAAGCGGATTTGTGGGGGAAAAAAGTAATAATAAAAAAATGAGAAATCTATCTTTCATCGTTTTTACAGCATGGTAGTCGCAGCAGCTTCCTCATGTCTTTATATTTTGCTCCAATCAGCCAGACTTTTTAAAAACTGATTAAAGTGGTCTTCATTGACAGTTCTGGGACATTGGTTGCCTTTTCACCAGTTTTTAAGAGGATATACTAGTTGTTTGTTGAACCTCTAAAACACTGACCTACGAATCACTCGAATACTAAAAAGACAACAAGCTCATGGAATAAACCAGTGATATGTCTACATTTATGAGACAACTTGGAAAAGATCTTTGGAAATTTTGTTAGGAGCAAACTCTTGTAAAGACACTATTTGTTTCCCTTTAGTTGCAGCTGGAGCCTAAAAATAGTGTTTTTGCCCCGTCAAGATTGCAGACGAGCTCTCAGCTGAAAACTCCTTAAAATTTTCAGCTGAGTCCTTAAAAATTTGAGTCAAGGTGGATCTGACCCATCTAGTGTCCACTGAAGCCTTATCAGAAATGGTCTCTATGGCAAGACGGCCGTAGTGAAGCCAAATGATGCAAGAACTGGATGGAAAAACAGTTTAATCAGATTGCTTAACGCTCCCCAGAGCTCAGGGGCCGTATTTATCAAACTTCTTAGAATTACTCCCAAGAACACAGCCAAGAGTAAAAATAATTTCCCGCTCAAAGCTACACTTGAAAATAACTTGTCAAGAGTCTCACTCACATTATTGATGAGCTGCACTGAACTTTAAGTGTTAGAGCACGGTTACGACAATTTCTAAGTGCCTGAATGTAATTGTAGATGACGTCACTTCAAAGTCCACTGTACTGATCACTCAATGGAACCACATATCTAAGAATATAGAAATATCTTCGAGAAATATCTCAGTGAATCATTGAATAGAAAATGAGAATGTATACTTTTTATTATACATTTTATATTTTTCCATAACAGAGGTCAGACCTGCTCTGTCCAAACCACAACATGTGATCAGCTACTTGGTGTCAGATTAGTGTTCAACTTCTTCCAAAACCCTTTTTGAACTTAAGAAGCTTGTTTTGTTTGTTGTAACCAATATTTGTTATCTTTTTAAGTCTTTTTAGTTCTGAATATATTGTAATAAATAATAAAATAAAATAAAATAAAATAAAATAAAATAAAACAAGACCTTCGTCCGCTCCTGGAACATAAGTGTACATCTCTCTATTGCCTCTGCCATCCTCTGCATAGAACTGGTAACCACTGAGGACACCTCTGCAGGTCTCTTAAATATTTGGAGGAGTAGGAGTGATTAGGAGTGATTCTTAGATTTGAAAAAGTAGATAAATAGCTTTTATTGTCAAATTTGAGAGTAGGATTAAATTCCATAAATTCTCAGCACTTAGATTAAATTAGTCCTCTACGATACTCTACGATAAATACGGCCCGAGAACTCAATACAAAAGGAAGAATAAATCTAAAGAAGAGTTTCACAATGTCCTTAAAGAAGTCTGGAAACTATTCCTGAAGACTACTTGAACATTTACAAGAAGGCTTGAGTGAGAGAGTTCAGGCTGTGCTGAAGAATAGAGATGGTCTGACTAAATACTGACCATTAAACTATAAACTGTAAACTGACTTGTAAAAACTCAGATATTGCATTATATTTTCTGTATCTATTAATGCTTTTACATGTTTTAATAAATCAATGTAGTTATTTTCCTTAAATAATTACACACACACACACACACACACACACACACACACACACACATATATATATATATATATATATATATATACATATATATATATATATATATATATATATACATATATATATATATATATATATATATATATATATACATATATATATATATATATATATATATATATATATATATATATATATATATATATATATATATATATATATATATATTAGTGTATACATATAAAAATATAAAAAGAGATGAGGTCTGGCTAGAAATATCTGCACATTATCTAAAGCTGAACTGAATTACTGTGATCTATTACCAATGAAATTAATTTCTTTAGTTGTTACTAGTAATTATAAGTGTTTGTTTTTTCAAGATCGTATGTTAATATTAATTAAGTATTATCATCATTAATATTACATGCAGCCTTACACATGTTTACAATGTTGTTAAAGTCATGTTGAAATCCTCAACTGCAAAAAAGACAAAAAGAGGAACGAAATTTGTATAAAGCTGTCAAATAGCACGGAATGATTTTTTTCCCCCCATTTTCAGACACTGTCTCATCAGATAATGTTTTGACAAAAAAAAAAGACAACCTCAGCCCACATTTAAGCTTTTTTTTGTAGCTTCAAGCCGAATGTCATGGTATTTACTATCAGAGAAAGTTTGCACATGGAGTTGTTACGTGGATAATGAATGAAGTTCTTGAGGAAAAAAAAAAGACAGACGTGGACTTTGAGTTGATAATATTTAGTCATTTTTGGAAAATCCTAATCCGCCTGAGGGAAACCAGCCCTACTGCAGTGGTGTGCTTGCGTCTCACCCCCGGTTAAGCCCCCTTTACTGTGTGGACTGTGAGAGAGCGGGCTGGGTGGGTCAGACAGGGTGCGTTTGTGTCCAGGAGGGGGGGGCGGAGGTCTCTTCTTGGACAGGGTGGAGCTGCCTCCTGGTGTGAGTGTGGAGGGAGGGCCAGGTGGGGGAGGAGCTGGAGGAGCGATACATAAGACACATGAGGTGATGAGGTCCATCCAAAAGAGAGTAAATAAACAAAAATCACTGCTGAAACTCAGAACACGGAGAGAAAAACGGACAATAAGAGACATGGAGGGAGAAAGAGTGGGGGTAGACAGAGTGCAAAAGTGAAAAGAGAAATGACTGAATAAATATGTCCGAAGTGTGAATGGAAATGTAAAAATAATGAAAACCTGCACTAGTTTGGGGTGCAGACATGTTTACTGGAAGGTTTATCTACCTGTGCTTACTTACTGTCCACAAATGTAGAAAAGAGTAAGATGAAATCGGATAAAAAAGAGAGCTCAGCCAGAGAGAAATCAGCTGTGGTTAAAAGTTTACAGCTCAGGGATGGCAGGACATCATTCCAGCAAGATTATTAAAAAAAAAAGGAGAAACAGCTAGCCTACGTGGTGCCGCAATCAGGCGAAAACTAACGCCACCGTCCTGCACATCTGAGCTGTAAAGGAGGAAACAACTGAAGGGTAAGGGGGGGAAAACATAAAACAAGATATTCACTGATGTATGGTCGGGTGCCAGCCAGAGTGGCGTAGTGCGAATGAGAGCCAAGGAATGCCAAGTGTGGAGCTGAAAGAATAGAGAAACAAAAAAAGAGAAAGAAAACAGAGCGAGATGAGGAGTGTGGGAGAGAATCTATAAGCATGTCGGTCTCATAAAGAGCTGCTCCCACACACTGGAAAAATAACAAGATGAAATCTTATCAGTGAAGAGCAAAGCAAAAAGAGCAAAATAGTGTGAAGCTGGCCCCGAGGAGCAAGCTCCTCAGCACCTGCTGAGAAGGAGCGCTGCTGTGGAGCATCTGAAGGGTAAGCATGTCGTCTGAAATGCATGTATGCTGTTTATCCTCTTATTCTGACAGTAAATCTTATTTTTACAAAAAAATCACACCAAACAATATTCTTGTTCCCAACAGCATAAATATATATAAAAAAAGTGCATGCAGACCAGATTAATAACATTCATAAATATTGGCTTCAGGTACCAAAGGGTTTAAACTGAGCTTTTGAGAGATTGTTCGGCTAGTATCTAAATTGAAATGTGTCTATGAAGCTTTACGCAAACGGAAAAGTGTATGCAGTGAAAGAGATACTTCATACCCAAATACTTTGTTGTCTTCCCACCTGCTTTCCAAAAATGGAAACATGAACAGAACTGTAAAGAAGTGGATGAAACATTTTGCCTACCTGCTCTAACATATGCTTTAAATGTTAGCTTCCTTCATCTATAACATGTCCTTTATTTCGGAGCCAAGTATAACCGGATTAGTTAACTTAATGATTTTGTTTGCTGCCTTACAAAGAGGCCTGTTCAAGGCTGGAACGTCTACTGTGAGGGAGCCAAAACGCTGACAGAGTCAGATTAAATTTAAAGCTAACATTAGCAGCAAAGTGCTGCTTTTCATTTGATTTTAGCACATTCATGCCTAAGCAACTTGAGCCAAACGTACTGATAGGCTGAAATTAAGTTAGTAAACTAGGATTTCTAAATCGATAACTCAGAAAATGTGGTCTGATCTTCAATTTTCTTTTACATAATTATGAACTTAATCAAAGAAATAAAACCAAAACTGTTGTATTTCTTGAACTTTCACTCATTGTGAGTGGCATGTGACACCTTAGGCCAGAATTCCTGATCTGGCAACCCAAAAGCATAAATTTATTTTTTAATTTATGCTAGCTTTGGGTCATGCTTTTAATCATGGATCATTAATGCCCTCAAAGTCTCCAGCTGAACGTTTAAAAACTATTGATACTCCTTTGTTAAATAAGAAGTTGTTGAGGTCCAGAAGTAGAAAAAGGTATCTTCAAATCATAATGCTCCTTCCACTATGTTTTTGAGTTAGGCTAAATTTCTAGCCCATAATAAAGCATTTTATCTTGTATCTCGTGTGAAAATTGGACACCGTTGCAGGACTTCAAAAAACTGCGTTTTTATCTGAAGGGTGGTCATTTTCCTCCTACTGTCCCTCCATAGCTCCCAAATAATTCACTCAAATTAGCTCCAAATTTCCTCTCCCATTTAGAAACAAAGACTTCACAGCTGCAGTGCTACAATGGAAATCTGGACAATCTTAGCACTTGCTACCAACGGTTTATTTGTTACATGCTCTCTTACACATTTCAGAGCTCTTGCTGAAGGAAAAATAGGATTTTAATGTTTAAATAATGGATGGAATGACATGTTGAAATGGATGCTGCAGCATTAGCAATATGTGGCATTTTCAATCATTTGTTAGATGACTGAAGTTGTTGCAGATCAGCAGAGGGAGGAGTGTTATTTTTAATTGCAATACTGCAGAGGCAGCACGCCCACAGTATCCTCTGTGTGTCTACACTGTGCTGAGACTAATGATAAAGTGTGTATCCAGCTTCCCTTTCACACGCCTGACTAACAAGTGCCACCCTGCCCTCTCCTGCGGCCATGTTTTCCTTAAGGTTTACTTTGTAAGCAATCTTAATGGCACCTACTTCCCACTCTCTGATCTGTGTGCTGACAAATTGCATACCACTGGCGGGTGTGTAAATGTGTGTGCGTAACAGAAACACTGACTGACAGCATTGGAAGGAAACTTTTCAGAAAAGGGATTACGAAGCATTCCTCTGCACCTAATTCTGTCCTGGACGCAATCAAACATTAGCGGACATAATGGAGTCAGTTTCACAGCTTATTTTCTCTCACATACTGTAGAGGAGACACACAATCTTTTGACCATTTTGCATTACCAGTTCATGTTTACACAATATTAGCAGAGAATGATCACCTTAATTGACCAATTATCGCTGTTATAAGCTGCTAAAATTGAATAAAGGCTGGAAAATGAAAGTAAAGGCTCTTGGAGCAGGTATGTCTGACCTTTGCCCTGGTTCCTGGGCGGCAGCGGCGGCCCATCAGCCACGGGGGAGGAGCTGAGGTCAGTGGAGGCGCTGTACATCTGGTTGGTGAAGGCGCTGTAAGAGAGACGCTGCTGCTTGTCCCTCTGGCTGATGAAGCCCGGCAGGGAGAGCTTGTCGTGGGGGGAGAGGCTGGAGGAGTGACAGAAGCTCTGAGGCCTCGGGGAGCGGTCTTTCTTGATGGGACTGGGCTGAAGAGGGACAGGATAAGGAAAGCATGAGACTGATCTGAGTCCGACGGATATGGAGAGCTGATACTGCGACATGACACACAGAACTTAAACAACTTGAATAAAGTCACGTTTGATTTAAAGTTTGAAAAGATGCCTCCTTTCCAAAAGAGTTATGTTTTGAAAATCTGTTTTGCATAAAAATGTATAAATCAAATACAACAAAAAAGCATAAAATTCAGAGAAAATGCCTGGATGTTTTCCAGTTTGGTCTTTCCCAAACGACTGCTCCAGACTTCTCAAGGTAACTCCAGGCTTTGCCTGATGATTAACAAATTTAACATACAAATTTAGTATTTCTATTAGGGCTGTAAAAATGAACAAATTACTGTAAAGAGATTAAACTCTTAGTGAATATAACATGTTAAATTTTTAACACAACGATGCATAAACATCAAAGTCACAGACAAAACAAATCACACAAACAGTGTTTACAAGGCATTCACCATTTTCCTTGAATCCACTGCAGACCATTAACTTGACAGTAAATGGTTCTTTGTCCCCTGCAGGGACATTATCAGGGACACTTACCTTATTGTGTAGCATAACAAAGCAAGATCTGCATCCACTACCTCATTTTTGCCACTTTTATGTATGATGGTCAGTAGTAAATGAGAAACTGCTCCATCACATCATATAAATGTAGCAAACAACAGATATAGCAAGACATGCTGGAAAAATATAAATATAAATTCCTAAAAAAGCACATAATCTAAACTTTGAGCTGTAGAAGAACTCAGCAAGCACCTTATCATCCAGGTCATCATCGCTCTCATCCATTTCCTCCAGTCTGAGGCTCCACTCGTACTCCACATGGATGTGAGGGTTGAACTTCCCTTCTGCAGCCTGCACAAGCTGACACATACAGATTAATCTTTTATCATCTATTTAAATTGGTAGAAGATGGTATCAAGGCAAATGACATACAAATACTTGCTGCATAAATAAATAAAGACAAACCAAAACTGCCTGAACAAAAAAACAGAGAAGTAGATGCAGAAGGTTACAGAAATATCATGAGCTGCAGATTAGTCTTTTTTTTTTCTGAATTTCAGTAATTATCCACTTTACAGAGTAGCCGTAGGGGAAAATATATGTGTGAATCCATTTATACATGAAATCATACAATGCATTTGTTTGAACCCTTTTGTCTGCTTGTTCACATTTGCGTTATTAACAAACACACACAAACGATTACTTCCACTTTGCTGTTCCTGTCGCCTGAGGCTGGAGTTAGACCTTTGACTGCCATCTAGTGTCCTCGCTAAACTGCAGAATAACAGCTCAACACATGCCAAATCAAACACAGTCCAAGCTCCAGAGTCTCTCATTTAATTCTTCTAACTCCTATGTATTTTCCTAGCTTGTGTTATTGTTTTAGACTCCTGATTATCTGCTGTGATGTCCAGCAGCTCCAAATGGTTGGTTCCTGCACTTACTGCCTCTTCACACTGAGTGTTCCTCAGTCGCCTGGCAACATCCAAGGCTGTCTCTCCATTCTGATTGGCTGAGGGGTGAGAAAGGATAATCAACAGTTATAGGGTGATGGTGTGCGTGCAGCCGACATAGAAGAGAGGACGAAACCTGACATGTGACTCACTGATGTCAGTGGCCGGCTTGCCCCTCAGGAGTAACTTGAGGCACTCGGGTTTTTCGTACATGCAGCAGTAATGGAGGGCGGTGTTTCCCCACTCCGTCTGCTTATCCAGGTTACCGCTGTGAGAGTGAGGGAAAAAAAAAAAAAAAAAATCACTAACGGGCAGGACACAGGTTGAATGCCTGAGGAGGTTTTCCATACACCTGCAGCGTTAGGTTAACATGTTATTAACCAGGAGATCAAGATTTAGTAAGAAAGAAAAGGTTCTCTTTCAAACAGTGATGAAAGGTGAGCCATTCTCACAAGATGTCTGACATTGTAATATATATATATATATATAAAACAAGACAAGGAACACATGCTTTTAAAATCAGTTACAGCAGACGAATAATCATTTCAAGGCGGAGCAGAACATTGTGTGAGCATGACTATTAATTAAAGGGTTCGACGTCTTCTGTGGCGGCAGTCTGCAGCTGGAGCAGTGGTGGGTAAACAATTGAAAAGAGAGGAATAAATTAAGGCAGAACGCAAGTGCTCGACCCATTTCTGTTTGCCTTGTGGGAATCCGAGTGGTGCAACGTTAAGCTTTCCTTTGCTTTATTGCAGACTCGTGCACAGAACAAGGACGTCTCGCAGCAGACAGATCAAATATGATGCGGTGTGCTTTCATAAAACCATGCTGCTAAACACACATTTCTTTTTTAAAAAAAACACAACAACAAAAACAATATGGCTCTTCAAACAGCACCTGTTCTGCACAAGGAAGTCCACCAAGTGCAGCGAGGTATGGTCAGCTGTCCGTACTGAGTAGTGCAGTGCTGTCTCTCCGGCTTCCTGCAGGGGGCCATCAAACACAGCAAAGTCAAGGCAAAGCACTGGGGAGCATCCATTCTGTATTCTGCTCTGTGTGTATGTGTGTGTGCGCGCGTGTATGTGTGTGTGTCTGTGTCTTTCAGCATTTAAACAAACAGCAGCAAACAAAATGGCTGCTAAAAATAACATTTCTGTAAGGATGATGCTGAGTTTTGGCCATTTTTTGGGTGACTGTGTGCTCCTATAGTGGAACTACATCTTACTGAAAAACACATGAAGGACAACGAGATGAAAAACATGGCAACAGTCGCGTTTCCTGCATATGCCACTGAATGTTATCTATAGGGTAGAGAATAGGCTTTATTTTATCAGGGCTCAACATCTTGGATCGAGGGGGTTCAGATGTCACTTTGCAGTCCTTCACATGTGCTGACAGCAGTAGATCAGATATCGGTGAGTCAGACTTCATAGTGCAGACAGCTGCAGCTACAGCAGCTCCCTCTGCCACCAAACCATATCCTATTTTATCCCTTTATTCTGCTGCAGCATTGTACACTTAATTTTTCATCACAGAACGACCATGTTCGCGTTATAAAACCCTGACCTATTTACGTCAGATTAAGTTTGATCGTGCGTGTTGTTTATGGCACGGTTTCCACCATCCACTGCTTGTTATTTAGCTTTCATTTATGCCTAAAGCGGTGCCACAAAAGGCACGGGAACAAAACAGATAAACAAGCAGCGCCACAAAATGCAAACCAGACAGATGAGCTGAACCACCACAGATGTTTCTATCCAAGTAAACATGGATTCAACACAGAGGATGGCCCACAATATGGCAGCAGTTTGCTGGCTATCACCACCTGCTGGTGATGCTATTTGGATGACTCAGAGTTTTCCAACAGTAACACCCATTTCTATCCTGCAACTGGCAGAAATGTGTTGCTCTGATGGAAGCACTGCATAGGATAGGACTGCCTAGGATAGGATCCTGTCATAGGCTCATTCTGTGATCTATGGAAAGATCCGAGTGTGCATTCAAATGTTGTACACCAGTGGTGTCTTACTCAAGCCTTCAGGAAACTTAGTCCTGTCAGGGTTTTTTTTTTTTGTTTGTTTTTGTCAATCCTAAGGGCTTGCTCATTTGTGTTTACTCATTTTGTCTGCCCTCTCTTGTTGTGTTTTATCAAGGTATCCTCAACAAAACACTTCAATTCAATTCAATTACTTTCAATTCAATTCAATTCAATTCCAATGCCACATGTGCATGAGATGGCATATTTTCACTTTTGTTGCAACTCTTATTACAATTTTCTAACTTGCAATAAACATATCAACAATAAATCAGATGATATGTGTTTTAAATATGTTTGAGTCATAATTTTACAACTTTTAAAACATGTATCTCCTGACAGTTTTTTATGCACATCTTTTTAGTGATGTTATTCTTGAACGAAATAACACAAAATTTTAAGCACGACCTGAGTTAACATTTCAAACTGTCACTTATCTCAGGAGGCTTACTTATTGGTTTTTACCAATTCTCTCGAAAAATAATTAAAGTGTCACATTCTTTTACTCTTGGTGTTTTTTATATGGAAGAACTGAAAAAAGTTATACAAAGTTATTTCTTTAAAATTGTCACTAATTCTCTTTTTTTATCAGGAATCACAAAATCCCATGGAGGTAAATAACCCAAGAGACGACAGTGTCCATCTTGGATGGTGTTCATCATCTTCTGTGTCCATCTTTTATCATTCAAGCCATACTTATTTTATCAACTTAATATTGAAACACTAATATTTCTTTATACTCTAATGATTTAAAATGTTTAATCACAAAAAACATATTCCATATTTTTCTCACAATTTGATGTAGCACTACTGAACTTTTTACATCCCTCTGTCAGGATGTGATGTTTCGTGTTCTCTTTAGTTCTAGATTCCTGTTTTATGTTTTATATACGGCTTGGTTTCTGTTCCTAGTTGCTGGATCATTGTGTGTTAGTTCAGTTTAGCCTCCTATGTCCTCTGTCTTTCAGTTCCTAGATTAAAACTTCTTAGTTCTACATCTCTGGCTCCCGTCTCCTGTATTTGGATCCGCACCTTATGACACCCTCAGCCCCCTAAATGAAAGCTACATGACCCATCTTGCATCTCGTCTCTTCTCTGAGCTCTATCTAGTAAAAGTCAAGTCCAGTGCTGACACTTATCATCTTTTTTGCTATGTCCCTTTCTTTTTTCTTTGTATCCCCTAACAATGTTGTCTTATGTATTTCTATTTGCTGAATCAGCCATGATGCAAATCTAAAACAGCCAGTGTGTTGAAATCCAGTTACTTGCATGTGATGTGGCACCGTAAAGCAAAATGCCACTGTAAAGTAATGCTCTGGGATTGAAAAATAAGCTGTGAAGTGTGGTTTCTCAGCCTTGGGATACTTCAAGGCAACAACGGCTCAAGGAATGTACATACTAAATGACCACTAAGAGTCCAAATATGAACAATTTTTAGAAACTTAAAATGGAAATCCTGAATATACTCCCAATTAATGAGGTAGAAAGTCTTGATGAACTATTTTTCACTTGACAAAAAAAAAAAAAAAAAAAGCCCTAATTTGATGATCTGTAAACTAAATCATGGATGTAATTCTCCTATTTAAAAATATATTATCCTTGTGATGACACATGCAGCTGTGTCTGTAGATCTGGTTTAATCAGATCCCTAAATCTATGTCAACACTTTCTGACTCAAGGGTCAGACTCACCGGTCCAGCCTCTGGTAGCGGCTCCATAAGCTCCACCCCTTCCGCGTACACCTGAAGTAGAGCCAGCAGGTCCCGAGTCTGGACTGCCTCAAACAGCTCGATCATCTTAGCAGCCGCTGACGTGCATGTCTTCCTAGCGTACTTGTGGTCCACATACTTAGCGTTGATGAACTCCTTCCTCACTGTCCTGAGGGCAGAAGTTTGGGATTTCAAAGTGTGTTTTTACAGAAGGTGGATGTTTGGGTGTGAAACTTGAAGAGCACTTACATGTCACTGGAGGGGGTTGGCTTTGGTGAAGGGGAGGGGAGGTTTCCCTCCATGATCTCATTGAAACTACTGTTCCCTATATTCTTGGCCAGCTGGGGGGGGAAAGAAAGAAACACGAGCATCAGTTAATGTTAAATTAACAAATCATGTGCTTGCAGAGGAAACCACATCTGCTCTTGAAGGTGCACTCCTGCTGGCCCAGCAGTCAATCTCTGCTTCCTCCTGTGTCCTCACTGCCTTTTCATTATTTCTAATACTTCACTTGAGACCAAGACGCTGCAGACCGTGTGTGTGACTCACCAAGAGTTCTGAGGTTCCTAACTTGTCCAGCTCCATGGACTGGATACGGGAAACGTGCACCCCCATCTCGCGGTGGATGCCAGAGCACTCGATGCAGGTGAGGATCCCTAGGTTGGTGGACAACCACTTAGGATCTGCAAACAAAGAGAAAATCTGTTTTGTTAAGCACACACCAGACTGAGTTTAATCTTATTGAGCAACTTGGATTTAGGTCGGGTAACACCGAGCGCTGCCAGGCCTTATTAGAGGGAACAGTAAGAAGTCAGTTTCATCGTGGATGAATGAAAAGAGGTGGGTGCAAGTAAGCTCTAATTCAAAACCCTCTTGCCCAACACACGAGTCCAGATTAAAAAATAAAGTGTATGCTAAACGCAAGGCTTTTATCTGAAGCATCAACTTGCTAGAGGTCACAAACTTGCACTACATGACGGAGTTGATTGCATAATCTGCTGAAAAGCAAAGGGCACAAGTGCTCCAACATGTACCAGAACTGTGTAGCAATGAAACACTGCATCCTTTAAACCACAGATATCAACCAGTTTCACTGCCTTATTTAACAACGTGGGAAAGCCTTAAAATTCGTTGTTTTGGCATCAAAATCACTGATGAAGCGAGTGGTTGGAGGTGGGCACTGTGAAGACAGCTTGGGCCTGTCCACACACTAGTTTAAACACCACAATGACCAGATGCAAGCTGCTGATAGGTCACAAAGTGAATGTTAAACATGTCGAGTTAATGTAGGGTGACCTGTGCATCTGCAAACTCTTACACAGGGACTTTATGGAAGATGTGATGGGGAGCTTCTTCTCAGACAGGAAGAAACAAAGTGACCCTTGAAGGTGAAAATCAATTATGTTAATTTTAAGCGCTGAGTAAAAGGAAACATGTCCAAGCTAGGCGTCATCACCTTGGAAAATATTCAGCAGGGACTTCAGGAATCAAACATTTCACATCTGGAACATGTGTTACACTGAAATATTTTAGGGATGCAGCAACACGATTACAGATGTGACAAATTACCTCCCCTCCCTGTAGATTGCAGGGGTCAGCAAAGCGTGTGTGACTTATGTAACAAAGTGATGTAATGATGTTGTTTCTCCAAGCCTAAAAAATGTTTTTTTTCCCCCGTAGAGCATAAAATCCTCCCTTCAGTCAGTCAGTGAGCGGCTGCGTGTGTTTTTGCAGACTAACTAGAAAGATTGTGTGTGTCTTTGTGCATGTAGATATTTGTGTGTTAGGTGTCAGAAGGCTTGGATGTCTATGGCACTCCTGAGTGCTGACTCTTTGCTTCCTAAAGCGGGGGAGGATCAGAACCGAGCTAAATGCTAACTGGGCTAATGCACACACATTTGCACACTTGTTTATTCAAGGCTGCTGGGGGATTTGCGGTGCAGCTTGTGCAGTATGCATCCCAGCGATGGACAAAGAGTTCAAGGCTTCTGTGACACTGCAAAGACATCAGGACTTGTGTTCAGCATTAAATAAAACATTTTCAACTATTGAACCACAGTACTGAGAGGAGGATGGCTGTCCCCCCCCCCCCGCGACAAGGTGAGGGATGACTAAGCAGAAAATAAATACTGCATGTTGTGCATTGAGTTTCTGTGGACAGCAGCAGTACACACACCTGCAGCTCCGCAGTCACAGCACACTTCGTTGCCCGGCATGCGCAGCACATCTTCTATGATGGCTTTAGTGAGGTCCTCCAATCCATCTTCTCCTCCGCTGCTCTGCTCGCCGCGAAAAGCCATGTTTAACGCCTCCTCTTTACTATTGGTCAGCACTGAGATCCAACTGCAAAACAAGACTCAGTCTATTTAAAATATATTGCTTAATAAATTCAATAATCAAAACATCAAAGGACACAGAGAAAGAAAAAAATGAATGGCAAATAAACAATCTGATGATTAAGACTTTAATTTATGCATTCATTAAGCATTTAAGCTCTACACTGAGAAGCCAATCAGAGTGATCTTTCTCAGGTGCACCGGGCATCTGACAGAGCTGATGTCACGCTACACCTCATTAGAAAAGGCTGACAGATGTTCATGATACTGGGTGCATATAAAGCCATTTGAAGACATCTTTAAAGCTCATTTTATTTATGCAACAGTTCAAAAATCCACCAAATAAAAAAAAGTCATCTAATCTTCAGAACTGAGAGGCATGGACGAATGAAGTGCTTGAATATGTGGAAATGACTGTCTAAGCTACAGCCCTCTGCTACACGCATAGAGAGATTTTGACTGCGCAATCATCCATTCCCTTTTTATGCTGTTTGTTCCAGTACAGAACTTATTCTAGCTCATGGTCACGGGAAAGCTGGAGCTTATTCCAGCAATTAGCCGATGAGACGTAGGTCACCAGTCCATCGCAAAGCCAACACAGAGAGACAACAAATCTGGAGAATTTACAGTGACGAATCAGCCGAACATGCATGTCTTTGGACTGAGGAAGGAAGTCTAAGTACCTGGAAAGAACCCATACATTCACGGGGAGAACATGCAAACCCCAACAGAAAGGTCATAGTTCAACCCTTTCCCAGGCAAAACTCAAACCGGTGACCTTCTCGCTGCCAGACCAGAATGCTAAGCCTTTATAGTCATAGCTATATAAACACGAAAAACATCAATATAGCGGCTACATAAAATTAAATAAAGACAGAAGGAAAATGAAAATTTTACTTTCAATTTTTCATGTTTAATACTAACAATTATTGATCCGTTTATCACATTTCTGTGACAGTTTATAAAAGTTTTCTGGTTTATTTTCTGCGAGAAGGCTGAACACATTGATGCACCGACATAAACAAACATCTGTGGTCATTAAAAAACATTCACACAGACAGGAAGCACTACAGCATCCTTTTAAACATGGCTTCCAGCAGTTCTTTACACAGCACAATCTGCTTCTGCAATCTATTCAATGCATCCACACTGACACACACGCCCACACAGACACACACACACACACACACACACACACACAAACTGGGCTTTACGAGGCTGACATCAGCATTTCCTCTGTCACTCAACCTCTCATGTAAAGGCAAAGACAAGACACAGAGTGGGCACATAAATGAGGTGTTAGATTATCTGTACATAGGTGTGAAAAACTTATTTGTGGGTATACACAAACTTAGCCAAATCAATTTTTTTTGTGCTGGTTTGGATTGTACCCAGCTGCAGAAGCTGGCTCTAGGGACGTGGAAAGTCACCTCTCTGGTGGGGAAGGAGCCTGAGCTTATGCGCGAGGTTGAGCGGTTCCGGCTAGATATAGTTGGACTCACCTCGACGCATGGCTTGGGCTCTGGAACCAGTACCCTCGAAAGGGGCTGGACTTTCTTCCACTCTGGAGTTGCTCATGGTGGGAGGCGCCGAGCAGGTGTGGGCATTCTCATCAGCCCCCAGCTTGGTGCCTGCACGTTGGGGTTTGCCCCGGTGGATGAAAGGGTAGTTTCCCTCCGCCTCCGGGTGGGGGGACGGGTCCTGACTGTTGTCTGTGCTTATGTGCCGAACAGCAGTTCAGAGTACCCACCCTTTCTGGAGTCCTTGGAGGGAGTGCTGGAGGGTGCTCCATCTGGGGACTCCATTGTTCTGCTGGGGGACTTCAATGCTCACGTGGGCAATGACAGTGAGACCTGGAGGGGAGTGATTGGGAGGCATGGTCCCCAACCTCTGAACCCAAATGGTGTTTTGTTATTGGACTTCTGTGCTCGTCATGGATTGTCCATAACGAACACCATGTTCCAACATAAGAGTGTCCATATGTACACCTGGCATCAGGATTCCCTGGGCCGCAGTTCGATGATCGATTTTTTAGTCGTATCGTCGGACCTGCGGCCACATGCCTTGGACACTCGGGTGAAGAGGGGGGCGGAGCTGTCAACTGATCACCACCTGGTGGTGAGTTGGCTCAGATGGTTGGGGAGGAAGCCGGTCAGAGCTGGCAGGCCCAAACGTGTTGTGAGGGTCTGCTGGGAACGTCTGGCTGAGTCCCCTGTCAGAGCGAGCTTCAACTCCCACCTTCAGCAGACCTTCGAACATGTCCCGAGGGAGGCGGGGGACATTGAGTCCGAATGGGCTGTGTTCCGTGCCTCTATTGCTGAGGCGGCCGGCCGGAGCTGTGGCTGTAAGGTCGTTGGTGCCTGTCGTGGCGGTAATCCCAGGACTCGTTGGTGGACACCAGCAGTGAGGGATGCCGTCAAGCTGAAGAAGGAGTCCTATCGGGCCTTCTTGGCCTGTGGGACTCTGGAGGCAGCTGATGGGTACCGGCGGGCTAAGCGGCATGCGGCTTCGGCTGTTGCCGAGGCAAAAACTCGGGCATGGGAGGAGTTTGGCGAGGCCATGCAGAAAGACTTCCGGATGGCTTCGAGGAGATTCTGGTCCACCATCCGGCGGCTCAGGAGGGGGAAGCAGTGCTCCATCAATACTGTGTACAGTGGAAGTGGGGAGCTGCTGACCTCAACTCGGGACGTAGTGGGTCGGTGGAAGGAATACTTCCAAGACCTCCTCAATCCTACCAACACGTCTTCCGATGAGGAAGCAGAGCTGGTGGACTCAGAGGTGGACTCTCCTATCTCTGGGGCTGAAGTCGCTGAGGTGGTCAAAAAGCTCCTTGACGGCAAGGCCCCGGGGGTGGATGAAATCTGCCCGGAGTTCCTTAAGGCTCTGGATGCTGTGGGGCTGTCCTGACTGACACGCCTGTGCAGCATCGCGTGGACATCGGGGGCAGTACCGCTGGATTGGCAGACTGGGGTGGTGGTCCCCCTTTTTAAGAAGGGGGACCGGAGGGTGTGTTCCAATTACAGGGGAATCACACTCCTCAGCCTCCCTGGTAAGGTCTATTCAGGGGTCCTGGAGAGGAGGGTCCGCCGGATAGTCGAATCCCGGACTGAGGAGGAGCAGTGTGGTTTTCGTCCTGGTCGCGGAACAGTGGACCAGCTCTATACCCTCTTTGGGGTCCTGGAGGGGGCATGGGAGTTTGCCCAACCAGTGTACATGTGTTTTGTGGACCTGGAGAAGGCATTCGACCGTGTCCCCCGGGGGCTACTGTGGGGGGTACTCCAGGAGTGTGGGGTCCCAGACCCCCTTGTACGAGCTACCCGGTCCCTGTACGACAGGTGTCAGAGCTTGGTCCGCATTGCCGGTAGTAAGTCGGATTCGTTTCCGGTGAGGGTTGGACTCCGCCAAGGCTGCCCTTTATCACCGATTCTGTTCATAACTTGTATGGACAGAATTTCTAGGCGCAGCCGAGGTGTTGAGGGGATCCGACTTGGTGGCCTCAGGATTGAGTCTCTGCTTTATGCGGATGACGTAGTTCTGTTGGCTCTCATCTGGTCGTGATCTCCAGCTCTTGCTTGAGCGATTCGCGGCCGAGTGTGAAGCGGCTGGGATGAGAATCAGCACCTCCAAATCTGAGACCATGGTCCTCAGCCGGAATAGGATGGATTGTCCTCTCCGGGTCGGGAGTGAGGTCTTGCCTCAAGTGGAACAGTTTAAATATCTCGGGGTCTTGTTTACGAGTGAGGGAAGGATGGAGCACGAGATCGACAGACGGATCGGTGCGGCGTCTGCAGTAATGCGGGCTCTGCGCCGGTCTGTCGTGGTGAAGAAGGAGCTGAGCCAGAAGGCGAAGCTCTCGATTTACCAGTCGATCTACGTTCCTACCCTCACCTATGGTCATGAGCTGTGGGTCGTGACCGAAAGAACGAGATCTCGTATACAGGCGGCTGAAATGGGTTTCCTCTGCAGGGTGGGCGGGCTCACCCTTAGAGATAGGGTGAGGAGCTCGGTCATCTGGGAGGGGCTCAGAGGAGAACCGCTGCTCCTCCGCATCGAGAGGAACCAGTTGAGGTGGCTCGGACATCTGGTCAGGATGCCTCCTGGACGCCTCCCTGGTGAGGTGTTCCAGGCACGTCCCTCTGGGAGGAGACCCCGGGGAAGACCCAGGACAGGCTGGAGGGATTATATCTCTCGGCTGGCCTGGGAACGCCTCGGGATCCCCCCCGCAGAGTTGGCAAATGTGGCTGGGGAGAGGGAAGTCTGGGCTTCCCTGCTTAGGCTGCTGCCCCCGCGACCCGACCCCGGATAAGTGGCAGAAGATGGATGGATGGATGGATGGTTTGGATTGTGCATTATAATACGCTTCCAGTAAATTGAAGAGACAGCTCCATAAAATGCTAAATATTTCAACAGGAATTTAATAATAAAAAAACCCCAAAAAAACCAAAAAGGAGCTGCTGCTGAAGTTAGAATTGCATGACAGATGCAGAAGCAAGCTGCATCTCAGAGCACAACATGTACACAGGGAAGCAGAGCGTTCAAGTAAGCAGGAATGACACAACTCTGACAAGGCTGGGACAAAGTTTCCATTATCTCAGTAGGTTTGTGGAGGGTTTTAGTCAAGAAAACCTGAAAATATTCAGGTTAAGGTTTGTGTGAGTCGAGCTGATTTGATTGTGATCCCAATCTTAATGGATCAAATGAAAGATTTTAGCTTGGAGCAAATTTATAAATGAAACCGTTTTTATTTATTTGGTCCAGTTATGTACAAAAAAGCCTAATAAAAAAATGTTTAAAATGTCCTCTATATATTTAGCTTTTCACTCATACTCAGTTTTTTCTTTTTTTACAGTGATATCTAACTACTTGCATGTACAAAGACTCCAATAAGGTCAAACATAAAATATAAAGATTTTAATGTGGTAAAATGAAATTCATAAAACTTCTTTATTCAGGTGGGCTATGATTTGAACAAAAGCTATTATAAGCCTTAAAGGTGGAGTATGCAAGATTTTTAATATTTTCACAATAAATTAACGAAAAAAAATAACTATAATCATAATTAGATAGTTTTTTAAAACATGTAGGTTCCAGTCTGTCCATATTTGATGTGTTATTAAATTACAAGTTTAATTAATGACCCTTCTTAAATGTTTGCCTACCAGTAAAAAAAAAAAGTTACTTTTGTCATTTGTCATTTAAAGTGTAGTAATAAATAAATGTAGATTAAAGGTGTAAGAAAATTCAAACAAATGATACATGTCATTAGTTACAGCTGACTAACTGAGTTTTCCATAGTAATAATTAATGGATCTTTCTGTACAACATCGATTGTGAATGTTGGAAAACTAACACTTTGAGAAGGTAGAAGGGGACGCTCTAAATATTCCAGAGTCACATTTTCGTAAAGCATACGGGGAGCACGATACAATATGTTAAAATGTTAACAAATATATCTGGATGCATTAGCAGTACAGTCAAGAGACTGAAAATTAACACATACATGGGCTCATTCTGACATTTTTAAATGTTAGGAAATGGTGCAGTAAAATATGCAATGTCTCAAAATGATTTCTGCACGTCTCCTTTAAGCTCCTTCACATCATGTCAAGAAAATTCCAAATATGCATGTCTGACAACAGTAAACAGAAATTTAGCCAATGTTTTGGATCGCTAATGAGGACATTAAAAATTCATTTAAAGCAATAAAAGCTATCTTACTTACAATTCACTACTACAGCTCTAAATTATATGCTAAACTACTAAGATGTCAGTTCAGTAAAAAGGTCCCAGAAACAAGTTGAAACAATTATTATATAAAATACTGACTGCTCTGATATCATAAGTGTGCGTTATGTGTGTACCTGCCAGCATGCAGTGAGTGTTCATAAGAATTTATTTCAGGTTGCAGTAACGTCAAGTTTTAGAGACCACAAATCCCACTGCTACCAACTCTTAGCAAGCGCTCTGCTTGTCACAGGATGCTGAAGCACGACAGCAATCACTAACCGAGACATCATTAATAAAGAAACAAGCACGTGAAAGCTCAAATATCTACAACTGTTTCTGGGTTTAGAAGAAAAGAGACAGATATGTAGATCATTTGGTGTTTGTAGTTTACCTTTGAAAACAATGACAGATCTGGATTACAATGAAGTGAAAAGAAGCAGAATGTGTTGGTATTTAGAAATACTCACATGACAAACTCTTGTTCATCTTCGGCTTGAAAGTGATATGTCCGGTTATCTTTGGGAAACGGAGAGTCAGACGTTTAGCATGCAAATATTTCATTTTGCATTTCATAATACTAGAAGCAGGAGCTGTTAGACAGTTAACTATACAGGCATGTCATGTGTCAGTCGGGTCATATGAAAAAACATGTTCTGCAACAGATCTGTTTTCCCTCAGGCTTTCTTAGAGCTCAAATCATGTGTACAACTGTACGAACATTAATAACATGTTTGTAAAACTTACGAGAAATAAGATCAAAGCACTTCCTGTCCTCACCACTTGGCTTCACCTGACAGGTGAGCAGGTTTAGTTTGACTGGCTGCCTGTTGGACTGGAAATAGAAAGAGAAAAAAAACAGGTTGCAGTGAACAAATTCAAACAGATTATATCAGCATATGTTACAACAATGCACATTACACACAGTGTATACATACATACATACATATATATATACATACATATATATATACATATACATTCATATATATATACATATATATACATATACATACATATATATATATATATATATATATATACACATACATATTATATATATCATCATTCTTTCCAGTTTTATTCAATTTCAAATACAAAAAACCCCATCCAGATGCCAACGTAATATTTTTAAACAGCTCATCTCCCACCTAAAATGCAAATGTATTCAAATTCTAGACAAAAAGACAGACATGATACTTTCTGAATCTACGTTTGATGAAGATGAGTTATGTTGCTTTTTACCCTCTGACATATAACTAGAAAAGCACTCTGAGAGCGCAAAACCAAGGGCCACAATTCTAAAAAATATTCCTGGATCCAAACAGTGATCCGGATCACCACCTAAATGAAATCAGTTCTTCCTTTTCACATTTCCAACAACTCCTGAAAATTTCATGAAAATCTGTGAATAACTTTTTGAGTTATCTTGAATACAAACAGATAAACACCAGTGAAAACATTTCCTTCTTAGTAATGAACAAATATTATGGTAATACCATAAGAATTAATAAAAACGGCCAAAACTTAAAGACCTAGACATGTAGAAGAGCTTCGGCTTCAGGCCAAGGTGGGAGTCATGTTTGTCTGTCTCTTAGCAACATAACTCAAAAAGTTATGGGTGGATTTTAACGATGTTTTCGAAAAATAATTTTCTAAATTCTCAGAAATTGAAGGAACAAGTGATTAGATTTGAGAGATGATCTGGATGACTGCCTAGACCCAATTTCTTTTTTAAAGGATTCTTTACGATGGAGAGATAATGTTGCCATTAGAGCTTCCAACCATAATCATGCCAATTATCACTGGGAAACAAAAAAACAAAAGACAATGGCTTGGAAGACGTCTGCGCTTCCTGAATGCTTCTAGTTTGGATTCTAAAATTACTGTTCTAGTTGATGGTGGCTTTGATTATTTCTTCATATGGTCACGTCCCAAAGTTATAGCAAAGATACAAAGTGAAGACAGTTTACTGTAGCTGACAAACACTTCGTGCTTCCACAGCAAGCTGGCCAATCAGAAGAATGCCAAGAAATCTTTAACAGGAGACAAAAATACTCTACTGTTTAAATGAGAAGTTTAACTGAGGGGATGCACACAGCGCTGATAAAGACAAAAAGACTTTTTCTCCTTACAATTAATAATAATAATATAATAATAATGATCGAATAAAAATTAAATGTAAAAAAAACTATGGTACTTTTTAAAAAAAAATTTTTATTGTTCATCAAATAATTTATGAAATCATTATAATGACACTGTTTCTTACTGAAAACGTGGCCATTACAGCTGTGGTGTTTTCTTTTAAATCCACTTAAAGGATATTTAAAACCATCTTTTTATAATTATTGTTCCAGTTGTCAAGAGCTCTATGTGGAGACACTCCCATTGAAAAAACTTGCCGGACTGTGTGCTGTAATAATGGGACCCAGTTGGCACACGTATACTGAGTGTTGTCTCGTGCCAGTGTCCGGGCAGAGGAGGGACCAGGGCATGTGCTAATGAAATGCTAACAGGCTGAGATGAGCTTTGGAGCAGGGCTGGCCTGCTGGCAACATGCCATGTCATCTAGAGTCACCTAGAGTTCAGCCGCCACAAAGGCTGAATGAGAAAAACTGAAGCACTTGGAAAGGTGGCAAACTGTTCTCTCATAGGACGTAATTATCCGAAGCTTCGGCATGGCTAGCACAAAGTCAGCCTGAGTCACCGGCTCACTGGTCACCAGTAGAAAAGAAAACATTTTATTTTTCCCCAAGATTCCCCCTTCCTCTGAGCTGTAGCAGAGAAGATGTGACAGACAACAGCTAAGTGAAGCCTCACCTCATGTTCACGCTTTATGAAAATTTAAAAAAAAAACAAAAAAACAGCAATAAAACTACACAGCCTCTGGTTACCATCAGTCATCATCACTATGGATGAGGATCTCTTCCCCTGCTGTGTTCCAGCTGGCAACTCCACCAGCTCGTCCAGCACGACTCACTGCCAATCCTCAACAGTATAAGTGACTAACCTTAAATTCAAACATTTACAATGAGCCTAAGAAAAGCAGCACACATTCAGAAACATTTACACCCACAGCTACTAAACTGGCATTACCTCACAAAGGAGTCAGACAAAGCTAATGCATCAAATATAATACGCAGATTACCGAAGGATTATAATGTGTCTAGCAGATCTCAGAGGCTGCACATCCGCATTCAGCTGCGATTTGCAACACTTGCTGTGACAGCATGCTAATGATCAGCTGATATTTACCAATTTCACTAGCCGAGCTCCACATGCTAGCATGCTAACATTTACTACTTAGCAGTAAACCAATGTAAAGCTGAAGTTGATGCAAACATGATGCTGACTCCATTACAACAAACTGTATCTGCATAAGTTGAGCTTTCTTCCTGCTATAAAAGCTACCTAGCTCTTAATCTAAAATTTGAAAAAAATACAAATGCAGATGTGCATTTATTCTTCTTTAACAAGACAAGACAGGAAAACACTGAATTTCTGTTTAGAGATTTACCAACTTGAACACCAAGAGAGATGGACGTTGTTTTGTTACATTAAAACGTATTTCAAATGCGGAAACTCTTTAGCAAACTAATACATTTTTGCCAATAGATAGTAATAATAGTACCAATGACCTATAAACATTTCACATGCAGACCACAGGTGGGTGTTACATTTCTCAAACTTCCCCTAAATGCCTTGAATGTAGGAAGTCCGTTGCTATGTATCAGAGTGAATTGTTTTTATTACAAAGAAAAGCAAAAGAAATGCAGAAACATAGAAATGGAGAATGTGTAAAATGAGCCAGATAATAAAAGGTTAAGCCTGTTTGAACTAAACTTACTGTTTAGTAGTAGATTCCTAACATAACTATGTCCTCTGTTTCGCACACGTTCTGAATATGCTTTTGGTGGTTTGAGGCGAAGTTACAATTTACAGGGGTTCTTTGAATCCTTTGGTCTTTATTTATTTGTAGTTTTACATTAAGCATATAAAAAAAAAAACATATTTAATTAAAAAACACTATCTGTCCTCATAAAGGGCGCTATTGATAAAATAAGTTGATTTAGCTTTAACTGATTTTTAATGTCTGCGATGGACTGGCGAGCTGTCCAGGGTGTACCCTGCCTGTCGCCCAAAGCCAGCTGGGATAGGCTCCAGCTTCGCGACCCTGAATTGGATTAAGCGGTTCAGAAAATGAATGAATGAATGAATGAATGAATGATTTTTAATGTTAGCATTAAAGATTCCTCTTAAACTGCATCTGTTTTTTCTGCAGTTCTATATTCCTTTGAATAAAGTTATTATCACTTGTGCTGTAATATTCATCTTAAAATAGTCTTGCTAACATACACAGAGATGACACAACAATATTTTTGACTGTTTTATTCAACAACATATGTCAGACTTGATTTTCCTAAATCTCTGAAAATACCCCTGAAACCAAATGTTTCCAATTTATTAAATCACCAATTGGATTTCCTGTTCATACTAAGCCACTCAGTTCAGTTGCTCTCTTTGTTCGAGTCTTTGCAGAAGGTTACCAGTCAATGGCCGACAATGTGACAGTATAAATGAAGACATGACTCCAGAGTTGGACTCCTGGAGCCCGCAGAGGAGAGAAGACGTCACCGAACTGCAGCTGCAGCACAAGGCTGAGGAGGACAAGGCCAAAAACGTGCCAGCTTATACGCTATACACACACACACACACACACACACACACACGCCATCTGAGATGAGTCACCGCAGCGCAGCATGCAGCAAGGGGGAGGGGAGGGGATTGGGAGGCATGGAAGGGAGGGGGGTGTTGCTATGGTAACCCATCTATGTCAATTCCACTCTGCTAGCCTGCAGATTGGAAAGGCCCAACACAACATCCATGCACAATGTTCTCCCTTTTGATCCACACAGTCACTCCTGTGGGTCAGTTAGTTCATTTGATGCTGTGTGTGTGCGTGTGTGTCTGTTATACTCACTGTGGCATGAGATATGGTGAGGATGCCACCCTTTACTGAGCACTGTCTCCTCTGCCACACCTTCCTCAGCCTATGAGGGAGGGGTCCAAAGATTATTGAACAGGTTGTCAAGTCTTCTTTCTCCGTTCTTTGTATATTAAAGTGACACCCCCCCCAAAAAATAATGGCTGCTTACCCATCACTCTTCTTCAGTAGGTATCCCTTCTTCTCACTTCCAAACTCCTTGTTTCCCTGCAGCTGATGCATGCTGTACCCTCCCTGCTTACTCTGCGAGTCCTGTGTGTGCCCACACAGACACAAAAAAATAACTTCAAACACTGAGCATTTGCAGAGAAGCAGCATGATCAAGATGTGCAACAGGGACACATACACTACAAACTTATTCTTCAACACCACTGTGAATGGGCTTTTGTTAGAAAAAAACAAAAAACAAAGTGAGAGTGCTAACAGGAAAAAAAAATGAAAGAAACAACCTCCACAAGGCATGCTTTGCAACACCCCTACAGGGCCAAACCACTCTACTTTCAACCACAGCATGCTCAACATGCAGCAGCACTTACTCTTCTAGACTTGATTCCAGACAAGCAGAAGGCAGAAGGGGGAGATAGAGGGAAGAGGTGTGAAAGATCTGGCTCAGGTTCAGGCGGTGGGTGTGAAAGAGTGTGTTGCCTGACCGTGTGCAATCAGAAAGTAGTGCTTGCTGTACTAACATGAACAGCTACAGAAAGTATAACTTACTTCATGCAAATAAGGAGACAGAGTGTGAACATGTGAACCGAGGGGGTGAAAATGAACTCACAAGTAGAGCAAGTTGTCTTTTAAGGGCATGTGTGTGTGTGTGTGTTTGTGTGTATAAGGAAGGGTCAGGCAGTGAGTGGTTCTCCACTGAGCAGCCAGTGAGGCACAACACTGGTTACCAGCAAAGCCTACCACACACTGGCTACCAGCATGGTACAGCACTGGGCACTCGCTCCGTGCTGCAGGAGACAAACTCCAACTTGGTAGTGGCCAGAGTGAGCAGAAGTGTTTAGTGAGGGGGGAAAGAAAAAAAAAAAAGTGAATGAAAGCTCTTGAAGCTGTTTTTAACTTGACGCAGCCCTTCTCTCTTTCTTTTGTTCCAAAGTTTTGCTCTGTTTGGCTGGATGTGACCTACATACCTCCTTCTGGTCCAGCTGGAGGGAGGACTTGATCAGATCTCGCAGGGCGGTCAGCTGCTTCTTCTCCTCATCCTGAGTTTGTTTGATCTGCGGAAAGAAGATGCGAGCTGTGTCTGCATGCAATTACAGCTTAGCACAGTTTACCAGATTCATAAATGGCTTTTTTACTTAACTGCTTTTGTTGAATTAGCTATTTAAAAAAACACAAAAAACTGTTGAAAATACCAGTGAGAACCGTCTGTCCTCAAGATCTGATTTCATAGAACAAATGATTTGTCCACAGAATAAATGTGGTTATACTTTCTGAGCTCATTTTATCTGTCAAAAGTCTGACTTTGAAAGACTTTGCTATTGTTTAAATCAACAGTATTTTATATCTGCAGCATTAAAATAAAAAAAGTTAAAGACAGACATCCTTATAAATGTACTGATATGTACATGCAATACATCAACTTTAACAGAGCACTAACAACTTTAACAGAGGCTGTTAAGTTGGCTATAAATCTGCTAAATTACATTTGTCAGAAGCAATTACCACACTGTAAGGATCATTTTTCTGACTAGTTGTTTCTTTCCGAAGTGTTGGATATGTGAGATTCTGATCCAACTTCAGTCAGTTTAGGTCTGAAACAGTCTGCCTCTGACAGGTTGCTCTGTTTGCTTTACTTGCCAATTCTAATGACGGCTTGCAGTGCATGCAAACATACTACAAAATAGTAATAATAGAATAATAAAAAATGTCATGAAGTTGGTTATTTAAGATAAACTTAAGAAAGGATGCCATATTGTTTACTTTAAGGTATTTTGGAGTCTTGTACGCTTCTTCGTATACTCCAAAATGCTGCAGTACCATTCACCATCTCCCTGAAAGCCTCCGTCACTTTAGGATTTCTCCCCTGAGAGGCTGAATCTGCTCTTTTTGGTCGACAGCTGGGTCAGATATTACACACTAAAAAAAAACTATGTTCAGTGGCTATAGCAAGACTTTTGTTCTAACTTTTTGTTTGTTTTGTTTTAACGTTTGTCGCATTGTCCATAAAGATTATTACGCAACAAGCATCACTGAGATGGTAATAAGTTAAGCTCCAGTCATCAACATGAGAAACTTAAATTGAGAGCCATTTTTGATTTATGTTTTCCTGACTTTTTCTCACAGCCTGAGCAACAGATGTTCAAACACCGAAAAGCAGATTTTTACTGAACAAAATAAACTATTTAACTTTTTGTTTTAAGGGCATGTCCAGGTGCCAACAATATGCTGACTTTTGGAAACCATAGTTTGTGAATGAGATTTAAAATCTTGTGTTTTTTATTTTGTTTTGAGAGTGTCAGTGTTGCTTTTATCTACTCTCAAAAAGTCTTCACAACATATATCAAAGTGGGTAAGTCAAGGCAATGCACTTCGACAGCATTATGTTAAGGTGGATTTTGCAGTTGGTTCAGGCTACACATGGAAGAAAAGAGGCAGACTGTGTATTTAATCTTGGACGGACACTGGTTGTTGTAGCCTGAACACAAGACAAGGAAGCTCCTTTTGGCTCAAGGAAAGTGTTAATCAAAAGTATCCTTGTTGGATTTATCAATAACAGTATCCATGTAATAAACAGGGGATATAACAACAAAATTAGTGGAATCTTTGGCAACTTATAGCTTTATATTTTGGTCCATCTGTCATTCTAATGAAAACCTAAATGACCGACTGGGAAGACCAAATGAAAAATTAAAAAATGACTATTTACATTGTAGAGATCAGCTGCCAGCTTTTCGATGTACTGCTTCAGCTTATCCGCCGTCTTCAAGCCATCTTGGAAGAAACTGGAGAACAGAGATGCATAACAAACACACTGGTTGATAATTCACTGACACACACAGCAGTCATTTATGCAAAGGGCTGCCTCAGAGATGTCATGTATGGCAATGAACTCCTCTTGGCCTTTATGAAGGTCACACAGATAGAAATGTGGGTAGTTTTATCTTTAATGTATAGCTCAGCTCCTTCTAGTACCTTTGGCACCTTTCGCTCTTGGCACTGAAACTGTATCTGGCCCAGCTCTTTGCAGATTTGCAGAGGTGTTTAGCACTTCCTGAAATCCATTACAAATCCGTCAGCGGTACACGCCTCGATGAAGCTCTGCAGCCGCAAATCACAGCTAATGACCTTCCTCTCTTTCTCTGCCCCTTGCCCGACACTCTCCTCTTCTTGGAACATACATCTTTCTTCCTCTAATCATTACCTTCTCTGCCACATCTCGTTTTCTTTCAATCACTGCATTGAGGATTCTACATCTCTCCTCCCACTCCACTCAGATGTGCTCGTAAAGCACTGCTGACCTTGCAAAGTGTCAGACGACACGGTTTAAGTGTTTGTATACTGCAGTTACGGAAAAGGATTCACCTCCCTTGACTTTTTGCACACTTTGCAACACATTTTCTTTTCAGACTTGCTAATGGGAAATCCAGTCCTTGACGAGCCGACGATTGGTCATGACAACCTTTAATTTGCCACTTTTCCTGCAGACATCCGGGAAGAGTAAATCATGTCAAAGTAAGAATAAACAGCCTCTAAAAGCTCTCAAAACAAACTAAACATAATTATCTCATTAACGCAAAGTGAGAAAACTACATAACCGTGACTGCTTATAAATATTCTGTTCATGCTTCATACAACCACAAATCACAACAGATCTAAAGTCATAGCAAACAAGACCATGTTTTGCATCTGTAAGTTTCTTAACTGAAGTGCTTCAGGCTGCGTGCAAATTGGATCCTTCTTCATACACTTTCCTCAAGCTTTCCATCCGGTGTCCTAATGCTTCTAATCCATCACCGCTGCAGCCTTTCTATCCGTCAAGGCCCAGGTTGAACAGATTAGCAGGGAAGTGTATTGTTTTGTCCCAGTGTTATGACAGGACGTAGCAACGCTGAAAGAAAAATCTGTCATCCTGTCACGGGCTGCTCCTAGCCGCAGTTCTGGCAAAGAGAGCGCCTGCGTTATTTACCCACCAAACCCCTCGGCTGTCAGAGCGGATCTGTATGATAACCTGTACAGAGTTATGAGAGCTATGCAACCAAACACCCCCAATCGTACGGGAGGAAAACTTCATCAAGTGCAGGAAAGAAGTTTTGGTGAAATATTTCTGAGTGGGTGTGAAGCACTCAGTAGGAGACAGTTGTACATTTTGAGTTATGGGTTTATGGTGGCTACTTACTTGCACTGTGCGTGGTAATACTTAATCAGGTTCTGCAGAAGGTCTACTCCTTTCTTGGTCTTGATCTCATTGACTTTGATCAGGTACTGTAAGAAGAAGAGGAAAGCAGAGTTCAGCTGTGGGTTGAAATTGAGGATAGTGTTAAAAGGATTTTTTGAGTTTAATGAGGTATAACTAGGCAGTGGAGTCACACAGACAGAAACAGCTCCTACTTTGCCACACACACTCATTAGGTAAGGCCTTTGCATTATGATAATCACATCTTACTGCACATATGCTTCATGAAGCCTTTGATGTGCAAGCCAACACTGTGCAAGTGGGGACCAGAATGATAAACACTTTTGAGGCTGCCTTGTGGAGCCTCAAAAGTGGCTCAAAAAAAAAAAAAAAAAGAAAAAAGAAAAAAGGCTCTTCGGAGCTGGAGTTTTTGAGTATGCATGCTCAGTCTGGGTGTCTGAGGATTTAAAACAAGTGGCTTTAGAAAGTACTTCCACCAAACGAACAACTAAAAGATAATCTTAACCAAATCCCACAGTGAGCCAGTCCGCACAGATACAAAGAGTCACAGTTAAAGACTACATTCAGCTCTGCAGTCAGGTTTAATCTATTCTCTGAAGCCTCCGACAGCCACAACTAGCTTCCATTTGCTACTCAGATCATGTGTGGATACATGCTAGTTAGCATACACATGAGTACTTGTCTGTGTGTGCACGTACGTGTGTACGCGCCCATGTGTGTGCCTTTGTCTGCCCCGCAGTGGGGTTTTTTTTTTTTTTTTTTTCTTTTGGGACGTGAGATTATCCACATTTTGTCTGAGGTTTGTGTGGGTTCAGTGTTGTGAACGCTTGAACCCTTTTGAGTGAATGAGTGGCGACGTTTGCGCTGCTGCCGCGTCTGTGCCGAGTATAATGCAGCCTGCTGAGCCCTGCCTTTCCACACTCCTCCGCTGGCAGCGTAGGATGAAAAGGGTGAGAGAGTGAGAGCATCCTGTAATCTGGTGATTGAGCAACATGGGGAGAGTGTAAGAGCACCAGAGTGCACACAGCGGAGAGAAACGAGGTTAAGTGGGATGAACAGATTGCACCACTGACTGCGGCACACAACAACAGCAGCAGTGTGTTCCCAGCATTAATGACTGTTGATTTATGATTGTCTGGTGTGATTATTTCACTTCAAATATGGACAAGTAACACAAATCATCTAGTCTAAGTTCATTTCAACAAATTAAGTTACAAAATTAAGGGAAATTTAAAAAAAAAATAAAAAAAAAGCAATGCAGAAATTAGGCTAACCAAGGGAATCATTTATTTGATAATTGAATATATTTTTCTCACTAAAATAAGAATTCTTTGAACTCTAACCTGCTATTTTTATTATTTGTGCAATACAGCCAACAGTAACTTTAAAAGCTGTTTTAACTTGAGTTTCAGATGAGCTGCAGGCTGATGATATATCTGGTTTCTTTACCTATACTGAACTGTCTGAAACAGAACATACATGCAAGCAAACAAGCATGTTAGCTTCTAGTTTTACTATCTTTGAAAGTTTTTCAGACAAATATACCCTTCAAGCTGGTTTAGAGAGATGGACTCAAAAACAATTAGCCAAAACCAGTAAGGCCTTTTTACACTGCTCTGGGGTGCTCATGCTCTACCGTGAAGTAATAGCAGAAGCACAAAACAGAAATTTAAAACCAAATCTGGAACAGAGGAAGCCAACAAAAGAGGAAGCCAGTGCTAATATGATGTGGGAGATATAAGTCGTTCTTGGCGTAAGTAGGAACCGGAGGCGGGTTGCGGAGCTGGATAAAGCAGTGACTGTTGAGAAAAATTTCTGAAATTATGCGAAAAGAAATCTGTTGCAAGAGCTGGTTCAGACTTGTTTTGATATTATTAAAACAATGCAGAGGAGTATATTTTGAACCAGCAGATAAATTTTATTACAATCTACAGCTTGTCTTGATCCTGACCCAGCCTCTTAATGAAATACAATATTCATTCCTAATGCTTTAAATGCTTAGTGCTGAAGGCAGTATTTCTTTGCATAGAAAAAAACTGAATGTTTCAAATGATACAACACAAACAGTTCGTAAATATAGCACATAATCCTGCAAGTAAAGATTTACCTTGAAGAATTTAGTAGAGTCAAAAATCAACCAGTCAAGTGAATACAGCAATCAATCAAATAAAGATGATGTATAAATCTTGTATGTTAAAACAGAATAAGTTTTACTACCATCATTTACAAGAAGACATCAGTCAGTTTAGAAGAGCAGGATTTGGAGAGGATGTGTACTGGGATGATGACACTTTAGCTAATCTGACAAACTATAAAAAGGTAAATTACATTTGGTGTAACCCATTTGAAGAAATCTAAATGTCTAATGGTGCAAAAAAAAACAAAACAAAAAAAAAACAGAAGAATTTGTTGAAATGAGAAACAAAATGTCTTAAAAGTAAAAGTCTGATACTATCTGTTGGTGAATGATAAAGGGGGAAAAAAAAGCTTACAACTATTTGTGCAAATTTAAAATTGCATCAGCAAATTTCACGTTTGTCATGTGGGAGGGCCAGTAAATGACAGACCCTTCGCCCTCCTGCTGACAAAAACTTACTCTCTTAAGAGTTTCAAGCTTTTAGTTTCATTTCAGCACCTTTGCTTAGTCGATATATATCAGCTCACAAGAAATCTAGAAACTTTCAGGAAAAACATCTGCATACCTCTCCCTCAATGGTGCCATTTGATTTCTCACTGTCTTTTTCTCTGACTGACTGAAGTGTGGAGGCAAAGAAAATTATAGTACAGATGTTGACATTATTTTATGTGGCTGATGACTTTGTTAGCTGAAGCTGTTGGGTTACAATTTTATTAGAAAATCAATCTTAATATGCTTTTGATAATGACTACCAGTTGACACACAGTCCATATGAAGCACTTTTCAGTCACAAGCTGGTCGACTGACTGCAGAAATATAAAGCTGTTTGGAGAATAACGACTTTATGGAAATTAAACAAACTGTGTGAGAACAGAGTCTAAGACAGAAACAAACAGATGTGAAGTATTTGGACAAAGCTATGCGATTAAGTTTCAAGCAGAAAACATCATAATGACATTTACCAATTCTTTTAAAGTATTTCTTAACATTTGTCCATTTAAAGTTGTGGGCATTGTGTGACAACCATGTTTTCCATCAAGTGGAACAAAACTTGTCAGGTCAAACTTGTGCTGGTTTTTCTTTTCTGGAGCAGATTAGCAACTACTGTTAGCACTATACAAGCTATCTTTTAACCTTTCCAGCTAGCACAAGGAAAAACATTGTTAGATAGAACATGATGAACTAATATTAAAGCTGGGGTAGGTAATGCTGGGGAGCAAGCAAGATGTGAAAGTAGCACCCTGTCTTGGCTCCTCCCCCTTTGGTTTTGCTCCTTGCATGATCCAAGGCTTTTTTCTTACCTCTGCCAAGGAGGTTATGTTTTTACCAGCATTTATCTGTCTGTTTTTGTACAAGATAACTGAAAAAGTTATGGATGGATTTTATTGAAATTTTCAGGAGTTGTTGAAGAAATTCTGTAAAAGAAGAACTGATTTAATTTCAGTGGTGATCCGGATCACCACTTGGTTCAAGAAACTTTTAAAGGCTGTGGCAGAGATCTGCGTTCTCCAGGTGCTTTTCCAACAATTTTCTCTTTTTTGGCTTTTTAGCTGGAGAAGGCAAATAAACCGACCCGGGTCGGGAAAATCCTTCTCACTACTTCGTATTTTCATCCTAGCACGCTGTTTATATGCAGGGTGTGGCTACCAGGTATGCACTGCGGGAGGGGGAGGGGGGAGAGCCGGGAGAAGAAGCTTACGAAATATAAGAAATGAACAACTTCAAATCAACCCAAGCGTTTCGATTGGTCATATTTTTTACAGATTTACAGTAAACTGAGGGGTCTAACTATATCTCTTAATGTTCATGATTACAAAAAGTACAGACTATTATCAGGACGAGGAACCACTTCACCCAGAGTAAAAAGAAAAAAAAAGTCTCTGAGTAAGATTACCCACCTCAGCTTTAAACTGTGGTAAAATTTATTTAAAATCTGGTTAGTGTTAATGTATTAAAAAACTATTGTTATTACACATTTTGCATGCTAAGATGCTAAACTGAGTAGTTTAGCAAAGTGAAAATTCATTCACAGCCTCACAGAGATGCTAACACTGCTAAATTTTTGTTTCTATCATTTTTACTCTGCAAGTGTAACAATGATCGATTTCAAGTCTTATTTGAAAACGTTGTTGGGGATTAAATCCAACTGTGTCATGCATGCAGACCTGAAGAATGTGGGCTAGAATATACTGGAGAATAGCACTGAGAGGAGGGCAGATTAGCAAGACGTGATACAAAGTGACTGCAGATAGTTTTGTAGTGAATAAGACAGACAACCAAAAGCAATGGTTCATTATGTAATATGAAAAACAAAAAAACCTTCCAGGATAAAACAGTGAACAAGACGTAGGCGTCACCGCCCACAACCAGAGAGGATTTTGGCAAAGCAGAGTGAGCTCTAACAGTTTGTTCTGATTCTCATGGGCACACAGAGAGCTCACATTTGTTTTACACTTAATTCTTGCCGTCTGATTTCTTAGAGCTCTGACTTAGTGCCCAACAGTCACACTGTGAAAAAAGCTTCACAGAGACAGGGGAACAGCTAAAAAAAACACTTCAGAATACAGATTAATATTTTGTACAAGCCAAAATATTGGATTTTTTCTGTCAAGCTTTTTGGGTTGGATTTTTATCCACATTTAATAAAATTATTAAGCAAATTAAGCACTTAAAAGTGTGCTTTTCTGATTAATTAAAGATGACAGAACTGCATCATTTCACAGAGTCTCAAAATAAAGCTACAGACATCTTAAAGCATGACTATAAAAAACAATTCAAGCTTAAATCCAGCATAGACACAACTAATACAGACTATAAATAGTGTAGGATTTTAAAAACTAAGTCTAAATAGTCTTTAAACTGGCCTGGTATTGATGCCGAGCCCTTTTTCACCCATATAACACCAAATTTGTTGGTTAACAATGCTATTTTAGGTAAAGTGGTATGACAATGACTCGACACAGCAGAAATGTGAAACTATAATTCATAAGCCACAGATTCAGGTAGATTAGCATCTGGCATTAGCACACAGACAAAAGCATCAATGCTTCATGCAAGACTTCACTTCATCTCTGTGTGCTGATCACTCCTCAAAATGCTCCATGGATATGATTACAATCTGATATTGACACATATAATCTACATCTGGATGATGAAACCCAATCAGTTTTATCAACACAGTTTTCTTAGAACTTACGTCAATGCTGCTAAATCTACATAAGCCAGGCAGCAGCTGGTGTTTTTGTTGATGATGATGATAATAATAATAATCATCATCATCATCATCATAATCATCATCACAACATTTACTTTATTAATTTTGATTGGAGAAAACAGCCCTTTTAACCTGCTAAGTGGATTTTTAACTCACAAATGAGGTCTCACATCAAGCTATAAAACAGGTTTAAGTGAGTTAGATCTGTGTTGGTTTTTTTCTTTACTTATGATTTTCATGTAAAGTATTCAGTCCTATGTTGGATAAATATTTAGTATTCAGCTATATGACATGGCTGGGCTGCTAAAATCTGATACCACGCAGTTTTTTTGCTGAATTGGCTGCACCTGTTTTTTAAAACTTTATCGTCCAGCTTGTCTTGTCCTGACATCTGACAAAGCAAGATGTTGGACATATATCACTGTGTACTGTCACATCTGACGGCAACTGGGGTGGAACTGAAGAAGAATCCGGTAATGCAGGCGCATCCTACCATGCCTTTCTTTATCCAGATGTTAAAAACCAGGTGTGTAATTCCTCACCTCACACATCTGAAGTTGAAATAAGCGTCTCTCCTTCTCCATCTCCTCTGCAATCTCAGCCCCAGTGATCTCGGTGCGGATCATCCCATGCTGCTTAGCATGCTCCCGCTTCTCCTTTTCTATCTTTGTACTGACATAGAAAAGAGGAAAAGTCACCTCTTGGTTTTACATTGAATGTGTTGTTCTGCATTGGGAGCTATAACTTCTGTGATGTCCCTGAAGGGTTCACACAATATTGCAGTACATCATCCCCTCTTTTGTACTCTAAATTAAGCTAACTAGTGTATTATGCAATCTTGCACTTACAACTTGGCCTCATAGTCCTTCCATGCTTTGTCAAAGGGCTTCTTTATGTCCTGCAGAGACACAGAAACAAGATTCAGCAAACTACAAAGAGGTCACTGTGAGGACAGAGTTATTTGTAGAGTATGAGCACGAGTGGAGACCCTGGATAATGCCTTATTTCACTCATAACTCACAGCCTGGATGCCCAGCTAGTGACCACGCCCATTCTCGTACCTCTAACATCGAAGGTTCATGACCCGGTTATTCGCCACTCGGCTTAAGCACAACACAAAATAAGTGTTTACATCTCGTAGATTTATAGTTTAAAAAGTAGGGTCTCCCCAATTCCCCCGACTGATTTGTAGCCGTCTTTATCGCAGGCACAAATGTTTAGAGACGTGCTGACAAGGCATCTGTTCCCAGAAGATTCCAGAGAGGGAAACACCATTTCACTCTTACCCCTTTCACGCCTTTCAAATCCCCCTTCAGCAGCGAGTCCAGGGTGAAGATCACATTGTGGCTGAGGCTCTGGAGCTGAAAGAAGAAACACAGGAGGAACACAGTTTTAATGAGGAAAGGAAACATCATCGATATGTCAAAACACACCATCATAGGTAAATGTCTGAGGAACTGTCAAATAAAACCATGAGGAGACAACACCCCTCAATGAGTTTATCTAAAAAAAAGAAAAAAAAACACGTCTGTGTGGAAAAAAGCTAATGGAGCTTGTCCGTCCCTGACTTTCCCAAGCTGAATATGAAAAAAATTAATGTATAAATCCTGCTGCTAAGACAAAGCGACAGCCATTTGAGCACTAAATATGTATTAATCCACAGCTTAAAGAAGTCCCCAATGAATGAACTATTTAATCTTTGACTTAAGGCTTTAAAAAAAAAAAAAAAACACAGAAAATGAAATTATGAATAAATATTAAATAATTTTTGGAACCAGCTGCAGCCAAAAAACTGACATATTGGCTGCAGTAACATGATGTTTTTTAATTTGGTATTAATAATTTGGAATTAAATCATTTGGTATTAAATAATTCAGAATTAACGTATCCTCCTCTGAGTTTACATGAAAATAATCATTCTGAATGAACGTTTACATGAAACACGTCTTTACTTAATTCCTCTTCGGAGCAAGTTAGGATGGTTTATGATTGGACAGAGGGTACAGGTGACATATGACGTATACTGCAAATAAACAGTTCGCTTCCCTCTTCTCTCAACTTGTAAAAAGTAAATAATAAGTACCAGGTTCGCCACTATGTCGATTATAATTTTAAGTACCAACTCAACACAAACATACTACTTTGCTTTTTAGCAGCGACTAAGAAGAAAACTACCGAACCCGGGAGGCAAAACAACGCTCATCATCGGGACGGCACAAGATAACGAGCATGCGCAGAACGACCGGAATTAACTTAGAGTGGAATTAAGGTTTACATGACAGAGGAATCAAATAGATCGGAATTAAAATGTGAATAAACCAGCCACTTACATCGGAATTAAGTTCAATTCCAAATAGACATTTGCATTAGGAATTAGGTGTTTACATGGCCATTTTTCATCAGTTTAAAGCAGAATTAACTTTTCTTAGGAATTAAAGAGGAATCAAAACTCCCTTGTAAATGTAGCCATTTTTATCACACAGTTAACTTATAACAGCAGTTGTTTAATAACAGGCACAGAGCGAGACCATCCATTAAACATCTGAGATAATTAGATGTAGCTGGCTGGAAATCAGCAGTAGTTAAATCACACTGAGACAAGGGTTTCAGTCATTAGGATTAGTTTCATGCTCTCCACACCTAAAGGTGGGACTGAGGTAGCAAACTGAGATTCATCTATGAGGCTGTGATAATAATATAATGTAAGATCTTATGTTTAAATCCCTGATTAAATAATACTGATAATCACACTTTTAATGTTTTGTTATTTGCAGCAGTAATACTCAGCACCCAAAGTAATAGAATGGAGTACATAAACATGCTTCAACAGTTTTAATCTGGAAGCCAAGCACAGCTTCAATCCATTTTGATTTATAGTCTACACAGAGTACAGGGGAAAGGGATCATGACTGTCTTCTTGTCATGATTAAACTCGTACGTCAGCATCCTTCCTGACAGAGTCAAGCAAAGCAGGCGTCACACACAAAAACATTAAAAACCAACAGCAAAGACAAAGATAACTCCACATCCATCTGTCACAATGTTCTTTTGTTTGAGTTCTATCCTGCAGCTAAACTCATTTCTGATGTGACCAAAATTACATTTGTGATGGTGAGTATTTAGTTTTTGCTCATGTGTTGCTATCTAGTTGTCAGTGTGTGAGGTGGTTAAGTAAAATAAACAGAGAGGCAACACATGTTGATGCATTAAAAAACAAGTTAAAGTCACATTGATCTAAGGTTGACAAATTTTTCTTGTTTAACTTTAAAAGGTGTAAACCATAATCAGAGTATTGATAAGAGACAGGAGCACTGAACAAAAACTGCTGCAGATAGGTGAAGGGACCTGTAGGGTCAGGTAATTATCCTGCTCCAAGCAAGCCTACATTACACATTGTTTGATCTTTTATTCATTTAAAAGTAGTGACTGGTATAGCTTTAAAGGTTGGGGTTTAGAGAATGAACACAGGGGGGAAAAATCTGCAGTTTTTGTAGGTAAAATGAGAAAAAAGGAAAATACTATTCAATTCAACTTTATTCAAATCTGAACAAATTAAGAGATTACTCCGGACAAGTCTATGAAAGAATTAGCAAAATCTTGACATGTCCTGCAGCTCCAGTTGCCACGGCTTTGCTCAGCAGCTCTAACCATTAGGATCAGCAAAGTCGTTTACAACAGTACTAAGCATTTAAGCCCATGTTGTTGATAGCCAAGTCCACACAGCCACACAGCAGCAGTCAAGGAAGTAAACAATGCTTAATGGGCACTAATGTGCTACTTAAGTGCCTGTCTTGCATATGGCTAACATTGGAATCAATCTTTCACTGGCCATCAGCCTCCGTGCTCTAACAGCCCGTCCTGGAAACTGCCCTGGTCTAGCCTTGCTTTCACTGACCACATGATTCTCAGAAATGAATAAACAGCAAAGAAGACACAGGAAAGCAGGTCAAATCTGTTAGTCCAAGCCTTGTGTTTTAGCTGATTGGACATGTAGGACATCTAGGACACGCTCTATTCATCAATACTCATTTGTCGCACATGCACATACCAGCTGCCCTCAGGGTGCAGCTATCGAAGTGTAAAAACTCAAAGTGAAAAAAAAAGACAAGCATCAAAAAGTGTGAGTAATGAAAAGAGATAAGGCCACTTTCCACACAATGTGTGCAGGTTGTGCTGACAGGTGAATGATTTGTGTAGGTTTCTGCCTGACGCTCGTGTTGCTGCCAAGTTAATTTATGGAGTTTAATTCTGCTGTCAGCGATGGGAAGAGAAGAAGAGAGTGGGCTCTGGCTTTTCTTACAACAACAAACACTCACAGTGGATTCAAACAGGACATTATTCAACAGAAACGCCAGGGGAAATCCAACGCATGCAGATAAGAGCCTGTCTGGAGGGAAAAAATAAAAAATTCAAGGCTCACAGGCAGATTTAGCTGCAGTCAGCGCTACTGTCCAACTGCGATGACAGTTTGGCTATGTAGGCGAGTTTCATGCAACTTTTAAAAAGGTTGGAGAATGATGAGGAAGACTCATTCAGCTCTACTGACGTCTGTTTCTACCCACACTTCACCTTTCACCTAATCTAATCCTAATCTCAACCTTAAACCCAAATCCTAAACCTCTTACACTGGTGAAGACAAGAAAAGGAAGCTGTGTAATGACAGTTTTCCTCTTACGATCCTTGTGATGATGACACCACCCCTCGAATCTAGAAAGATTCAACAGGAAATGCTCCCCGTCTCCAAGAGACTGATCTTATTCAAACAGGACTCACCAGGTTCTTGAGCAGGGCAGACAGCTCCTTAGTGAGGGAGGAGAACTTGACAAAAGCTGTTCCCAGATCAGGGTTGTCCCGACTGATGAAGTTGCTACCAAATTTGTCCAGAGCCTGAGCGTAGTTTTCCTCATTCTGGACATGGTCTGTGTTGGAAAGAGAGAAAGAAGCAAGACATTAACTTTATCCACCCTGAACTCTGTCCACATGACTAGCTTAGCTTATCCACAAGTACTGTAGCAAGCCTGTTGTTGCAAAGACCTTAGGATGTGCAAGTAAAGTGCTCCATCGAGAATAAGGAAGATGATACAGAAACAAAGGACTTAACTTGGTTTACAAATAAAGAAGTTGTCAGCGTATGGCAAGTCTGCACTCTTTAATTATTAGTCTTGCTAGTATAATACATGCAGAATGTTGCTTGACATGGTCTTGCTCAAAAGGGCAAAATTTTCTCTAAAAAAGCTTTGGATGGATAAAACCTAAATATAATTTTTTTGTTAGCTTGTTACGTTACTGTAATAAAGTTTTAATCTAAATTTGTAGCTGCATCTCCAATCTGAAGTGTATCACAGACTGATGTTTTTAACTTAATGAAACTGTCACTTGTTATTGAAGTGTTGAAATAAAAATAAAGAAGACTTATTAGATGTTTAGACTTTTGACAGCATTTGAAGATTTTCCTATCTGACTACTATTGTTAATAAATTTACAATGAGAAAAACAGACCTGTCTACGTTTCTGATACTGTTTCTTCCTCCTCTGTTAACATCATCTGACAAGCACAAACCTTCTGATACTTAAGCATTTATTGTCTTCTCCAGCTTCTAATGCTGTCTTCTTACAGTCAACCAATAATTCTATCATTGTAGACTTATGATAATACCTATGATAAAGGGGTTTGAGCATTGCAAACACATATTAGAGGAAGTAAACACACACACTTTGGGGCAGGACAGTCTATTGGCTTGCTTAAGGGCACTTTAGATATGACTGGTGTTAGAGCAGGACTGATCAATCACTGCTCCCAATCACATTTTGCCCCTCTTCCTCTTGCCTCTACCCTCCCAACACCCCAGAGGGAGGGTCAAAAGCCCAAAGCAGAATCAGTTATTCAGCCATGATGTCTGTTTTACAGAGATCTCTGAATTCCCTGAATATAGCGACCCCAAATGTCAATGCAATTCGGTGCTGAAGGCATTTTTACATGTTGAACCTTTTTTTGCCAACAAAGTCATTCACAGCAAGGAAAACCCTGAAGTTTATTTCTGAAACCCACAAGTCTTCTGGGATGCTGTTTCTAAGTGCCATCATTCTACAGAACAACTGAATGGTTTCCAATTAACCCAATTATATGTGGCATGTTCCTCTGGGTGTGTTTTTTCTTCCTCTTCAGCATTAGATGACTTGTTAACTCTAACTCAACTTCGAATTAAGTGTTTTGGGGGAAAAAACAACTTAGTTTTATCATTTGTTGGCTTAAATTATTTTTCAAATTATCGGATATGTGCTTGTTGTTCTATCTCACATCCTGATGAGGTGACTGACAATTGTCATCTATGGTGCACATTTTATATTTTTTTGTCAAAAACAAAGTATACCTAGTAGAACAACATCTAAAAGAGCTATTGAGAAACAGGCTGGGGACACTGCAGATATTTTTGGTAGGTTTCCATCTCTGTTGTCAGAAGTATAACAAATGGGAGTGGTTGGGAGTGTTGTTCACAATAATAGCAATGTGGCAGAAATACTCAAATTATCATGCAATGGAAATTTCCTTCATCTGAACAACAGTAGCAGAGTACTTGGCTTTTGACTTCCCACTCGAGCTTATCCAGACAGGCTTTTGTTTTAAGAATTGAGAAGACAAATGAGTCATCTTCATACAGTATAATTAATGTCAGAATAACAAGATGTCTGGTTCTCCCGGTGAGTTAAACTCTGCAGGAGCTGTAGCCATCTGCAAGTTCCCGATGGAGAAGGAGCGGAGGATGAAGGTGTTATGAGTGAAGCCAATTGTAGAAAAAGGACCTCAGAGGGAGGTCAGGCAAGAGAAACACTGCAGAGCTTCAAATCATTTGGATATTTCTGTAATATATATATATATATATTGCAACTCTGTCCAAAAATGGGTCACAGTCAGAATTTATTCTTTGAAGTTTCCATCTTTTCTTACATATCACTCACAGAATCAGACTAAACATGTGATGCGCTTTAAAATGTAATATTTTCTTTATTTGTATATATTTTCTTATCCTCTTTCTATATGAAAGAAGAAATAATTACTCATAACGTTTATTATTGACATGGCACTGTCTGACAGTATACTTTGTTTTCTCTCCCTCCTTTAGCTGCACTATATGGTCGTACCCGGTTGTTGTTTTTTTACCTGCCGCATTTTCCATTAATGTAGCTTTTGTAGCTCTTTGGGTCACAACAATGTAACGCTCTCAACCTCTATTGAAGTGAGCTTTCCAAGTTCTTGATTATAGCATGTAGGGCATTTAATAAAAGGAGCTTAACCACCAGAGGTAACCTGACTTGCCCATCCTGTATAATACTGTTCATCTGTAAACTCCATGGCTCCACTTTATACCTCTGCTTTTTTTAAAAGCAGAAATATAATCAGATCTTTTGTTCCTATTTGAAGAGATTAATGAAAAGATTTTAGCCCTGCCAACACCAAAGAAACATTGGTATTTATTTCTATCATGCTACAAATGGAACTGTAAAACTACAAAGTGACCTAGTATGTGTCTGTTATTAATAGATTAGAAAACATTGTATTTGTATACATTTTTACACGAGACTTTAATGTAAATAATTGTTATTCTGTCTAGTTGGTATGTGATGATTTTTGATCATTGGTGCAGTGTCGGTAGAGCAGACTATACAAAGCAGATGCTACAATCTGATCCTCTTATTACAATAAGCTTTTATAATCAATTTAATCAACTAGCTAATGCTGTGAGGTACACAGGTTTACACCAAACACTTTTAATTTATTGCCTTTTTTTCTCACTCACATATGAGTTTTGTCTACAAACAGCTTTTAAACAGCTACGAACAACATCTAAAACGTAGCAAGGCAGGAAACTGTTTGAGGGGAAACTTTTTCTCTGCTGCACCACTAAACCTGCATGCAGGAAAGCAGCTGCGTTGTCAGAGATGTTGAGAAGTGAAAATGGACAAGGACCGTTCAGAAAGTGAAGCATTAGCAGACATAGTTATAGTTGAACAAGATGCAACAGAAAAGGAGCTACTGTATATAACACATATGTAACATGCATGTATTTAACAACAGGAGGAAATGTTTTGCTATCATCTGCTTTAATTTAGCTTTCTGGCAGATTGGACCTTTGTATGTAGTTGCCACATTTTACAATTATAAACAATTTTCTTCTTTATTTTAGAGTAAAGTATTGATTTGTCATGCAAAAATGTTAAATGTCAACAGCAGAAGAGTTGTTTGATATAACCCTCAGATCTGCTAACATTTCTACAGCTGAACACATTGCACTGTATTCTGCTGTGGAAAACTACTGGTACTGTGTGACATGAAATTACACTGGAGCTTCTTACGGACCATGATAAAAGTCCAAAACCAGTTTTCTTCAAAACAATGTGAGTTTGTTTGTTTGCACTGGAAAGAGATAACTACTATCTGCCTGACAGTATTTATGTCTGGAGGGATGTATGTCTGCACGTTGGAAGGACTCCTGTCCTTCTCAGATCTGTCTAAAGTTCGTCCGTGCTTTACTTTTGCTTACACAAACGTCCCACTCTGGTTTCTATTTTGAGAGCAGATAAATCACTGTATCACTTTAATGAGATGCACTTAAACATACCAACAGCTTTAACTAGAAGCTACAGGTTTTACATACCAGATTTTTTAAAAAAAACTTTAAATATATGCTCAAAATAATAACTATACATTTATTTTACATCAGAAATGTGTAAACGACTAAATACTGTATGTCACATGATTTATTGGCTGGCAGTTCTACCTCACAGCAACATCTCGAAGCGATTTTTATGTATAACATCATCAGTCTTGCACTACACTGAACAAGAATTCTGGCCTATCCTACGCAATGTGTCCTCAGTTCATTGAGGTTTGCGGGAATTTATCAATTCACAGCTCTCTTACGGTGCCGCACCAAAGCATGTCAGGTAAAGTCGAGATCTAATTGTCGCAACATCTTGATTCTTTTAATTTTTTAGTCATTCAGTTTACCTCTACGGCAGGGGTGTTCAGTTCAGTTCTACAAGGGCCACAATCCAGCAGGTTTTGAATGTACTATCAGGTTCTGTAAAAAGACTCATTAATTTGAGGGATACATGGAAAACCTGCTGGATTGAATCCCTTCATAGGACCAAATTGAGTACCCCTGCCTTATTGCATAAACCACTTCCAGTCCAGCTTTAGCTGTCAGACAGATGGTGAAACTAACTGCAAGGTCTCTGAGTCTTGTTGTGCCAAAACAACACCATATTATCATCCCTCCACCACTGTACTTGACAAATGGCATACAGTGTTTCCACGGAAATGCTCCGTTTGGTTGTCTGTGCACGATCTCATCTGTCCAAAGGAAACTGATCCATAAGTCTTGTTTTGTTCAGACTTAACTTTAACAAACTTAAGTCGTACTGATGATCATTTTAAAAGGAAAAGGTTTTTTTTCTGCTACTTTTCCAAACAAGATATACTTGTTTGGGTTCTCTTTCAATATTTGTTTCAGCGTGTCATGTGATACACCCCCAGATGCTGTCCCCAAACGCCCTTTTTACATTACAGCAGTCCTGACTGGCAGACAGATGTGACGTCTGCTCCGGAGGTTAAGAATTTCCTCCAACTACAAGAGTATTGGTCTAACGCCTCTTCTTGCTCTCAGAAGCAACCCCACAGGCTAACAGGCTAGCATTACTGTTCTCAGAGCCAGCTAACCCCTCAGTCGCCGAACGCTAACCAGTACTGTACAGCTATCTGAAAAACCAGCTAAGCAAGCAGCAGACTGCTTTGTTTTTCATTGGAGCTCGGACTTTTCCTCACCAGGAAAAAAATAGACAAGCTACCGACAAAGTTTTGCACAAGTGAAAAACTGTAAAAAGAACAAAGAATAACAGCTGAATATTGAATTTCTTGTCTTTGTAGTGTATTTAATTGAACATAAATTCAAATAAGTTGCAAATCATTCTATCCTGTTTTCATTTACTTTATATACAATATCTCATTAAAATCGGGGTCGTATTTAATTAAAGATGCAGTAAGGGTGTAATAATTCTAATTCCTAACAAAGAGCAGATAGTTATTCATTATGTTCTGATATGCAAAACATTATAACTGGAAGAGGACGGACTTTCTTTAATCTCGACTGGAACTTATTAAAAAAATGTAATTTCCAGATGTTCCATCTGTTTTTACAAAAGGTTGTGTTTTGTTTCATCCTACAAAGTTAAAGCGAGACAGTGGGAAACTCTCTCTTTTCTATGGAGAACACACAAACATCTTAAACTGTCAATTTACAGGGAGGAGGCTGCTCTCAGAGGTATTCGGTGGAAAATTACTTAGAATCCATGTCGCAGCAACCAGCAAAACAAAGTCAGGTGTTGATTCCTGGGACAGCTTGGATACACACACATTCACTACACCATCTGTCCCACAAAAGGCTGCATTCCAAGCACCAACAAAATAAAAGGGATCCTCATTTTTATTACACACATCTGAGAAATCCTTGGATTTCCTCAAGAGATGCTTAATTGGAGATTTTTTTTTTCCAACATGCACACAAAGACAAGCCAGAAAACAGTCAGAGGGGAAGAATTTAGAAACACACTGTCTCACCTTGACCTGAACTGTAGATGGCCTTCACTGACTTCTTCACCTTCTGCAGGGAGGTTCGATCCTGGTCCAGCGCCTAGGAAAAGAGGAGTCTTTTAAAACATCTGAACATGTTCATGCTCAAGAGCATGATTTACACATTCACACCAAAAGGCAGCAAATCCAAGATAACACAGAAAACAAATATTTACTCAGTCATTCAAAGCATGAATACTCCTTAAAGCTAGAGAGCCCTCAAAGCAGTGCTCGACCTGACTAACGTAAATCACGACTTGAACGCTGCAGACTGATGCAGCAGAGTCTTTATGTTTCCACATGGGCAAAGTAAACAAGCTATTTTATCAGCACTGAGCTGTTTATTGTTGTAAAGCATTCAAACATGGCCGATGACCTCAGTTACAACACGTAAATTTCACTTTTTGCACTTAAAAATAATGCACAAAGCTTTGCACTGAGCCAAGGCATTAAAACAACCACCAATACAAACCAAAAGAATAAAAGCAAAGAATGGTATTGATCCTTTCAGTATGTTTGCTCATATAACTATTAATACACATCTAATGCCCATTTACAAAGATATTCAAAAAGAAATTAAGACAAGTCTGATTGAATGTGACCCTTGAATTGAATTGCAGATGAACACACAAAATGTGGCTTTACACCAGGAAAATTCATCATCATCATCCATTTGCAGGGAAAACTCATCGTGTGGCTGAATCACTCAGTTCACGCCCTGCCAGAGAAAATACCCACTACATCTAGAGTTACACCGCTTTCGTACACGCCTCATAACTCACACGTGCCTGTTAGAAATCACACGACAAACCGAATGCCCAACACTGATTAAAACTAAGCGCACGTCTAAATTTAACATTGTGAAAGTTGTGCTGAAATTTTGGATTTAACTTCCTTTTTTATCTTTAATCTTTGTTTGTTTACTACATGCCAGTAAGGTTTTCTGTAAATTTCCTTTTAAAACTTTGGAAACTTACAGTTTTTTGTTGTTTCTTTGTTTTCTTTTAATGTTAAAAAAATGTTATAAGTGCAATACTACACAAATAAGCACCGTGGTTCTTTTACAATAGCATATATGAGGGAAGAATCTTATCAAGTGAGCTGACTACCTCTGAAAAGAAGTCCAAGGTTTTATTGAGACTAAAGTTGTTTACATCAAGCTGAGAGTAATCAGGTTTATTTTCTCATCCTGGGGATTACTTTTAAAGCGTTTGAAGAGAAAATACTGGACATAAATTGGATCGTTTGTAATAAAATTAAGAGCTCCAAGAGAAAACAGACTGCCCCAAAAACTTATTTACTCTTAATTATATGATTTAACACAAATATAAACTTAAAGAGTTGTAAACGGTTTGCAATATTTGCTCTTACTCTTTTTTTTCTGTTAATAAAACCATCGAAAATGTTATTTCTTGTGGATTCCAATTGTTTTAAATTTCACACTACCTTCTGTATTTTTCTCTAATTTAAAAAAATAGTGTCCAGCCAAACTTTTTTAAAAAATCAATTCTGCAACAATCCTAAATTCACACCAAGCCTTTTACTTGCACATATAACACTGTTGTATCTTTCAAATATTTATGTTTAATCTTGTAAAAAACAAAAAATCCCAAATGTTCTAACACAGCACAGCACCTGTAATTAATTTTATAGTTAATTATTTACAAGTTGTATTTCCCAGTTGATCCATAAGGCAGTGTTGTAAAATAAAAGTCTGCTTTTTATTTGATGAGAAAACGTGGGAGTTTAGTGCCACATGCATGGAGTGCCAACAATGCTGAGATAATTTATTTATCCCCATTTCCCTCAGCAGTTAGAAAAACTACCTGGAGATGCTGAAAAACAACAGCATGAAAATCACCTCTCCCAGCCAACGCCATCATTCTGGTCGGCATCTATTAATGGTTCGTTTACTGCAGGAAAAGCTGAGGTAAGTGGAAGCCTTTTAATGGATGAACAACACAAATATACAAATATGCATTACCTGTTTCAGAGTATGTTAAAATGTATTGATGGCTTTCAGAATCATTTATTGTCAGTGCAAATATCCACTAACTTTAATGTCAGCAAATGAAACCATAACTCTGCCACGGTCACATATAATAAATGATAAACACATTAAAAAAAAAAAAAAAACTGTTACATCAAGGTCAGCTGGTGAAAAACAGAGGCTCACGTACACAACAATGACCTAATTAAATTTCACAACATAATTAAGCTGTCCTTGGCCTCCCTTGGACAGTTTTACATGGCTCTTCCCCAATTATGGCAACGTAGTTTGCCGCCGCAGGGTTCTCTCTACCGAGCCCTTTGATCCGCATGCATATGGGAACAGCCTGTGCTGCCCTACGTTGCCTCGTTATTCTGCTCCATGGTACAAACTTCAGCTCAAACAGGCTTGAGCCAAGATGAAAATACACCTACCTTAGCAATATTACAATTGCTGATGATATTTTCTGAAAAAAGTTATAAAAAAAAACTACTTGAAAGATGAAGGGGTTGCATATCCTGTAATCCCCTTTCCCCAGATGCTACCATATGGTGTTTATCAGTGACTTAACCTACTTTACTACAGAGAAGACTTCATGAGTGTGTACAGCATGTGCAAACAGCTTATTTGCTGTTGCACTGTCCTGCAGAAAGTATTTACTCACAATAGTCAATAAGACATGAGTGATGGTTGAGTTTCAGAGCGCAATCTAATCCCATCAGAGGTTGTTAATCACTGGAAGTACTCAGGTCACCACTGATGGCAGACTGGAATCATGGGCCAACACTGACACTATAAACAAGTAGGAACGAGGAAATTATTTTCCTGAGAAGATCAAATCACTGCCAGAGTCACCAGCAGGGTTAACGCACTTATTCACAAAGCCAGAATCAACGTTTGCCAACAGAAAGAGATGAAAGACAGTGAAGAAGAGGAAGTTGCAAACCAAAGTGCTCTTTGTCACGGACAATCCATCCCACTGGTTTGATGAGTCTACACGCAGACAGCAGCTCATTCTGCACAAAACTCATTCATATCTGCTGTCAAAAATAGCTCCTTTCAGTATTAGACTCTGCAACAACTCATCTGTGTGTGGCAAAACTACAGAACTACAAGGTGACTACAGTCCATTTTTAATAAAACTCCCACTTAATCTTAACTTTTTATGAAATATCACATCACTATCAACATAACTGACTTAATGGGACTGCACAGTAAAGTTAAAGTATATTATTATTTCAATTTCCACATGTACAATGTATTAGTAAAGGATGCATTACTTTTATTCTGTATTTGTACATGTTCTACAACTAACCAGCATGAACATGTGCAGAAGTGAAATACAAGCCTCAAAAATACATCCGAGATATAAAACATATATTTAGGTATTTTATAAAGTGCATGTTATATTGTCAGGATCTGATTTGTAGGCGACATTCATGATAACAATACTGTTGCAATATTGATTAGAAATTAAAAAAGGAGTAATAATAATAATAACAATCTCCCTTCTGATCATATCTCTTTAACAGCTATAAGTGGCATTGTGTGTCCCAAACCCAATGCAATATGGTAAATGGATGCACAACAGTCATTTCATGTTAACTCCACTCAGTCTCAGTTCCTAGACATTTAGTGTAACACTGCAACAGATTAGGTCCGCCATAACAGCTGACACATTCAGTAACAAGCCGTGTTTCCTCTCAAACTGCCCCTACAAGCCAAACCCCGCCCTGTGCCTCAGTCACGGTCAGAAGATCTGTGATTGTTCAGGGAGCTGTGGTGCTGATTAGGATGAAGAGCACAAAACAGAGTCTGAGCAGGCAGATTGACCTTTGGGGTGCTCATGTTGAGAGCAGCTGGCACCGCCTCTCATGGATTGCTTATAATCCACTCTGTCTGTGTCTCCTAATTTAATATGCAGCCTTCGTGCATGCACACACATACACACAGACACACACAAAGACTTTTTGCTGGAATTAGATGACAAAACCAATTATGTTTATTTAAAATCTAAATTACAATTTTCACACTTTTTTTTAGAGTTATACAACTTAATTGGATAAATTGTTTGTTAAATTGGTTTTCTCTCTAAGTTTTAAAGGGGAAAGGGGCCTTTTGGCACACACACTGAAAACCCTTGGCAACAAGCAAGAATGCGTCTAAACTCTGCTCTCCAAAAGGCCGAGTACGACTGAATATAATCAAAAGATTGTTTTATCTACTAGCAACCAATAGCAAGACCTCCACCCCCCCCTCAGCTCAGGCGAATTGCCAAGTGCTACAATGCCAAAGCATCTGCGGTCGCCTGTCTTTCCTCCCCTACGACAAGTGATACATATAAACGGCTATATGTTCAGTGGGAAAGTCAGGACATTTCACTCAGCCAGTGTGCTATTACACTAAAATAAAATAGCTATCTTGAAGAGCCATCTGTGCTGTGAAAGTCAACATGTGAATGCTGGTAAAGGGAAGTTTGTCAGAGATAGAGCCAAAGAGGTCAAGGGCAAACTTAAAGGAGGTGAAGGCTGGTGGTCATGCATGGTGACGCAGCATGAACAGATTTTATAAGCAGCAGGAGCACCGCAGTCAGATAGAATGTCCTCTACAGTTCAGAAATGATCAAAGAAGAGACAGGAAAGATGTTTTAGAGAAACATTCACCTTTAAAAAAAAGAAAGAAAATCCAGTCATCACATTTCCTACAACTGTGCAGCAGTTTATAGTATCAAAGCGAATGTGAAGCTTGTAGAAAAACTCTTAACACCCACTAACAAGCAGCTTTTCTCCTGGACAGGTAAAGGATTCAGTTGTATTCAGATCTCTGTCAAAATACTCTTGGCAATCACAAGTATTAATCAGACCAATATGCAGCTACATACAATTTTTTCTTTGAGGATGCTGCACTTGGGGTTGCAAATGTGGATTCTTTTTCAGCCATAACATCTCACACACTGATGCAATGAAATCAACAATGATTACAAATGAACACATGGTGGGTTAGTTGTCCATCTGAGGTTGCAACTACCTAATTTTAAGACTTGTTAAGAACTGATTATCCATTTTAGATGGAACGTCTTAATGAATGTAGCCATCTTCATTATTGTTTAGTTAAAATAAAGCGAACCAATGAAAAACAAAAAAGAAAGAAAATGCCTCTATGAAAGGAAAACTGTGACCACTGGCTGAAGAGGTTAACGGATCACACTTCCTGGCTCTCAAACACCACGCAAACACACACAGTCATGCCCAGAAGGTCAAAGCTTTGAGGGGAAACTGGTGGCTACAGTGACTGGGCATGACAGACGGGAGGCTGTCTCAGCTTTACGCTTCCTGCCCAAAGCCTTATCCTCCCTCAGCAGCCCTGCCGCTTCCCCTGCAGCCGTCCTTTGACGGGAAGCAGGAAGTGTCAGTGTCCTGTCCTGGGTCACCAGCACTCCATCTAATGACACCAACAGCTCTCTGCTGACAGCTGAGGAGCAAAAACAACACACTTTCTGGCTGTCTTTTCTCAAATTGCTCTTTGAACCACTCTCCTCTCTGTCCATGACATTTGTCATCACTTTGGTGGAAGGCAACACGGAGATGTGATCTAACCGCTTCGTGTGACAGCTCGACATTCTTCACCATTCTTCACAGAAGGCTGTCTGGAACTCAGAAGTGCCACTGTGGCAAATTTTACCCTTCAAACTACCAGAGCGGGCAGTCAGTTTCTCAGAATAGCTAAAATGCAAATTATTTCCTAGAAGAAGCAAACAGGAAAGGGCACAGTTATCAAAGGACTTCCCCTGGGTTCAGACACAGGGCCACCAGCTACTACAGGGGCATTTCTACAGAAAAATAAACAAAATAGATCATTATTTTTTAAAATTCTCCTTAAGATCTTAAAGTTTCATTTCTCCTTCCTTTTCTAAAACTTAGACATTTTCTTTATGGCCTACATTTCAAAACATCTACAATAATAACACACACCAAGATGAAGTGCATATGTTTAAGTATATCATAACAATAACTCCAGTCTTGTTTGTTTCACTTGTTAAGAATAACAAAATCGTATAAGACAACTGTGTTTGTCTCTGTGTTGGTTGAGTCTATGTGGCATGACTCAAGCAGGAAGGGTGGGGAGCCGATTTCATTGGCAGGAAACAAATGCACATCCCTTTCTCTGGGCCTGCAGCCGAAGAGGCTTTCAGCGTTCCAAGTGGAATGGGAAAAATGAGAGGACATAACATTTCAAAAAGCAGCTGAGGTCAGACAGGCCGTTTCTCGCACACAGACAGAAACAGAGTGATCCACCGCCAGTGGTTTTGGTAAAGAGGTGTATCAATAAGGCCGCATGACTGATGTAGTGTCTTGACATGGCAATGGGATAAAGTTAGACTTCAACTTTTTCAGAGTGATGAAGTCAGTGAGAATCCCAAGCATCAATCATTAGTTTCCAGATCAAGCTACTGAACTGCAACATATCACCTCACAGAAATCATTATACAGCTGAATGCGTCACATCTTGTGACTTTTGTACTTCTACCCAACTAATTTCTCTACATACAAGAAATGAAACTCGGAGTAAAATGTTTTGTCTCCAACACTACACCCTCTCTGTATTCCATTAGGGTAGGTTTTCCAGCAACAATACATTGATGCGTCACCTTTCTGTGGCCAACTCTCAGTTCCCATTTGTGGCAACCTCCCATTAGCACTTGAATGTCCCACAATGAAGCCCAAACCACAATGAACTCTCTGAAATCTCTGCTTTCAGCTGCTTTGCCATGCGATCATTGTGTTCCTTGGCAAAGAATAAAGTGGATTCTGTTTCAAATTAGTGATAATGTGACAAATTTAAGCCTTGAACTGAAATATTAAAAAAAATAAAAAATAAAATTAAAATGCAATGCTCCAGTTAATTGTTTGAGGCGATAAAAATTTGCATGGAATGTTGTTTATGGCCCACAAAACACAGAAGTCCCATCTGAAAGTCCTCTTTATTCTGGATCTCTGCTCAAACCAGTCTACTAACTTGGATTTATTTTTCAGCAAATATCAGGAAGAGAAAACAGCATTAGTCAGCGATTACTCCATTATGCTGCAGCCATTAGTCCCACTGTTTGCATCTTCCTGGTGACAGAAATGAGTTGCTCAGCTGCGAGCTCCTCTACATGGTGGATCAAGCCAACTTCCTGAGTTGCAAAGATGCTGCTGATCTCCAGAGACTCTGTGCAGGAACTAGCACGCATATGCACGGCCAGAGGAAAGTCAAACTGTGTGTGCAGCAGCATTACATTCACACATCTTTTGGCGACTTCCCTCCGCTATGCTCACTCTCACTCAGCCCACCACTTGTTTCGATTGATGCACATGTTTTCACAATCACGCCCACGCACTGCAGCCTTAGACTCACCTGCCATGAAACAAAATTGCATCTTTATCTGCATTGTGCTTAATAGACAGGAATTCATTATTCATGTGAAGTTGGATTATTCTACTATACCAGCTGTTGTGAGTTAGTTGGAGCTGAATATTAAAAACAATAACAGCTTGTATCCTCTTGCTGTTGGATTTTATATCCATAAGAAAACAACAGCAGCTGAGCAAAGAGGTTGTTTGCCTTCAGGTAAATCTAAATCTCAAGAGCCAGAAAACCACCATTTATTCAAGGCTGCAGAAAACCCTCACCAATGAATCCTCGGGTTATGGTTTTCATTGGCAACTGAGTCCATGAAAGGCTTGTTATTACCACATAAGAGTGCAACAAATGATAATTTTCACTATAAACCAATATTTCACATTGAACTGGTCTACAACAGTTCAAGGTAACAGATTTTAATTCAGCGTTTTGTAAAACATTCAAAGAGCCCAACTTATCAAATTTACTGTCACATATAAAGGTAAGCTGTAAAAGCTGGCTTTTATGTGCTATTTATACATGTTTTACACCTCTAAAACAGTCGCTCATAGTTACTTGAATGTCTTCCCTTAGTTACATCAACAGCTCCTTAGCGACTTTGGGAAACATACCTAAAGCTGCAATCTCCGTCTCCTGTCAATCTACTGTTGTCAAAAGGATTTAGAGGCTTTTAACTTCCAGTTCAAGAGAACAAAAATAAAACTGTTCCCCACAAACCTCAAAAATGTCAAACAAAACTAAATGTACAAACCAATTGATGATGGCGGACAAGATAACAAACCGCTGCAAAACAACACCGATATGGTTTCAGCTTGAATCTGACTTCCTGACACGGACTAAACTGAAACTAAAAGTTCACACTTGAACATGGAAACTGAACAGGCAGTTCTTCAGGAGCACAAAGATGTTCCTTCTCTACTTATTCAAGATCAGAATTTGACACCTTTATCTGCTGAAGCCTGCGTGATAAGAAAGCTATCTACAGCCACTCTTCACTTAAACATTCACTTGTTGCTGCTTAAGTGCAGTCGCTGAAGGATTTACTGAATCATCAAGATGTTTGGGCTTGAAAGTGAGTAATAATGGAAAGATTTTGACATTTTTCTGACAGGTTAAGGCAGTAGTTATCAAACTAGGGACCATCAAAAGGGGGACCCACTAGGCTGCAAATTGTATAGTTTTTGCACACTGTGTTACTGCATTTGTGAAAGTGAATCAATGATAAATTCAACCAGGATAACTGGGAAATCCTAGCTTATTCCCTTATCTCAGTTTCATGAAACAGCCGTCATAAGACAAAGAAAGGCTTGTTAATTACTTCAGAAATAACTGACTCAACTGTTGTAAAGAGTTGTGATACAAAAGCAGCATCCGTCTCGTCAAACTTCAGCGATAAGGTATAGTTTCCCAGTGTAAAAAGCCCCACTCTGTAGCAGAGGAACTAATACTTTCCTCCACCACTGATATGAGTGAAGTAATGAAGTAGCAGCCAATAATCTAAGAATACCAAACTATTTCTCTACCAAACAATAGTCTACTGTTTTTACTGTTATGTTCTTCACGCGTTTTATTAGGATGAAAGTACTTGTAAAAATTATGAATGTTTGAAGCCTACAAAGAATTATTGATATTTTTTATGTTTAACTAACCAAAATGAGCATTTATAAAACTATTTGGAAGAAATCGTATTGTAGACTAGAAAAAAAGGCAAAACCCAAAACTTGTCTTTGGTAACAATCCAGCAATGTGTTGGTCGTGTTGGTCCGACTAGAAAAATTATATGAATCTCTCAAATCTTTAATGGTTGATGGTTGATTATCAGCTGATAACTCTCTCAGCTCTTTGTCCTACCTTAGCAGCCACCGTTGTTGTAAACCTCACAGGCGTGCAGCCAAAGACTGTGCTGCTTTGATCAACCCCAAGCTATTAGATGCAACATTTTTCCAGCCTGTAAATAATGTTCTTATGCAAAAGTCAGACACGAATTTATGGCCAAAAAAAGAAAAAAAAAACATCACAGGAACAGATTCTGTAGATTTCCTAACAGGATTTTCTAGTTTTTCAGCACAACGGCCTCAAATTTCACACTTTATGGGACTCTGCTGGATGACAAACAAGCCGTTTCAAAACCACAGGTGTATCCACTCCCACAGACCATTTGGATGGTCAGATGCTCCAGTGACCAGACATACTGAGGAACAGAAATGTGTTCATGTCATGTCCAATACAAACTGTCTGTTATAAATGCATACTTTCATTCTGATTTACCAAATGACAAAAGACTGTATGTGACAGTTGTGGCCAGGGTGTGTTGTCACCAAAAACAAGAGCTGAACTTGTCCTCAGGGATCAATGTCTGTCCTGATGGTCTGAGTCATCCTGGCAGGCACATGGCCATTCTGTGAAAGGTAGCGCTCCAACTCCACATTGAACATCTAAATCAACTCTTTAGCTGCTGTTCCACACACACACACAAATATGCACAGTGCAGGGTCAAACACCATCAAAGCTCACAGACAGAGATGCACTGTTTACCCCTGAAGCCACAACAAGACAGCCAGTCGTCACAGGACAACACTGTCTCCTGGCTCTGTGAGCTAGTCCTTGAGAACAACAATGTTACCACTGATGTAACCATGAAGGAAGAAAAAAAAACAAGGAGTCAGGAGGAGGGAAAGGATCTGTGGGTGTTTTGTTGCCACTGAAATGCAAGCAGACACATACCAAAAAAAAAAAAGAACTGGTCACTGCATAAGGACAGCCTATCAAGGACAACATTTTACCTAGCAGACAGAGGCTTAGAAGAAAATACATACAAGTGGATGAATTTATTGTTTACAATTTGATAAGAGTGTCACAAATTCTAATGAAATAACATACATGCTAGTAGTTGCTCTTTGTAGAGACTGTCCACATCACATGTCCATAGTAGAGATGCATGACAATTCAAGCCCTAAGCATTTATATTTTTCTCTAAATATGTAATAAGTAATGGAGGAACCTGAACATCAATAGCTGCTCAAAAGTACATTAAATGCACAAATACTGGCCTGTTTGTAAAAAATGAAAAATGAAGGCAAATCCGAAGAGACTGAAATTTATGCAGAGGAAAAAATCATGATAAGTTCCAAATCCTACAGTATTTTATATCATATTTTGTGTTATTTCAGTCTGAATAAAAGTGACAGACCAGACTAGTTTGGCTAAAAATGGTATAAATCTATCAATATGCATGTGTATAACAAAGGCATTTTAATAATGATAACCTGGCCAATTTCATTTAACTAAAAGTTGTTCTGAACATGGTCAAATGCCTTGACTTGACATACAAACAACAGTGTTACAAAATACAACAATTAGTTATTAGTTATTAGTTACGATAGGACGCTATTCTCCGGCAGAGATTAATGGAGAGAAACTTTAACACCATCAATCCAGCTGCAGACAGTTGTGAACATTGACCCACTCCTCCTCATCTAAATGTAGGGGAACAGAGGAGGATCAGAAGCCAAAGGGGAATCTGGTCCACAGCTAATCCGCTGCCAGCTAATAGCCCTTGATGATATACGCAGTGCAGCTGTGAGAGGAAGGTAGGCCAACAGCTGCGGCCCACAGACTGATTATCAGATTTCAGCGACAGACAGCAAACAAGCCAACAAACAAGCTATACAACAGTCTCACCTCCTGCTGTGGGAGACGAAACACATTCATAAAACGGCCTGAATGTTTGTAAAGGAACACTGCCTTCTTTGGATGTTCTGCTATTTACTGCAATGCCATCTTTTAAGATTTAGCACATTCTTTATCAAGGTTTTCTATTAAATAATTCTTCCTAAAATTGTCAAATGAAGGGAACATCTGGTTATCAAACCAGTTTTATGGTGTTCATTAGACTGTCTATATATTCAAATATTGTTACAGCATCATAAAACTGCACAACTATAAAGTGAATGATGCCATTTTGGGAGTCCATTAAAGCAGCTGTATGTTACAAAGTTCAAGATAAAAATATTAGACAATAATGGACCTCTATGCACTAGCTCAGTTTATTTGAAACAAGCCATTTTTAGCTTCCGTCACTTTAAAATGCTCTCCCCTGATTGGCCAGTTTCTGAAAGCCTGCGGAGAAGTAAAAGTCGGTGCTTGTGAGCTGCACTGCTGCTCCTCATGGGTTGTTCTGTCCGTTAAACAGTACAAAGACAGTGTTTTGACAAAGTTGTGCCTTATTGGAAGAACATATCCCAGGATCTGTGCATGACTGTCATGCTAGTTGTGAAAAATAACAACAAAGCCACAAAAATATGTTTAACTAGTTTTACTCAAGTAAACCGACTTAGCCATGCAGGTAACCATTTTGAAATAAGCTGCAAATGTTTACAAGGTGGATTGATTCCAACTTAATCCCAGTACAAGATTGAGTCATCTCATCTGCAGAAAAGCTCAGATGACTGCAGTTGTGGGGTGTGTCAGCAGTGGACAAGAGAAGAGACAACTGGTCGATCACTTTGTGGCGTGTTGTGGGAACATTCGCCTCTTTAGTGAAGAAAATAAAAAAAAAAGATGGCTTGGAATTTGGGAGGAGTAGGAATAGTTTCCATCCTGGAAGAAGTGGATTACAGATCCCTAGATGTACACCTGGACAACAGAAAGTGCAAGGAAGTGAGGATTGCAAGCTAAGATTTTGTACATCTTCTAAAAGCCTGTGAGGAAGAGGAATCTGTTGTACGTGCATCAGAACCAGTGACTCAACAAAACAAAACATACTGGTGAAGAAGGCTGGCTCTGAGCTGGGTGCTGCTCAGTACTGTGCTACTAGTGCTGAAAGGAGGAGTAAATACATTAGGGAGGACGTTACTAAAAGGAAGTAAAACAGTTTGAAATTTAGTCCTGAAGACTGACAGTTCAGTCGTCAGGACTAAATGAATACAAGGCGTATTCAGACAACTCAGTGCATTTCATGAGGATGTCAGCACAAGCTTTGATAAATCCAGCAATATTTCAGTCGGTTGCCAGGCAACATAACCCATCATCAACATTCTCAATTCATTTTTAGCCAAGGATTCCAGTTTTTGACTGATCTCAGCCATTCTATCCTACATCTTCGTCTTCAGAAGACGTCTTCTGCTGTTGTAGCTTCTGTGTGTCCTAGAGCTGGGAACTGGCAACTGATCATGGTGCCCAATGCAACACTAGTATGAACACCAACTGGGAACAATGGTCTGGCTTCAGCTTTTTTTTTTTTTTTTCCTTCTTTACTGATATATCAGTAACAGAATCCAGTCTTTTTCTGCAGATTGTGTCAACAGTTTGCAATTGAGAACCACTATTTTTTGGTTCCCGTTGTGAACATTTTATGTGTCAAACCAACTTCTTTTTAGTGTGAATGAGTCAGACGGTCCAAAGTTAGGTTTGGGAACTGGCCCCGAGCCACACCTGCCTGGTGTGAAGGCCCAGATATTGATTATTTGCTCGGTAATCATTAGTCGTGTTATACCCAATAATTATACTGCAATACTGATATAATTACCCCTAAAGGAAGGTTTAAACATAATTAAATTCAAAACCAGTAGAATTTTTTTTTCCTTTAACTGGATTGAAACTTTAGAAATAACAAGAATCGTTCTGACTTTTGCTTCCTAAGTTCAATTCACGATTGATTCTTATTCAAAATTATTCTTGATTCCGTTCAAAGGTTTTAGGTCTTAAACTGAATCCTTCTCACCAACAACTCAGTGTGAGCGTTATGAATTTTTTTTTTTCTCGTCACAATGAGCCACACCACCAGATGAAACTTGTGGCTTTCTTATTACATTATTATTCTTATTCCCCTTTTTCATTTTTTTCTCTCTGGCACCCAAATAGACTTTGATTAAGTTGGCCAACCCCTCTTTTTTTTTTTTTTTTTTTTACTAAATTACTTAAACATATTTAGAGATTTTATGAGCTAAAGTTAAATTAAGCAATGAATGTTGTGCTTTTACCATAAAAAAGAGGTCATTTTACCTAAAGAGGCTAACAAAGAGTTACACTTGAAGTATAAGACTTTAATGGATAACATGAGAGGTTTGTGCAACTAATTTAATTTAATTAAGTACTATACTACAGACTAGGGCTGGGCGATATGACGATATATATCATTTGGACGATAGAAAATGTCTACCGTTTCATATGAGGCTCTATCGCTTAAGCCATGATAAGGTGCTTAACTGCAGTATTCTACGTCAAGATGCGCTTTACGGCATGCACGCTGCAATATAAAAACAAACATGGAGAAAGATGGTAGCAGACGTGTTTCAGAGCAGGATAATACAATGAAAGATGACCAGCCAACCAAAACTGATGAGCTTTTTCATAAAAGAGGAGAAATTTCTGTTGCATGGATGCAGTTTGGATATAAAAAGACCGACATGGAACTGACAACAAACTAGCTCACAGTCCCAACAACGGACTCCAACACAACTACCGGTAACTCTTTTTGGGACCTGCGCAAGAATTAGGACAAAGAATACAGAGTAAAGAATAGAGTCAACGAGCAAAAGAAGCTAAAGCAGCATCTAGTGGTGGCGAAAGCGCTCATAATAAACTCTAGACGTAAACCCTGCAACAGGCATTTACCCGTGAAACGCCATACGGCCATAGTTCCCGCAGATGGAAGGAGATCGCTGCTGCCGTTTCCAAGCACATCTGACACATAGCTAATACAAAATTACACAAACAATTTTATATTGTTATGTATATTGTTATGGGGATATAAAATTAGCTGTATCAGGATATGAGATTTTGGTCATATCACCCAGCCCTACTAGAGACCTTTCTGGCTCAAAGTAAGCTATTTGTAACAAAAACTATGTGTATGAGATTGTATTTTAAGAAAATGTCTGAATCAAATCCACAAATACGTTAGATTTACCATTCAGCTGAGTATTCATCACCATAGACGTGGCTTCTGGTTACTGGTAGAAAACACCATGGCATCGCCTGCTTACTCAGCACTGCACATTAAAAATTAAGAAATGTCCTTTTTTGTTTGTTTATTTTGTGCTTTAATTGAATTAAGATGTGAAGCAATTATGCCAAGGGACAAAAAATGCTCCCCGTCGCTGTGATTCACTGAATTTAGAGACATGAGGGACAGATGATGAATAAAAAGCCATAACTTCATTAATAATTTAAGCTGACACAGCTGTGCTCTTCAGCTGCAAATGTTGCAGAAAGGAGCCTTAAATAGCCGGCACTCAAATTTGTTATGTAAAGCCAAGAATGATAAAAACTCATCCTGTCCTTCTGAATTATTAACCGCCTCCTGGCTTCTTCCTGGTGGGGAAAATCGACATGTCCAAATATAGAACCAAACCAAATGAGGACACTAAGGAAATTTTTAAAACAAAGATAATGTCAGGTGAAACAACAATAATCATCCAATTTGTGAATTCAATGTCAATTTTTAACAAATACAGAATAAAGATGTCCAGTCTTTGAAAAAGCTCGACATTTAAATGAAAGAGACGTGCATGTGATGCATCCAAAATCCCTGCTTTATGACATTAAGTTTGGAAACTTTCCAACAAAGAATAGTCGAAAAAGCTACAAACGCTGTACTAATCTCGTATCAGTGCTGCCATTGTTGCAGCCAAGTGCCTGCTGTTGGACTGCATGTCACATGTAACGGGGCAGAAGCCTCACATGACAGCGTGTCATCGAGGATATGGCCTCAGGTGCTGCTGGGTTTTCAGAACGAACACTGACGGCTAGTAGAATAAATCCAGAGTGTTTCACTCCCTGCTCTGCCTCTGGACTGAAGAACAGAAAAACAACACTTTTGTGAACATAAACACAAGGCGGATTTATTAATGAGTACCCGCTGGATGTTTCATTGTCAACAAATGCTGCTTTGGTGTTTACTTTCAGCAATTTTTACCAAGCCAAAGTGTGAATCAAAAAAGTGTTAGAGATAAGAAATGCCTACGTAGCAGGCATTTCCTATCTCATCTTGTCAAGCTGTGGCTCAAAGTCGGGGGGGTCCTTTTGATAAATGGAGACAGTGGTTTTACTGCACTTCAGCTAAATTTGCCTCTGACTTTCTTCGCTCTCCTCTTTCAAAGAAACATACCTGCTGATAAGACCAGGAAGGCAGGGGGGTATTTTTAACAGTGTACACTACGATTTAGTTGTGTACCAGGTGCAGACTATAGTTGCTTTACAATCAAGTTGCATCAAGGACATTCAGAGAATCTTCATGAATGACCTTCACTCCAGTCTCATGGATGCATTTGCATCACAGGATTAAATAATACTGCAGATTACTGAGCCAGGGGGAACAATCAGGGAACAAAGCACCACCTCATCTGATGGTAAACAGATGCACATATATGAAGACTGTTGCACAACCACCTGCTGCAGTGTTAGCAGGCCTTGCTGAATGAAAACAGAAAAACCAGAAGGTTATACACATCTCAATAAAAATAAAATATCTGGGGAGGCATAAAAAGCAGCGATTGCATATTTGGCTTTAAGACATGGAGGGGAGATCTGAAACACTGGTTTAACAGTGCTAAAAGGTAACATTAACCATCAGGACCAGTAACGTTGCTGCAAACAGTCATATGTATCCAGTTTTAAACTCAGAAATATGAGGAAGTTTTTATATCATCAGGGTGGAGCTGTAAAGTTTTAAGACTTGATTTGTAACCCAGTCATATGACCAGATCCTCCAGTCTGAACATCGAGAGAGAAATCACATTTAAATCACGCAAACTGACTGCACTGTAACTACAAAGAAAAGATCTGAGGGATTATTTTATCTGTATCTTTTACATTTTAATATCCACTTCAAATTCAAGAAATGTATCTTAAACTATTTGATTACAAGTGTTGTGTGTGTGGCCGGTTAATTCTTTAAGTGGAAAGAGAGACAAACCATCATAATTCATGTTAGAAGTCATGAGTTGGAGTTCTGGTGGGTTTGATGGGCAACAACACAGCATTCCTATTAAGCCTCATTAACGGTAGCGTGTAGGTATCCATCTGCATCAATCTCAGCCTGCGCAAAGTCAAGGATTTGGAGTATCCAGCCAGTGGTGATGGGCTTCTGTGCAGCCCTTCAAAATCATAATAGCTTGCAGCTTTTGGAAATTATGCATCACAAAGGTCAAATGCTGATTTGTTGAGAGTTAGCTTGGGCCCAAAAGGACAGGAAACAACTCGTTTAATAACAAAAGGGGGAAAAAAAGCCAAATATTATAAAGAATGAATTAGGAAGGTTGAAAAACAACACTAAAGTATGACAAAAAAGTCAACAAATCGGATTTGCTCATTATGACTTCTGTGTTTCCACAACAGAACAAAGCTAAAAGCTAAAGTAGCATCAGCGTAACCAAGAGCATCACACAGCTCAGATTGTTCCACATATTTCTGAAACTGCTTGCAAGACGCAGAAAAAAATCATAACATACATGTGAAGGTCCTACACAGAAAAGGTTCAAAGCCACATCCAAGCTCTCAGACATCCATTCATCCATCCATTTCTTAACAGCTTAGTCTAATTCAGGGTCGATGGAAGCCGGATCCTATCCCAACAATCACTGGACGAGAGGCAGGGTACACCTTGAACAGGTCGCCAGTCCATCACAGAACCAGCTGTCAGACAGCAAACGTTACAGGCACCTTCTTTGTAGATCCATACAATGATCCACCAACAGAAACAGGCAGACTGATTTTACTGAACCAGCGAGATCTTCGCCAAACCCTGCTGGAGGTTTTTCATGTGTTAAACATGCAACACAGAGGAAGAAGAAGAATACACTGAAAATAAGCAGCCTACTGGCAGGCTTACACTAGCCACCGACCTCCTGCCTGTCACAGACGAAAGGACTCGAATCTGTGGCTTTTCCAACCTCCTGCAAAGCGCTACAGGAAAAGTTAAATGTCACCGAAGCTTACAGCACCAGAAGTGAATGCTCTCTCTGCCTAAATGGCTTTCTGTAGCATTAATTATTTAAACTCTTTTCAGCCTCAAATCTTCTTGAGTTCCTCTGTACTTGGACTTTGACAGTATTTTACTAGACTTCATTTCCCTCACTGTTTATATGCATTACTCACATTAGGAAGCAGAACACGAGTCACCGACTTTCTACACGACCAAATGGGCAACAAATCTTCACGAGATCATATAAAATGTCATTCTGTAAATAAACGATGACGCTTTAAAAACTCTATGAATGGCAGGGATGTCATCAAGACTTGTACAGTGCGTGACGACTTGAGGCGATGACTACACACTCCAATGTAAACACGCAGTGGTTTGGAAAAAAATCCCTCATTCATTTGTTGGCTTTTTTTTTTCTTCAAACTTATGACAGCATCAAAGTCTTAAGTGCTGCAACTAAAAGGGCTGTTATGTAAAAGTAAAAAAAAAAAAAAAATATATATATATATATATATATATATATATATATATATATATATATATATATATAAAAAGCTGCTGCCTTTTAGGTCAAACGCAGCCTTGCTTGAATCGAGTGACTGTGAAAGTCAACATTTTTCTGGTCCAGCCCATGTGATGCGGTGTAAGAGGCATGCTCAAAGGAATGCCAATGCAGTGAGGGTTTCCCTTCTATTGCTGCTTTGCCTCTGTGCGGTTCAGGAAAACAAACCCAGTGACGTAAAGTGCCATCTGTGGGGTAGAGGGACAGACAATGCATGCCACTCAAGGGAAATACAAGTGCCTGCTGCTAATATTAACTTACATTAGAGAGAATCTGGAAAAAAAAAAAACAAAGCAGGAGAGCCTCAGAATAAGAACCTGCCACGTTTCTGTGGAGGCTGACGTGAGATTTGATGTTTCAGCTGTTAAATAAATAAACACAATCTGATCAGCAGTAGTTTTCAGCAGTTTAGTTTATTTTTCTCGCTCTTTGGGGTAAATTTAACAGCGCTAATGAATATTACATGTGCAGACTGTGCAGAACAGGAGAAAAGCTTCACATTTACATTTCTTCTAAGGCTGCGACTAATGAAGGCCTTTATTGCCAATTCATTCCCCAGTTGGACAAAGAAAAATAACACCTTCTCCTGAAACAGCAGATTTCATCCCACCTTGAAAAAACAAACCATTAAGAAAAAAGAAAAAAAAATCAATAATAAAAAAAAAAAAATTAGTTTTAATTGTGTCATTTAGAAATATAAAAAATTTAAATAAAAAATAATAAAATAATTTTTTCAAAAATTTAAATAAATAAAAATAAATAATTTTGTCATTTACTTTACAATTAAATGCAATGGAAAATGAATGATTTGCAGCAACTTTCTCAGCCATTGAAAAAAATAAATGTTTTCCTTTTATTCCTTTTTATAGTAAAGGAACCAACTAACCCTACTGATCGGTCAACAAGATTCCTAGATCAAAATTGCTGTGTCCTTTTTTTGCAATAGAAGATTCAACTGGGATAGCATTTGAGAAACTCCAAGCTTTAATGCTAATGAAAGCAGAACTAGTAGGCTGAATCTCAAGCATTGGACAAAGAAATGGGAACCTCAAACTTCCCCAGCAGAACATTGGAGCTCCACAACCAGCTCGACTGCCAAGCGCGCTGTGGGATACGGAGTGTGATCAACAGCACGGCAATACACGCTTTGCTCTAAAGATGACAGCTTAAATAAAAGCCAGACACATCAGCCAGCTTCCGGTCTGCCACCCACACAGCAAACACACACACACACACACACACACACACACACACACACACACACACACACACACACACACACACACACACACACACAATGCCCCCGTCTCCTTTGTCTCAAGCAGCAAGGCAGGAAGGTTATTTTTAAAACTTAATCTCTCCATCTGGCTGCTCTTTGTTTTGCACATTTCTGCGATGATCCAAGTAGAAACAGTCAACATCTCTGAGTGCTCCGGAGAGAAGTTTTCAGAGGTGGAGCCTTTCGAGTTGTGAATGCCATCGTGTCATTCACATGCATCAATACTTAATGTGAAGTGCTGAATGAAGATCATCCGATGCCGCAACATCTATTTTTTTTTCCCCTCACTGCGCCTCCTGATGACTCAGTGGAATCACACAGAGAATGACAACTCTCCTGCAGGGTCAGATCTCCCCCTCAGGTTACAGTATGAAATATTCACAGCGTACCTTTGCATAATTTACCTCGTCAACATACCAAGGAAGTAAGCTGGAGAAAATAAATGGTGAATGCTTCGGGTTTGAGGACAACTGCTATTAAATTCAGTAAAAGAGACTCTGCTGTAGCAGTACTCAGTTATGACATTAGGCTGGTTGTCTAAGACTGTGGGTGTATCCCAGTCTGAGCGCCCCAACAGACTAACTCTCTTCAGCAGGAACTTTCAAGAGCATCTTGTCTGTGTTTAAACACTGAAGAGGATGTTGCTCACTCTTTGGTGCCTATATAATAGTCTTCCTCGTCATGTGATCCCTGCAAAAATTCCAGAGTGGCTACTGAAGCCCAGCGCACATGGCGGCCCTCTCCAACAGATGTTTTTCGTTTGTGCTGCAGCAGTCTCTTGGATCAGGGGCACAGAGCCAGGGAGGTGATTCATGATGCGAGCCTTTTTCTTGTTACAGTCAGCAGACACAAAGTGTGCTCCATGTTGAGAATAAACACAGCCCTGGCTCTGCTTTGCTAGATTTTCTACTGTTATGATATAATAAACTTGTAAAGGACTAAAGTTGGAAGAGATGCAGAGCACAGACTGCATGTTTTAGTTTGTTTCTGTGTTAAAAGGAAGAATTGGGCCTGGTTCTTTCCCTTGCAAAACCTCTCTCTGGTTGCTGTCCTGCTCATTTGAAAGGCTTACACGGCATTCGACACAGTTGCGTATTCAGATAAACTCAATTAAGTCATCCTGATGCAGCACAAATGGAAAGATGGGTGTCAGATTCAAAGCTCCTACTTTACATGACAGATTACACTAAATGCTGCAAGCCTGAAGTCATTCATGTCTGCAGGTGAATGTGTTTCAAGCTCGGAAATGAGGTCACATTTTTGGCATTAGCAGACAACAGTGAAGGTGTGCAGTCCCCTGGTTTGATACTCCATTTAATCATGGCAGAAGGGATGCCAGCAGCAGGGAAGGTGGGAACCACAGAAGCGCGCCATAACCAATCTACCTGACCTGATTACACTGCCCCCGGTGTGACTTTCTTTTTAAGTTTTTTTTTTTAGAATAATAAAATCTGTGTATGCACCAAGGCCTGCGTGAAGGTTAACGTCATATCTGTTTACCAGTGACTAAAAAGGGATTTTTTTCTGTCACACACAGACACACAAACACACACACACACATAAACTGCTTCAGCCTGGCACCACACTCTCAAGCCCTGAGTTATGTAATAGTGAACACAGAGAGCTGCAGGCCTGAGTGCACATCCTTCTATTCCCTGCACTCATCCAACAAAGCCACCCACCCCCACTATTATTACACCACATATCTAGCGAGAAAGACAAGCAAGATTCCCTCAGATAGCACACCATAATAGTGTCCATCCACACTGACCATGGCTCTGAGTCTTAATTCTTTTCATAAATTGCTCTTTTTTTAATTAAATTTTGCACAAAACAGTGTATGCAACATGGGAAAAAAAACTACTTTAAAGCAACAGGTGCAATTATTGCATATCTCTAAGGCGCTGGTGTGCAACATAAAATGGATTTGCAGCCTCTAGGGTGATTCTGAAAGGCTGTCAACCATCACCAGTTTCATTTAATGCAGCCTCTGCTGTACATGCAGCACGCTACATCCATATCGAAACAAGGTTGGATTGTCTTTATAGTTTTTTTTAATTATACTAATTATATGGGGTTTGTTTCCTCTTTTTTTGCGAGGGGAGGGGGTGTTTAAATAAGGGGTTATCGTGCATCCATCCATTCGTCCTTTGAGGGCTGACACCGTAGCCTTACCTCCTCCAGCACATTCACTGTATTCCTGCAGCTCTGCAGTCGGGTGGTGAAGCTGGATGTTGTCGGGGAATTGTAATCCTCTGTTGTCTCCAAGAGAAACTCCGACACCGATATTTGATCCGGCATCCTTTAATGGGAGGGGGGGGGGGGGGGATGCCCAGAGAAGGGTTGGCGATGAATGTTCAGAAAGACAAAACCATGTAAGATTTAAAAATAGAAAGCAAGGGGGGGGGGGGGAGTCTGGCGCGAGTCGATGGAAAGCAGAGCCGATTTTTCCCAACAAAACTGTGTAAAACTATCGGGATGATTTAGACGTGTCTTCTTCTCCGGTGACTTCTCAAATGACTTCACTGTTCTCCAGGGGGAGGATGAATTTAGCTAAATATCTGCAGGCTGTGTCCCCTCGGCGAGTGTTTTCCTTCGGAGGATGTCTAAAAGAGACACATTTATAAATAGTGTCACTCCGCGTCTAACTAAACCTTGGACGAGAAACCGCCGTGAAGAATAGCGGATGCCCTCATTATGCTCTACAGATGTGCAATAAGCCGCTTGTCGTCAAAACAGCGCACCGTTGCCAGCCACCGTCGGAAATTTATCATAGTCCAGGGTCTGTCGAGGTGGTCTGGAATTGCAGCGGGGTTTGGTCCTTTTTTCTTCAGCGGTAGTTTGCGGTTTTTAAGAAAGCTAAACGCTGCCGCAGACACATTCGCTGCCACTCTCTCCTGCTCGGCCGCGCTCAGAGCTGAGGAGAGGCGGAGTCAAGTTTTCAGCAACAAGATGTGTGGTATCCGGTAAAGATTTTCAGCATAAAAGGGCTAGAGCGTTGCGCTGCAATATGTCTTTCTGTTCATAAATTATTTGATCTACAATCTAGTTCTACAAAAAAACCCAAGTCATTTTTTTTCCATTTTGGTTGTAATCATCTTTACAAGGAAGATAATTCAATCTAACTGTATTCATTTACTACACTCATTAAAATATTTTTTTTAAAAACTTTTTGACTTTTGTCAATTAAATACCCCACTTTTATCACTTAAATTAATATTTGTCATACATCTCCAAAATTATAAATAAGATATTTTTCATCACAAAGCAACCTGATTATTTTGTCGTTTTATTTTGAAAAGTAAACCCAGTGTTTCCTTCATTTCGTGTCGTCTCACACCATCTTTACGCAGTCCTCTCCCACCCACCTCGTCTGCTTGACGGGGACAAGGAGCCCCTGCGCGCATGCGTGATCTGGATTCTGCGACTGCGGAGTAATCCGTTTGACTGTATGCCCGCAACAAAAACAATGATTTATAGAAAATAAACATTTTAGCGACAGTTTGACGCTTAGTAACAGTAAAAGGTGCTATTTCAACATTTTCTAGCTACATAGCTACTCATATTTTCATCTGTCTGCTTTCAAACCAACAAAAGTTTTTTTTTTTTTTTTTTATTATGATGGACATGTAATCTCTAGTTCACATAGTTGAAATGTTCATATGGAGTGTTTTAGAAAGTAACATTAACTACAGTGTATATGTTAAAAGCTGCAGGTGTCCCCTGGTTGTCTTTGGGTGTATCTAAATTAATTTCTTTTTTCTTGTTTCTGTTTAGTCTCTTTAAAACGTTATTTTTTCTAGGAATTTATAATCAGACAGCTGCCCATGAATAATATGTACAATGTATGTAATACTATATGTATATTTAAAATAGGCTACAATGCACATGCAGAACTCGCCAAATGTAACATAATCTTCTTTTCCGTCAATGAAAGTACTGAGACTTATTAACGCCCAGCAAAGGCAGGGCGTTAATAATACCATGCTGTTTTTTGTTTTGTTTGTTTGTTTTTAGTTTATTAAAGAATTTGGTTAATCACACTCAACCAAACACAGTTAAAGAGTAGCTTATTAATAGCCGTTTTTATTCACTGCCAGATATTCTCACTTCCTTTTCTATGAATGCATGAATGCAATATTTTAATAGACCACGACTTTCCATACTGGGTTGTGTGGTAAATACATAGAAATATAGAGGATGTGGAGATAGAGGAAAACTCTGTTGTACAAACTAAAACATAAAGCGCCACCTTGTGGTCTTTCCTGTTTTTTTAAGAGATGGATGTACTGAAACTAGGATCAGAGAAGTCCATCTCATTAAAATAATATAGATTAGGGACAAAATATTTTGATTAATAGCTGCTTATTATTATCATTTATATAAAATATTATCATAAATAACAGTTAAACTGTTGGGATACAATTAAAAAAATGTCATATCAACATGTCAACAATTGAATCTGAAAAATGAAGTATTTTATATATACATATATATATATATATATATATATATATATATATATATATATATATATATATATATATATATATATATATATATATATATATATATATATATATATATAGCATTGTGTTTCATAGAAGGATGACACAGGCACATGTTTATGATTTTCCAAATCATTCCTTCCAACATCAAACTGCAAGTGTATTGAGACAAAGGAAATTGATTTTAGCTGATTTGAGAGTCAAATGTCTTCCCATTTTTATCTGGTTTTATGATCAATGGTTCAGCATAGTCTTCTTTACATTGTTCATTTGATCATTCATCACATATTGTCCGTGCATGACAGGCTTGCAGACAGTCTCCTTCAGCACCCAGACTATTTTACTGCAGAGCCATTCTGCCATAATAGTCTACATGCAGATTGTGGTAATAAATTACACATTCCTAAACAATTATCTGAATAGCAACATCTTTTGGAAGAAAATCTGTATAAATGGTGGACCATTAATCTTGCTTGGATGGCTAAGCTCATGCCATGGCATATACACTAACCCAACGAGATGTATGCACCCCAAATTCTTTATAATTTGTAGATTCACCCATCTACTGTCAAATATCACATTGGTTTTAATAGAAAATATGTGGTGAATATAACTTAATTTTAGTCTAGTTGTTAGTCATACTAGCAGTTTCCTATGATGTGGTTCATTTCAAACTACAAATTAGAGGCATTTCTTGTATAAAACTTTGCACTTTAATTTTCTGAGCTTAGTAACAGTGAAAATTACTGGTACCCATTATTTTTTAATTTTTTATTTGTTTGTTTATTTATTTAATTATTAATTTGAGCAACAATTAAAGTGCCACCAAATGTTTTCAACTGATTTCAGTAAAAGGTCAAGCAAATTAGAAATAAACTATCACATCATTTCTATCAAATAAAATGTCTCAAAATTTCTCCTTTTGTGTTTTCTTTTATGTTCTTGTTTATCTCTGTTGTGACGAATAACAAAGAGTTAATTAGGAATTAATGAAATGTTCATCAGTAATCCACCTTTCATCATAGTTTCAGTGTATAGACATGTTATTGACTAAAAATACAGTTTGCTGAATGTTGAATGATGATGAAAATGAATCATTAGTTGTTCTTTTTGGTTGCTGATGTGACTAATTGCTATAATTACTTGGCATCCCAGTAGGGTCAAAACTTAAAAGTAAAGGGATGACACTTGCTTTTAGCAATATATACTCTCCAAAAGCCACAATCTCCTTGGTGAAGGTAGTAAGTGGTAGTAATGACTCAAGCAGGTTTACTTCCATAAATATTTGATCAAACATAGTCACAGAAAACTTTGCTCCACTAAACTGTAGACCAGGCAGTTACAATATTCAAGTACTTTATAGAATTCTACTGTTTCATTCATTCATTCATTCATCCATTCATTCATTCATTCATTCATTCATTCATTCATTCATTCATTCATTCATTGTAACACAAAGCTACACAAATGAACATACTCTTGTATGCATTTTATTTTGATAATAGTGACCGGAAGTTCCGGTTTTGATCAAGGTTAGCTTGATGGTGTTACCCAAGTTAGCCGGGAGCTAGCTCATGTTAGAAGTGGTGTTGAAGACAGGGGGGAATTATTATCGCTTCTCGGAGAATTCCTATCAGATTTTACAATCAGGGCATAGGTGAAAAAGTTAACACTACCTCTGAGCGTCTGGGTACGCTTGCCATCTCTCTTAAAACAGCGTGCTGTCGTCAGGAGAAGCATCAAACAGTTTAAAGTGAATGGCTGAGGGCCCCTCAGGTAACCATTTTACTACTTAAATAGTTTTAGTTACTTACAAGTTGCCAAAATAGCTTTTCTGTTTTTGAAATAAATGAATGATTAAGATAGCCAGTTAAACGTAGTTGGCTATAACCAAAATTAGCACCACATATTGTAATGCTAGTTGTCTTAGCAAGCTAACATTAGCCAACAATAAAAACAACTTTTAGCTGAAATGATCTATGATAAAAGATCTCTATCGTTATGTCATCAAGATCAGGCTGCAACCTACGTGACAACATGTGACAGTGAACTTTGAATCCTAACTACACGCCTGACCAAGGATAATATAGCAAGAGCTAAAGTGGTGCACTCACAAGTTTTTATCATTTAAACTTATTACTATAGTCTAGATGCCATTTCTTTTTATAGTTTTATGTTTTCTATCCACCTTACAGCTACTGACACTGAATCACGAATAAAATGAATGAGAAAACAACAATAACACTTCATTTTTACCTTTCTACAGTTAAGTGTTGCATATTTTTACTATCATTGCATTTAATTGTTCTCATTGGCCTCAAACCTAAAGTTATTCATCTCTCATATCTACTTGGTTACCTTTTGTAATTTATTGTATATGGGTAAAGGTCTGTTTATCTAGAAACTTTGACATTGTTTTGGTCCAGCTTGAACATTGAGCTCGCCATATGAATTGCACCCACATTGAGTACAGCTGTGCTGTGATTTTACTGACGTTGCTGGATTGTAACTCTGTACCTTTTTTTTACTCTTTCTAGACCCACCTGACCTTAATTCAGATGAGACCTCACAACAGAAACCACTTCAGCACAAATCTAGAGCAGCACGGGCCAGGCAAAATCATGACAGAAACCTGAGTAATAATAGCTATGATACATCCCAACAATATGGAAATTTCAATCAGGGCTTTAGACACTCATTTGGTAATTATAATTCAAATTATGCAGAGTATCACCATCCTATTCCCCAAGGAGAAGATGTAGCAAGAAGAAGAGGTAGAGGTAGAGGAAGGCGAGAAGGGAATAGAGGTTTAAATGGAGGTCCTGGAGGCTCAGGCCCCTGGTGGCAGAGACCTGGCGGTGACTTTGGCCAGTATGGTGAAAGCAACAGATATTCAGGTGGTTACCAGTCAGGTGCACAACCTGTGGGTGGGGCTGATGGGCCCAGCTGGCGGAGAGAAAGTATGAACCAGGATTTGGAACAGATTGGTAAAGAGCTGGATGCTCAGGTTAAAAAATCTAGAAACTTTGATCAGAGGCAAAGGAAAAGAGAGCAAAGTGATCATTTAAAGGAGAGCAACCCGACAGTCACGGGCCACAGGTCACATGGTACCAAAGGAGAAAATTCTTCTTGGGAGACCGCAGAAAGATCTCACCAGGTCAAGTCGAGCATCAGAGCTCAGCATGATCACCAGAGAAAACACACTGATGTGAAGCGACGACAAGGACCAATCAAACCACTTAAACCTACGTCAAAGGAAATGGGCTCTGACAGGGGTACGGCTAGCCAGGAGGACTCTGACCAGGGCAGATCATCTGAGGATTCTGCATCTAAAGCTGGACGAGGCTCAGGACCACCTACACAGTTTCAGGGAAAAGGAGGGAGAAGAACAAACCATCAAAACCACAAGCCAGGCCAGGGGAGGTGGGACAAGATGCCCAAGAGTAAAGAGACACAGACAGGTGACTGATGTCACATGTTTCTGTTATTTAGCCTTATTACTATGTAAGTGACTCTGAATTAGATGCAGCAAGATGTTTTTCTATTTACTTTACTGTTATTTGTGAGAACGTTAAAATGGAAGTGTGGATGTGAAAAGAGTTAAGCAGCAAATAATTCTTCTGAACCACACTGGTTTAGTCTGGGTTAAGTACTGTTGTTCCTCTGGATCGCTGCTGTTTTCCGAGCCCTTGGTCTCTTGTCTCCACAGGGTGTCTGATTGAACAGCTGTCCGAAGAGAAGTACGAGTGCATGGTGTGCTGTGATGTCATTCGGGTCATGGCCCCGGTGTGGAGCTGCCAAAGCTGCTTCCATGTTTTTCACCTGAACTGCATCAAGAAATGGGCTCGATCTCCGGCTTCACAGGCAGACGGTACGGTGGCGAAACACAATGCACATTTACTGTGTGTTACTTCGTGTCTGTTGTGCATTTTCAGCACAGTGCGTCCTCACAGCATAACAAGCTGTATAATACCTGGTATCTACGCGACACAGAGACAATCACTGTGGCTCTTTTGATCATTTCTGCTTTTTCAAAAGTGTTTTTTGTGTGTTTTAAATAGACTTCCACTAAGTGGATATGTGATTGTTTGATACAAATGACAAATATAATACACTTTTATTTATGTTAAGAAAAAGCATGAACCTGTTTCAGATTCAGCTGAAGGTTGGCGTTGTCCAGCCTGCCAGAATGTTGCAATGAAACACCCAACAACCTACGCTTGCTTCTGTGGTGAGTGTTTGCTTCATTCATGCACATAAATGCAGCCCACAACTTTTACTTCTTCTCTGTTTTTTTTTTATGGTAATCTGTTAGAGGATGAAATCAAGTTATTTTCTTGTGATTCCTCAGCGATTCAGGATTGTTCCTCTTTTTATTTCCAGGTAAAGTGACAAACCCCGAGTGGCAGCGCAGTGAGATTCCCCACAGTTGTGGTGACATGTGTGGCAAGAAGAGGAGTGGAGTGGACTGCAAACACCCCTGTAACATGTGAGCCATGTGTGCAGAGGAAATCTGGTTCTGGGTTTGTTTTACAGTGTTTTAGCTGTAAATATCGGATTTGTCAAAAGTCGTTGAGAGATCCGCCGAGCAGCTTGTTGGATACAGAACGGAGCACCACGTTGCCAGTTAAATTATTTTCTTAGGTTTTTTTTTTTTTTTTTTTTTAAATTTAAGTAAATGATTTTCTCATCTGGAAAGTTGCTGGTTTACTTTGATGTAATGATTAAAACCCGAGACTGTTTTTCCCGAAAAAATAGTTTTTGTTTTTTTCTCTTAAGATATTTAGTTATTGCTTTTTAATTAATTTATTTAAAGAAAATTTAGAAATCAAAAATGAATATTTCAGAGTTTAAACTTTATGATTTTATCATAATTACTGGCTAACTCTTGATGTTTGTATTATTATTATTATTATTATTATTATCATTATTATTATTATTATTATTATTGTGATTATGATTATTTATTATTTTTTCTTTTTTGAGAAAATAATAATAGTTCATGTCTTGAAAATATTGACATTAACTGTGCTGTGCTTTAGTATGGGAAGGCTGTAAACTAAAGCGTTGGTAGATTCCTGGCCTCCCTGGACTGTGTACTAAAGTGGCCTTTAGTGAGACAATGAACCCCATAAGGTCTCAGACGTGTCCATTAGGGTCTGAATGTTGTGTGGTTGTTAAAGTGCGTAGCGTAAGTCCACTGAAGTGCTGTATGAATGTGAAGTTGATCAGGTTAATGCGACTTTTTGTGTTAAAGCCGTTTGAGTGGTCAAAAAGGACTAGATAATGATTTACACATACAGTTTGTTATTTGAAAGATAAAAGCCAACTGTTGTCTCAAATGAGAAAAGTAATGTTAAAAATAATAAGTACAGTTCTCGGTAGGTGAGGGATAGAAAATCTGTGAATACTGGTCATAATGAAGAAAAACTAAATGAATCATTTGTGTTAATATTTAAAGCATAATTGCCATGATTGTTTTTTTAAAATAATTGCTAACAGGCTAGCTGTAACACAGCCTTTCTTGTTATGTGATTTATTTGTCAGAAAGTACTTGACATAAAAATACTTTAGCGGTGCATCTTAACTAGGATATAACTTCAATATGAGTGAGTAAAAGACAGAAAAGGTGGGTGCATCTGGCAACCTGAAGTAAAAGTTTCTATGACTGTTTGACGAAGTTAGCTTTTGGACTGTTTTTCTTTCCCGCTGCGGTCGGTCAGCCCAGCAGGTTAGAGCAGACTGTCTTCTTGGTCTAAAACAAGATACTCAATGCGAGACAAGTTTATTTGCTACACAGGAAATGATGAACTCAAGAATCTCCACAAAATGGCTTATTTGTCAAATTTGAGCCACATACCTCCAAATTGTTTAAAAACACATACAAACTTTGAATTTGCTTCAGACCTAAACTTTCTGTGTTTCTCCTCAGCTTATGTCACCCCGGACCTTGTCCTCAGTGTCCTGCCTTTGTAACAAAGTCCTGCATCTGCGGGAGGACAAGGTGCTTATCCTGACATCTTCATCATGCTTTTATTTCTGTCACTTCCATGATGTTTAGGCACTTCATCAGCCTCCTTTTTTACCTTCTGTTTTCCTTCTTTAATATTGACCGAACCATCTCCTTGTAGTCAGCCGATGCGCTGCGGCCAGGCGACGGTGCTCCAGTGTGATAAAGTGTGTGGGGCTTTACTCAACTGTGCTGAACACACCTGCATGCAGGTGTGCCACAGTGGGGCATGCCAGCCCTGCCAGCTGGAAGTTCAGCAGGGTGAGTCTCACAATGGCAGAAGCATGCTGTAAAAACATTGAGTTGACATCAAGTATTTAAGCTCATCAGTTTGTTTTCTGTGTGTGTGCGTGTGTAGTTTGCTACTGTGGTGTAACTGCTCGTAAAGTTTTGTGTGGCACAGATCAAGAGGGATTTGATGGTTCAGGACATTTCTCCTGTCAGAAACATTGTGGAAAGTGAGTCATCACACAAGATCACACAGACTGTTTCATTTAGACAACTCCCTTCATGACCCGACTCTGCTCTCTGTTCAGGATGTTGGATTGTGAAGCTCACCAGTGCCAGCTGGTGTGCCATCGCGGACCTTGCCAGCCGTGCCCACGCTCGCCAAGCCTGGTGAAGACCTGCCCCTGTGGTCAGACCCCACTGAGCAAACTGCTGGAGCTGGGATACTCTGAAAGACAAAGCTGCTCTGATCCCATCCCATCCTGCGGGAAGACGTGCAACAAACCTCTACCGTGTGGCTCCAGCGGTAAGGACCGATTTTATCTCGTTCATGAGACGCTTTGTGTTGCCTGGACTTGATCTGTCACTGATACAGATCCTTGAATACCTAATAAAACTGAATTCTCACAAAACCGTGCGACCGGTTAGGAATAAGAACTGATTCTCGCCCCAAAGATGTCAGAAAACGATGTGAAATTGGTAAAGCTGTTCAGCACAATGTCGAAATTACCCAATAGAGAGGCTGTTCTCTGACCTGGACTGAGTTCGACAGAGTAGTTCAGCCAAACAAATGCTTTGTTCAGTCATGGAATTCTAGAGAGCTCCTGGAATCACGAAGAAAAGCAGATGCAGTCGAAATGAAAGTCAGCAAATCTCATAATATTTGTCTATATTTAAAGACTTCATGCTGTTTCCTCATGTCTTGTTAAGCCACGTTTTTAGCCCGCAGGCTTCACAGCTACTTGCTACATGATGAAAAAATGTGGAACGCCAAATAAACAAAGATCAAAAGTTTCTCTTTTATTTGTAACAACCTGTTGGATTGTATTTACGTCTTTGTTTTTAAAAGAACTATATTGATGTCTACCCCGTGGCCCATTGTGTGTGTTCACAAACAGGATGCGAGTTATCCTGAACCCACGGGCATTGTTCTACGTTTGTAAGGAGATTACGATCTTTTGCCGTTTCAGACATCATTCATTTGTGTGACAATTTGTGCCACGAGGGCAGCTGCGGGCCGTGCTCTCTGACCTCCACGATAAGGTGCCGATGCGGCTCCAACACTAAGGTGGGAGGAAATATTGGCACAACGTTGACATTTTGTTTCTCTTAACCACAAACATTTGAAGGTGTTGTATTTCTTTTCTGTATTTCAGGAGGTTCCATGTGCAGAAATCCAAAAAGAAGGTGAGCTTTTCAACACCAAGGTTGAATTAATCACATGTGACATCTCTAATACCTGACCTGTTGTCTTGTTTAACACCTGTCACTTTCCAGATGAGCTTGTGTTCACATGCGAAAGACGTTGTAGCAAGAAACGCTCCTGTGGCCGACACAAGTGTGGCGAGCTTTGCTGTGTGGTGAGTGTTCATGAAATCCGACTCTGTGATGGATCATTACAGTCTATGATATGTTGAGGTAAAATATCTTTATTGGAATACATTCCCTAGTTCTTTGATTTTCTCCTTTTAGAGGAGTATAAAGCTTTCCATCTCCAGTAATTGGACTTGAAATTCAACTGTAAAAACATAAAACCCACTAGAGAGAGCACCTTGTGATTTGTAATGGTTCTTTTAGTTTTTTTTTTTTTTTGAGTGAAACACTGAGAGGTCCAATAATGTTAGCCTGAATTTGTAAATGATCTTTCTAAAAATCCTGATTAAAGCCAGAAATATAAATGCAGCAGAGATTAACAGGAGCAGTGAAGGCGCAAACGTGCACAATATGTAAAACCTGGTTATTTTTAATCTTTTTTTTTTTTTTTGTAATTGTTTTTGTATGCCAGATTATTTCAAGCCCTTTTTCGGCTGTTTGGATGGACTGTGGAAATTGAATGGCCATCTCTTTATTCAAACTAAAAGAGAAAGGACTTTCTTTCATCTTTCATTCCTTTTTCATTCCTCTTAATCAAACTCGGGGTCTCTGGAGTCTTTGTCTTTGTCTGGCCCTTGGTCGCCAGACTTTCGTTCTTTTCCTTATGAAAATTGCCCATCAGTCAAAATAGGTGTGCAGCATATTTACACTAGTGCTTTTATTCAATTCAACTTTATTTATATAGCGTCAAATCACGGCAATGCCATCTCAAGACGCTTTACAGACAGAGGGGAAAACATAATGAAGGCCAATTCATAACAGCCTATATAAGGAAACCAACAGATTGAGTTACTTTTATTCAAAGTATTTCTGACTTAGGTGGATGTAAGTTTAGGATGTATAAGCCCACTCTTACCAGGTGATGGTCACAGAAGTATCTCCATGTTTTTCTTCAGCAACTCACATTTAATGTCATTTTAATTGTAGATTTTTCTGTCTTTGAGTCTTTAGTCTGAGATCTTTACTATATTTTTTCTTAGACATGTATCAAACTCACACTTTCTTGACAGTCCAGTTTGTAAATACTTGTAATGTGTTCATTTCCATACTTCATTCTGTCCTCCACCAGCTAGACTTCAGCTTTTCCTTTTTACTTTTTGTGCAACAATGACACTGAGTTTGCATTTCGCCCTGCATCCTATAAGGGAGACCATTCATAATGCCATTACTGTTGTTTTTTTGTCTCCATCCATCCAGAATGTGGAGCACAAGTGCCCCATGATCTGCGGCTACAAGCTCAGCTGTGGCCTCCACCGCTGCCAGGAGCCTTGTCACCGTGGAAACTGTCCGCCTTGCTGGCAGTCCAGTGAGTCCTGCAGTCATTTTATTCATGAGCCAAATCTCTCAGGGACTACATAGTTGGGGTGTCCTTGAAAAAAGATCTAATTTAAGGTTTATGCGTCACCTTTGGTTTCATTTTTATGTCTTTGTGGTATTGTGTTTGGCACCGAGTTACTAAGTAGCTTAAATCCAGTGTGTCGCCACTCTTCTTGGCAGGTTTTGATGAGCTGACGTGTCACTGTGGACTCAGTGTGTTATACCCACCCATTGCCTGTGGAACCAAACCACCAGAGTGCAAAAACCTGTGTACAAGAAGACACGAGTGCGACCACCAAGGTAGGATGTGGTGATGCCAGTTCAAACTGAAGCCATGCACAGTAACCTTAATGCCGTTTCTTTTATTTTCTTCTGATTTAGTGTTTCACAACTGCCACAGTGAAGACAAGTGTCCACCCTGCACATACCTCACTCAGAAATGGTGCATGGGAAGACATGAAGTAATGCCCCAAAGCTCATAAATGCACAGAATTTGTTCCTGTCTTACTCTTTTTTTTTTTTTCTTTTTTTTTTGGTAAATCCCTACAATAAATTTTTTTTTTTTTCTTCTTTGACTCAGCAACGTAGCAACATTCCCTGCCACCTGCAAGACATTTCATGTGGCCTGACATGTAACAAGATGCTGCCATGTGAATTGCATCGCTGTAAACGGCTCTGCCACCGTGAAGAGTGCCTGCCAGAAGGCATCTGCCAGCAGCCCTGCACCCTGCCTCGTCCAGACTGCGGCCACCCATGCGCCGCTCCTTGTCATAAAGGCAGCAGCTGCCCACGAACAACCTGCACAGCCAAGGTACAACGCACCGCCACAGAAAACAGCTGGATGCTCAGTGGCTGAAAAGCAGGCGACAAAACTTGTGCAGATGGTCTCTTCATGGGTTCAAAGGGAATTAGCTTTGCATGTTTTCCCTCCTTGAAAAGTCCCACCTCACTGTAATAACTCATATCCCTCATGATATATATATTTTCAGTCTGTCGCTCCATTTTAGAGCCTTGCTGGGTGTATCCTGTGTTCCTTATTTTTCTATGGACGCTTCCAGACACTGTTTAACTATCAGAAATGTTTAACTTGAATGAAATAACATGCAAGTAGCAGCTTTTTGAAACTCAAGTTTAACAAATGAGATCTTTCACAGCCGCAGCAGTTGCTCCCAACATCTCAGTCAAACTTTCAAACAAAGCAACATGCTTGTACGTCATTCACAGGTGGCGCTGCAGTGCGACTGTGGTCGAAGAAAAGAAACTGTCGCCTGCACAGAAGCTGCCAGTTCATATCAGAGGTTAGCTCTGCTCTCTGTCTGTAGTTTCTGTTTTACTTCTTGTGCATTTTGGTTGGGATATCGTTGTGTTGTCTCTCTGCAGATATGCAGCCATCGCCATGGCTAGTAAACTCTCTGACGGAGACTCTATGGACATCGGCCCACTCCTCACCAAGAAGGAGCTAAAACAGACCAGGTAGAGAGGAAAGTAGGGGATTAGGGATTAAGAGCCAAAATGGTAAAAATTGTGATGTTAATGTTTGCTGGGAGAGGTTTTAATGCTTTAACCTCAAGCCTGGTCATGATGCAGGTGATGAACCCATAGATTATATCATTCAGTCAATTTACAATTGTTCTAAAAACAAACAAGGTTTTATGCCATTCTGCCTAAGAAGCATGGTTTTTCAATGTTTTTCAGGCTCGAATGTGATCAGGAGTGTGCGACTTTGGAGAGAAACAGGCGTTTGGCTGAGGCATTGCAGATAGACTCCTCTTCTGACCCTTTCAATGTTCGCTCAACCTCTGTGTACAGTGACAGCCTTAAAGAGGATGCCAGGTCTGACTCTTATTCCTCTTAACATCTACCAAGACTCCCCACAGAATGAAATGAAATTTTATTCCGCTTGTCTTTCAGAAAAGACCTGAAGTTTGTCACAGAAGTGGAAAAAGAGATCAAGAACATTGTTGAGCTTGCCAGTAAGGTGCGTTGGTTACTTGAAAATATTTTTCCCGGCTTTGTGGTCAAAATAAATATGTTGGCTAACAACTGTGGTGTGCCCTCTAATGGTTGTTATGGGAACTCGCTACTTTTGGGCTATATTTCATAACCAAGGTTTGCAAGAATGAGGTACGGCAATAACTTGAAGAACTGGAACATGTCTAAATGCATGATATGTGGTATCGTGTTTGGGCTCGGCTGCTGGGTGGTGTGGTGGTTTGCACCACAGCCTCACAGTAAGAAGGTCGCTGGTAAGAGCCATGGCTCAGGAGACATGTATGTCTCCTGTCTCAGCAGGTCTCCCTGGCCGGGAGTAGCAGTTCCTGTTGTCTGTTGTCTTTCTGTCCTCTTCCCCCCACACAGCAGAGGCAGATGGCTGCCTGTCCTGAGCCGGGTTCTGCCGGAGGTTTCCTTCCTGTTAAAAGGGAGTTTTTTCCTTCCCACTGTTGCCAGTGTGCTTGCTCAGGATGGGAGATTGAGTTGGACTCAACTCAATCTGTTGGTTTCCTTATATAGGCTGTTATGAATTGGCCTTCATTATGTTTTCCACTCTGTCTGTAAAGCGTCTTGAGATGGCATTGCCGTGATTTGACGCTATATAAATAAAGTTGAATTGAATTGGCTTGGGAGGGTTTGAAATGCGGCCTTTCTGTGTGGAGTTTGCATGTTCTCCTATTGTGTGTGTGTGTGTGTGTCTGTGTGTGTGTGTTGCTTTCCTACTTCGTCTCACCATTCACAGACATCCATATTAGGTTACATATATAGGCTTCTCTTTTAAATGAGACTGCATGTTTAAATGGGAGTACCCTTATAAATAATGGTTAAATAAGATATGTAAATGTACTGCAGGACACTCCTCAACCAGCTACTGAACTCTCAGTCTGTGTGTTTACACCTGACATGTAGAAGTTAGTATTGTCTCATTTAGCTTCTGTAACGTTATGAGTCTTAAACTCTACTTAGATTTTAGATGTTTCAGATATTTTATGACTTTTGTATTTGTCACATTACGCTGTGGCATTAACTTCAGCATCTTTTTCATTTTGGATTTATTTAATATTCTCCTTTTTTTGTCTTCCTCCTTAATTATATATACCAGTGCTACATATTGTCCTTTGTCTTGGTTTGTTGTGTTTTGTTTTTTGTTTATCTGTTTCCAATGAAACATCAGATCAGAACAACTTTTGGATCTCTACCCACAGCCTACACCATCCTCAGGTTACTTTTTGACCCAGTTACTAAACATTCAGCTTTATTTAAACTGGAACCAGTTGTGGTTGCTGGGTCAATAAAACTTCTCTAGTTATTGTTTCAGAAGACCACCCACACAAGGAATAGTAACGTTGCTGTTAACTGTTAAAAGATGGTGCTGAATGTTATTTTGTTTCCTATCAGTCATGACTACACTTTTATGTGAGCTAAATGAAGGAAACTTCTTTTAAACCATTTGGGTGCAATTATTGTTAATCACCTAATAACATGTAAACAGAAGACAGAAAGATGGAAAAGCAGCTAATTCTTCTGGGAAGAATTTGACCATGTTGTCAAAAACAGGCTACACATACGCAACAAGCTGAAACGTAAATAGATGCCCTGACATACTCCTGCGTGCACCTTAACCTGCTGCTTTAACACCCTTCACACTTCCATGTAGACTAGACATGAATAAATTTAATTATTATATGTTACTTATGTGTGTAGGGAAAGCAGCCAAAAAGAAGCCACTGTTTCCCGCCTATGAACAGAGAACATCGGAAGATCATCCACGAGCTGGCCGAGGTCTACGGCGTGGAGAGCGTGAGCTACGATAGCGAGCCCAAACGCAACGTGGTCATAACGGCCTACAAGTATTTATCTGTTTCCAGTTATAGAAACGCTCGTATCATAAATGAAAGTACTGATTGTGGATACGAGGATGTGCATGTTTATCTGTCGTGTTCACAGAGGGAAGTCGGCCTGCCCAAATTCAACCCTGACTTCACTGATAGAACGAGAGACGACTACCAGGGCCCCCCCTCCCATCGCTCATGTCAAACAGCACAGTAGCAAGTAAGACTTCCTTTACAGTTCCAGACTCTGCTCTCTGTCTGATTTATTTCATTCAGACTTCTTTAAGTAAGAAGAAGGTACATCTGTTGTAATCTAACACTTACGCATGTTAATTTTCTCTTTTTCATTCCTGTAAGGCCTGCGAGTGGAAGCACCTGGTCGAAGATGGTTAAAGAGGAGCCTGTGATAGATTATTTTGATGTGCAGGACTGAAAAAGAGAGGAGCCTAAAACAACACACCACAGGATCAGCAAAAAGCCCCAAGACTGCTTTTTTCCAGTTGGATTAATCTTAATCTAAAGTTTATTTGTCAGGCTTCATTATAAAAATAAATTTGTTTGGAAACACAGGAAAGATGTTCTCGTCCCCTGAGAGAATGTGTCACATTGAATTGATATTAAAGTTGATTCAGACTCCTGTGTATTCTTTGATTCCCTTGTACACAATTTAATAGAAATGTAAAAATCAACTGTGAAATTTGCACACTTTCAAAATACAGTTGCTACGGTTAACATCTCTGTTTGGTTTAAGGCTCATATAAAAGTATTTCATGCAGTTTTCAGGCTTTGAATATGTTGTTTCTGCTGGTGCTGTGCCAAACAGGTGGGCAGGAGGGCTGCAAAGAGGAAAGAAAGCTTTGTTTCAAACTCATCCATGACCCAGATGTGGTGCTGTACTTTATGAAGACTCCCCCACTGGAGAAAATAAAAATATTTTTAGGTCAGGTTGGCCTGATACTGACTTGCTCAAGGACACTTAAGCAAGGATGTTGGGTCTCATTCTCCAGCTAAGGCACCATTTTAATGATCATCCTGCAGAGTTGTCTGTGCTGAAGTTCAGCATGTGTGCCCCCCCCCCCCCCCCCCCCCCCCCCACAACACAATACAATTTGAACAATCACGGATTGTCATTCAGTATTCACCCTTCCTGTTTACCAAGTTTTATTTAATGGTTTCATTGTGTGTCATTTCTGGATATGACATGATAAAATGTTTGACACGTTGGTGATCAATGAAATTTCTAGATTTTTAATGTCTGTAAAATATTTGACCAAACTTCACCAAAGTTTTGCCTTCAGATCCCATGAAGGGGACTAATTACAAGTAAAATCCCTTTTTTTTTTCACAGAAAGTTCAAGGTTTTGAGCTTCTAAGACTTCCTAGCCCTCATTTTGGTCTCGACTCTCCACAGATTCTGACTCTGTCACTGTATTAATTTTGATCCCTATAACCACTTCATTAACTCTGTATTTCACATCGCAGGCTTGTTGGAAAAGCCAGGGCTGACCAAGGCCAACATTTCCTGCTAACTATGTTTTACTCCCCAATCTTTATGTACTCCTCTCAAAGATCATCCAAAATTCAAGGATTATCTGAAAGGCCATGCAAATGAGATTTAGCAATACCAACATCTCACAGCAGAGACTCTCACTGTGGCTCAACAACACTGCTCCCATGGATACCGAGGAAGACTTGCTCTTCTAAGACAAGAACAAAAAATCTCACCTTAACAGAGAATATTATGTGGTTTGAGACAGAAATTCATTTCCTTCCAATACAGCTTTTACAATGACAAATGCTAGTTATGGATTATTTTGTAATAAAAATCATTTTGATCTCTTGGATATATAAAGAAAATAGTAAAGAAAAGTTTAATTCAATACAACAGGAGCCAGAGAACACCAATCTAGTAGTATCTTCTTTTAGTGAATTATAATTGTCAAACTGAAATGAATCAAGAAAAAAAACCCACTATGTCTTTGTTTCGTGAAGGGAAAAAAGACAGTCTTCAAAGAGATGTGTCCTTGAACAGAGTGAACGTTCCAACTAAATTATAAACCAAATTCTACAGCTTAACTGGTCCAGAAATGACCTGAGAGAGAAGAGCAACATTTTGATATGGGTCAGAGTCCAGACCTTATTTTCTCTGAAATTTGTGTGAACAAAGAAAAAAATAAGATAAAATGAGAAAAACATGGAAACGTTCAATCTTAAAAATATGAAAATTGCCACTGAAGAAGAATGGTGCAGAAAACAGTGGAAAGATGACAAATCCTTTTTCTTCTAGCTGTTATTACGTTCTTTTAATTAGGATTTGTGGCTGCAAACAAAACGTAATACCTTTTGAGTTTACATTTTCATTGAATTGTGTCTAATTCCAGTCAGGATTTATTTTCATCTGGGACACATCTGTCATTCAGTACAACACATTTGTCACTATCAAATAAAGCCTTTATACAACGTATATAATATTTTGCATGGGTATAAATTAATTGGGGATTGACTATGTTAATGCTAAGGAACTGATCATTATATATCATGGGTCTGTAGTGGTTGTGATAGGATATTTATGCCAATTTAAAGTCATCCATTTGATGCCCCCAGCAAGTTGCAGTAGAGCTTTTTTATGTCTACTGTTTGCTTCTGATTATTTTACAGATAGGTTTAAATAAAGTCTGAGAAACTAAAAGTAAAAAGTTATTAAATGCAGGTGGACAACAAATTATTTACACCATGTAATAAATGGTTGCAGTAAAATGAATAGATGCAATCACATTGCAAAAATGTATTGTCTTTAACTTGTTTTGTATTATTAACAAAACCTTATGAACCCTTTATAAATGGTTCTTATAAGTGGCATAGTTGTATAGTTGCTTGCTTTTTAGAGGTGCTGTTCTTTGTTGCTGAAGTGAACAGTGTTTCTTTGTTCTTTCACTTGGGCGACTATTTTTAAAACATTTGCAGTAGGTGGAGGATAACCTGAAGTCAGCACCTCACTCTGCTTTGTTGAAACCTTAGATTTTAACAGCCAGCAGTCCCCCCCCCACCCCCCTATATAAAAAAAAAACTGCTCATGGGGATAATTTGATGACACTCCCTGCCACTGGTAATTTTTCATTATACCGACTCTCCAGCAGAGACCGCGCCTGCGCTCCTGCTCCCTTCCGAACAAGGCTTCACCAATCCTGGCTCTGGCTCCATCCCCGGCTCGGCGTCCCACAGGCCAGCGCTAATAAGTCGCTTAGCTGTCCAGTAATGGGGGAGTGATAGGGAAACGCTGCTGTGTGAAAGCCGTGAGGAAGTTGAGTGGAAGCTCCACACCGCGCCGGACCGGACCGCTCCAAAGACACAGACATATTCTACAGTTGCTGCTGTTGAGTAGCCTGAAAAGCGCATAGTGATGGAGAGAAAGGTATGGATGCTTATGCTACCTTGTTGTACATTAGCACATTTGTTTTATTCCACACCACTTTGCCTCGCAGAGTCTCCTGTTCTCGTGTAGCCGCATTCACCATTAAAACTATTCTTTATATTGTCTGTCCACCCTGTAGGCGCGTTGCCAGCCGGATTAGTGCGCACTGGAGTTTTCTCCCCGTCTAGCTGTAATTTATTGTGCGTCTAGAGGAAAAGGGGGGAGAAAAAAAAAAAAACCACTGCCGGGATTAATTTCTACTTCGCGCCGAATTTACAATTATCCAAGTGCTGATATTTGCATACTGTACAATGTTGCAGATAGTATATTGAACAAAGAGTGAGATGTGAACATTACAGTGGGCTGTAGGCTTCAGTAGCTCTCTCTCAGCCTGTTTGCATCATCACACACAACACAGTGTATAGTTGCAGCACCTCACCCCTCCACCTCCCACCCCTCCCCGTTTTGCAGCCGACGCAGACACCGGCGCGGCTTGTTAACCTTGACTGGTGTGGGAAACAGACACTTGAGGAGCAATCGACGGGATGCACGGTGGATCCCTGCCGAGAGAGAGGCCACCATCCTCTCACTCCTCTACGCATGCCTTTCATTTGTTACCCCCAGCTCGCTCCTCCGCCCTGCCTCGCTTTGCTCAGGCTGCACTCTGTTAGAAAAAATAAAAAAGAAAGAAAGATGTGAACGCAGGGTTGATGGTGCCCCACAAGTGAGTTTTAGATCTTGCAGGAAAAGTTTCAGTGCTGATTTGCTGGCAGGCTTTGCTGCACTCAGCAGCAGGAAAGGAATTTGGGGGGGTATACAGTTGAAGCCAGATCTACTTCTGCTGATTCAGAAGAAAATCTCATTTTTTTATGTTTCAGCTGCAGTCAGCAACCTTTTCACATCAGCTCTCTCTAAATCAGTTTTTCCCCTGTCTTTAAGAAATTTACATAAGATTTTAAGAAGGAAAAAAACCTCCAATGGTGTTTTGTTCTTTCAAAGCTACTGCTATCACTTATTTAGCCTATGCTAACAATATTTTTATGTACATAAAGCTACAACCATCTGCCTGCTAGTTTAGCATCCCTAGCTAGCTAGGCTAGCCAAACTTGAGTAGCCAACCTAGCTAACCGCTTCATCACCAACATATATATCTATATCTTTAAATCTATATCGATATATATATATATATATATATATATATATATATATATATATATATATATATATATATATATATATATAAAGTGTACAAATATTTTTTATTTTTTCCTCATTCAGTCTCTTTGTAGAGTACTCAGAAAGCTCCAGATACATTTTTTGCCACTACCTGAATGCAGCATTGCTTTATAAGTACGTGCCACTGCCAAATTCTCATATTTATGCTTCTAGCTAAATGGGTGCAAGCTAAATCTGAGATGATGGGCAGCAGAAGTTTGCTACTTTAGACTGAGAACCTGCAATTAACATCTGTTGCTCTGCAACACTGTTATTAATGACGCACATGTGTGCAGTTGTTTTAGATTGCCTTGTATTCACCTTTACACACAGTGCCAGCTGTAACTTTGATAGTCTTAGGCATACTAATGAATAATTAAAATCATCCATGAAAAATGATGAGATATGTCACAAAAGAACTGTCTAAGACTTGACTCGCATACCCATCAGGTAGTCTAAGGTCAGTCACAGCTACAAGCATTAGGGTTACCTGTGTTAGCACGTTTTTGGTGCACTCTACAGTGAAAAAAAAGTTTTAGGTGAAATTTAATCTGTACTGAGAATGACTGTCTTGTAGTGAACTATAGGCTGTAGTAAATAGTTGAGTAGTGACTGTTTTAACTACTCGAATATAACACACCAAACCTACTTTGTTGGGGGGGGGTGGCTTACCTTTATGTGAGAATAAATTAAAATACTTTTTTAATTGCTGGAAGGGAAGTTATAATGTAGTAATGTAATTTTTTGTTTGTTTTATCTAGCCAGAAATACTTAAACATCAATCACATTGTTCCGGAGGGAAATAGCTGCTGGGAGGAGTGACATCCTATACCTAAATCTTTTGAAGTTATATGAAGAAGCCTCTGACTGAACGCACTTGGGTCTCACTTTAGTGTGTTTTGTCGAAGGTGTGAAGAATTATCCATTATATTTAGCAACTTTTGCAGCATTGTTCTGTGAACAGTCAGCTCCAGGGGCTCCAGATCAAGCCCGAGCACAGAGCCAGCCCTCTCAGTCTCTTAAAATAACAATGAAAACTCACTGCTAACATTTCAATGTTTTTCTTTAGCATGGCATGTCCAAGTTTAAAAACACCACAGAACCTTGTCCTTTTCGTTTTCTGCTGACTTTATCGTCTTGATCTGCTTAAACAGAATTAAAGCAGTGTATATTCTGCAGCGTCATCTTCAGGAAAACACACAATACTGCTAATAATAATGGTAATTATGATGCAACCTGTTAGCCTGGTCTGGTGTTACCAGTGCAAGTATGAACAGCCCAGCTTGGCTATGTTCTAAAGGTTTGTACATACTCTACAAGAACAGAGACATTTGTTCTCTCTCCCATCTTGAGAAATGACCAGGCCTTAAATGTACAGGTATACATCCTTAGTTTCTCCTATTAGCCTTCAAGCCATTAGCTTAGTGACATTATTTCTTATTTCAATCATCTTGGCTCAAAGCTAAGTGCCTGCTAGTTGTAGCTACACATGCCGGTCCAGACATAAAATGAAAATGGCTGGTGAAGCATCCAGAGCATCTCTAGTGCCGGCTGTAAAGTTGAGATGGATGAAATGCCTTTACGGATCAGAAGATTGGAGCTTTTGCTTGTATATTGAGCTAATCTGCTGGGACAATCCCTTCCTGCAAAAACAAAACAAATAGCTTCGATTGGATCAGCAGCACAAAAGCCGAATACTTCGAAGAAACACAAAAATGAAGACAACAAAGAACAAGCTTCATCTTTGTTCTTGGCACAGAGGTATTTCCACAGTTGTCTAGTATAATTATGTATGATGCTTCAGAAGATGCTGGCACATAAACGAAATATTGCTATGAAAGATAATTATGAAACTATGGAGATAGTAGCACTGAGTACAGGTAAATAACTATTGTCATGGTATTTTTAACATATTCTGATGAATTACGGATTAGATTTAGTTATTGATGACATGCAAGGCTTTTCTTAAAGCATAAGTTGTTCACTGTAAATGTGTGAATTCTCTCCACTGTATCTCTTCTCCTTGCTCTTGTTTCATGCGCTGCATCAGTGAGTTATAGGAAAAGTTGGTGACTCAGCTGCTTGCTGATTTCAGAGAGCGCTATCAGATGTGCTTTATGATCATGCTCTATATGAAAACACCGGCATTTGAATGCAGTTTGTCAACAGGATATGTTGCATAACCACTAGTATATTAGAGAGCTCCAGATTGCATGCAGAGCTGCTCAAAGATTTGGTGTCTGAGATGTAATTCCATTTATATTTTCCATATACATCACACTGGAAGAAGGTTTGACTCTAAATTTGAGTATTTGGCCCCTTACAGGCATCTTTATGAAAAAGTGGGACTAAAAGAGCAGTTTTAAACAGCAGTCTTCTCTAACCTAGATGCTGGCACAGATATTCCCCTCAGTATAAAGAAAGGAGAAGAGTCCTATTAGTATGCAATGTGCCATCACTGCTTCTGAGGTCTGATAGAGGATCAGCTCCTTTTACAGTCTGCTGAACGCTTGACCTGGCTTTTTAAGGAAAGATGCAGACACACACACACACACACACACACACACACATACAGAAACACACCAGTCACTTTGTTCAGTCATGTTTAAGATTTAATTTGGGAGACTTATCAGGGTCACTCAGTGTTTCATTCAGCGGATGGTTTCACCTCCTGAGTTTCTCATAAGTTTGTCTGACTTGTGTTTCACACTGTGCATCCGCCAGAGGCGAGTCCGATTAGACAGACTGGAAACTGAACACATTTTAGCTTTGTTTCCTAAATAGTTGGTCACCCAATTAAATGTTCCCTGGCTTTGTGTTTCGTGTTATTTTCAGGGATAAATAGACAATGGAGCACTTCCTTTTTTGGCTAGCGAGGAATGTGTTGGCTGAATGGCTGTTGCTGCAGAAACAAATTACAGTAAAACCTAGATTCCATGCTTTTTACATCTTGTAAATAAAATTTACAGATTAGTGAAATAATCTACAAACTAATCAGTAATGTAACTATAACATGTATCTTTATCTGGCCAGCTTTGAGCAGTTTATACTGAGTTTCCATTGTCACTTTCATGGATAGTATCTGTGCAGTTGCAGTGCTGCAATGCTGTGTTACACATTGACATAAGCTGTCCACAGCCCCAACAGTGATGATGGATTTTATACAACATACTAGTTGTAAACAGTATTCACTCATGGCTCTGTAAGCCTCCCCCGTACTTTTTATGGTAATATTATGGCTGTTTATCATTTTAAATGGAGCGCTTTCTAACCTAATTTCCGATGCCAGCCTACAGCCAACGGCACCAACAGATTAAAGCAGTGTTTTTAATCACCATAATCTCACCTGCAGCCCCACTGTGTCCTACCTGTGTTTTCCTTTTAGGTATGTAACTTGTTTTGCTCCCATTTATTATGTACATAATGACATTTGTGCTTTTAGCTCTGAGACAAACAGTCTGGGTCCAAATGGTCCCTCCGTGTAAAGTGCAGCTGGGTGACCCATTTAAAAAAGTGCCATTCAATACAGTGTTGTGCACTGTATTGAGTTTAGTGGGGCTGAACATTTGAAGCTGGCTCCAATATGTGTGCAGATTAATAGAAATGGATTTAATTATGTATCAGTGGTGTAGAAAACAACAAAAATGTTATAGAAAAAAATGTAAAATCATGTTGTGTGGTTTTACCTGAAATAGTGCTTTCATGTGGCCTGCATTTAATGGCTATTTTGTCAATCATTAAGCCTTTTGCTATTTTGTCATCATTGTATTAATTTTTAGTTTTGTCCTCAGAAAAATAAGAACAGTACCCTAATATTACCAAAAATACAAATGTATGTATACATATATATATATATATATATATATATATATATATATATATATATATATATATATATATATATATATATATATATATATATATATATGTATGTATTAGGGGTCGGAAAATGGAATAAAAAAATCAAATATAGGGATTTTATGCTTTACAATTTTAGAATCGATTATTTTGTTGAAAGAAATCTTTTTTTTTCTTTCAAATAAATAAAAGAAATCCATTTTAAATTTTTTGTCATTGCTATTGTTTTAATTGATCTTTTTACATGTCTTCTTGGGCATTATAGCAGCAGAATGACATTCTGGCTACTGTGTTTTTTCCTCATTGAAATCAAGACAAATGACTAGCAAAAAAAAAAAAATTGTACATTTTTTCTATTTTTAATATAAAAATATCAGCAATATTGAAGAATTGCAATTTAAATTGAATCAGCACTTAAAAAAATACACACGCACACATACACACACATATATATATATGTGTATATACATATGTATATATGTATATATATATATATATATATATATATATATATATATATATATATATATATATATATATATATATATATATATATTTATATATGTGTGTGTGTGTGTGTATTTGGTATTGTGTGGCAACATCTATTGTCAAAGTTAAGGCTATTCTTTTTTTTTTGTTTGTTTTGCAACATTACTTTTTATTCATCTGAATTGACCCTGGTTTTAAATATCAAACACCTGCAATCACCGTAACTTAAAACTCATCATCCAACAGTTTTGGTCCTATTTCTGAACCCATACTGGGTTCATCAGAGACACCAAAAACAGCTTTCATACCTCACATCTGACTTACCATAATGCAATGTGAATCTATTTGTTGCTGTTTCACAGTAGGTATTTCCATTTTGTGTTTCACCGTTACATGTAAAGCCACAGAGACTAGCATTGATTTTTCTCAAAATAAATACCTGTCAGACAGCGCAGACTTAGAAGGTCAGATAAACTAAATAAATAAATAGATAAAAATAACATTTATCCTTTTTTTTTTTCTCGCCTTTTTTTGTGTCTTCCAACCCAAAGAGGTTACTTATATTTGAACACATGTTTCCAGAGCTACAAGAGGGCAAACAAAAAGTTCACTCATAATATCAGTTATGTCAACATTTTGTACTACTTTAAATGTTTCCCATTTTCTTGCAAACAAAAATATCCTCAGAGCTGCAACCAAGATTTTTTTTAAAAGACACAATGATCAGATGATTTTAAAAAAGTGCTTTTTTTTTTATTGTACATGTAGTTCCTTACAAACACAAACAGAGGCTTCATGCTTAAATATTTTGTTACACACAGAAGTATTTGAGTAAAAACTAACAAGGAAGCTTTTTGTATTTCTGTCATCATCATCATCATTTCCATCTCGTCTTCTATCTCAGCCTTGCTCGTAGCAACCCTGTCCTCGTTCTGTCGTCTCTGTGTCCGATCCAGCACGGCCAGAGCGGTGCTGAAAGATCAGGGCTAACGCCAGACCTTGATGCAGAGTAGGAGAGAAGGGGGAGAGGGAGGCACGGGGTGAAAGGAGACTGTGTGGAACCAGAAAGATTGAACAGCAAAGAAATTACTCACAACATCCTGCCAGATTTATTTTTCATTCTGTGGGATTTTATTCATAGTTGGGTTGTGTTTTTTTGTATATTTTCGTCTGATCGAATCCTGACGACCTCGCATGAGGAGCTGACGAACAAAGCAACATCGAGACAAACCGTTTTCTCTTAAAAACTTCCTTTTAGTTTTACAGATTCAGCTCAGTTGTTCATGTCTCATTTCACCAGCTGCTGCTCCACTTCTCAAGTTGCTAAAGTCGGCGTTGCTTTCATTCAATTGGCTGTTGGCTTTGAACGCAGAGCAGATTATCCCGTTGCCTTGGCTACAGCAAACAGGAAATGCCCCAAGGCAGGTAATGCTTCAGGCTTGCCCCAGTGTACTGTTTGTCGCTCGCGGGGAAAACTTGGCTCTTTATTGTTGCCTCATCTTTCCATCTGCTCCTACAATGGCTCCTCTTTATAGAGCGACCGGAGCAGCCGAGGAGCTGAGCCATAAACGTTGCCTGGATAAAGGTGCTTTGTCCAGAACAGCCCCTGAAATCCAAGGTCAACCCCAAACGCCTTATCTGCAGCTTCTTGGGTTAGGTGTTTATAATGCCTTCACAACAAAATCATCCAAGGGAACAGTGCTGCTTTGTGAAAAAACCCTTTTTTCACCTGTTTTCTAAAAGCATATTATACTGAATCACTTTGATCACAGAATATCAGCAGATGTCCCTCTATTGTCAGCCGTCATGGGAGACTTTTTTCTCTTTCTTCACAGGTTCCTCTTCACTGCATATGCCCAGCTTGGAGAAATCAGTACTGAAATGTACTTCTCCTTTCCTTAATCCCCCCCTCTGTGAAGGTGCAGGTCGTGCTTTTGTAGAGTCCCTTTGATGGGGTCTTATGGCTATTGAGTTCCTCTGCAAGAACTCTGGCCTTTAAGCAGCTTGAGCAGTTTTTTTTTCTGTAGCTCTTAAACTGTGGAGAGAGAAGTGAGGGGCCCAGCAGTGGGAGAGAATCAGATTTTCTTCATGCCCTCAGTACAGTCCATGTTCCCCTTAGTGCACCCCATCTGTCTGTGACAATAATGTTGACGAGGGCAGGTTCATGGTTTCTGGTATGTAAACGTTGCCACTGGGAACTGCACGTTATTCGTCAGAGCTCATATAAAATTCTGCTCTTTCCATGTCCTCTCCTTCTGCTTTTTCTCTTTGTGAATTTTGGAAATCATTGCAGATAGCAGGGCCAAACCACTCCACAGTATTGCATTTCTCTTCTGTTTTTCTTTCAGCGTGTTAATATCGCACAGCATTTTCAGTCAAACTGAGCAAAAAAAAAAAAAAAAAAAACAGTCTATACAAATCATAAACTTAATTAAATTCTTTATTGTAATGTGGCAACCCTTTTGGAATCTGACTCTTACCAACCTTTGTTGCTGACATACCTTAAACATCTTAAGAAAACAATACTTTTAAACCACGTCACGCCAGATTCACTTACCTTACAGGAGTATTTATTTCTGCTTGAGGTTTAAAATGGACGAGGCTCATCTGAAGAAAAGTGGTGCAGCATAACAGCAATAGTAAAATTAGTCTGATGGCACTTGTCTGGAGTTTTTTTTTGGGGGGGGGGTTGTTTTTGCTCATGCTACCAGTGTTAAAATTTTAATGAGCTTAAATCGAACCTACACAACCTGATGAGGCAGATTATCCTCAGGTTTTAGGCATTCGGCTCATAATACACAGCAGTAATTTTGTTCAAGCTCCAGCTTAGTTTTTTTCTTCCCCCTCGTAAATAACAGAGATCTGTCTGTTGAAAAGTGAAGATGCCATTTCCACTGGGATTTAAGAAATAAAGAACCCTGTTATTTCTTTCACTAACTATTGAACTTGATACATGCACCACAGCTCTATATAGCTTAATTAAAAAGGTTTTAAAAAAGAACAAATGTTGTCTTGAAGGCCTCTAAAAATGTCCACATGTACAGTCGAGCTATTTGTCCATTTTCTCATTTTATTAGAAAACCCCAACCATTAAGAAATTCTACTTGACACAACAATGGATTGAACAAAAAATATATTGAAATTCTTTTTTGTTTGTTTGCCACATTTTATCCTTTGACTCTATATGTCCTCAGAGAATTACAGTAAATCTAAGTTGTCTAACTTTCCAATAATATCTGATCAAATTATATGAATAAAAAAAAACAAATGTGTGTTTTGTGGCTTTGTAACTGAATTATATATGATTATAAATGCGGCAACTGGAGATTTTAGATGTTCAGACTGAAATTCCAGCTGTAAACTTGGCTCCAACCGATACACAACTCACCAGATACTTTCCAGTTCTTGCACCTCAGACGACAGATCTGGTCAGGATAACTAAACTGTGATACTAAGATGGGATAAACAGTGTAACTAATGTAACTAATGTGATTATATGTTCATTTTATAAGTCATTTTTCATGCAAAAATGTAATGACATCTACTTTTCTGTCATTGGTAATGACGTTTTCTTTTCACTGAACTTTTTTATTATTATTATTTAAGCAGTAGTATAAATAACTTATATTTGGTAAAGTGGTTTGAGTGAAATTAAGTGTCCAATGTTTCACACAAATTCTCCATAAATGTGTCAGATGTTCGTACAGATGCAGGTCAGTATTAATTAGAAAATCCATTAGACTCTTTTTTTTTTTTTTTTTTTTTTTTTTTTAACTCTGCTGTACTGCGGTGAGGGGCTCTTTGTCCCCCTCACATGGCCAGAGGCAGAAATGAAATCCCAGAAATATCTGTAAATATAACTATTCATTTGATTATAATCTTAAAATAAGCAATTTAGGTATTAAACTCATATTACTTTTTGCATACCCTTTCATTAGTCACTACTTTGCTGTGCATTGTGGAGACACACTGAATATGGGTTCATCCTCCTCATCATTCAGCACTTCCCTGCCTGCTTCTCTGCTCCCCCTGCTGGCCATTAATAATACTGCTGCAGTTCCCTTACCCCCCCCCCCCCCCCCCCCCCCCCCCCCCCCCCCCCGTAAGCACCCCCTACCCCCCTGTCTGCTTCACTCTGGGACATTACCATTTGGTGAGACTGACTGGCTTTGGTGAAGAAGATGATGGGGGTCCGGTAGGGGGTACTCCTCCGCTCGGCGTTCCCTTTTAGAATTGCCTAGGCTGCTGGATCTCTTTGTTATCACTGAACACCCACGTGTCGTTGCTGGAGAAACGGGAGATTGGCACAATCTCTGGATCTGCATAGATAAGCTTGGCAAGTTGGGCCTTTGACCTTGCAGGAAATTGAGAAGCACCCTGTATGATGAATAAATGTTCAGCCAATGCCACGGGTTATGTAATGCAAGGTTAATCTGACTTCAGGTAGAACTGATTATCTAGTGATTTTTGATGGCATGGAGAGTATGGATGTTTTAATGGGGCTTTAAATCAGTTTTTCAGTAAAGTAAGGGCTGCTCAAAAGCCTCAATGACACGCAGCAGTACATTCATCTTGACAGCAGGTGTCACCACCAAGCAAACTAAAGCTACTGGAAGGGGCCAGTCTTTAAACTGATTTTAGTATTGAGAGCTCTGAAGGTAGTTTGATGGACAAATGTTTAGGTTTTTCTATCATCTCTCCTTTTCTGACTTGTCAATTTGTAATTCTAAATTTTCAACCTGATAATGAAGTATTTGATCAAACAAAACATGCTTGGGTTTTGTTAAAATGACTTTTAAAGGTCATGACCTTTGAACTAAAAGGTAGCATAGTGAACTGTTCTCTTTACCTTTGTTTTCACCTTTGACATCACAGACTTCACTTAATGTAAAGACCTGCCACGTTGAGAGTCTCATGTGTTTCTTTAGCACAGGACTTCTTACCTTCCTGTACCAATAAACCACATTCCAGGGATGTGAAGGACCAAAGACCCACGGCACTGACTTCACACATCTTGACAACCCTGAAGAAACTCATCCTGGAACAGCATTTATAGTCATGGTCAGTCCATTTCTGGATCCTTTACAAAAAAAACCTAGTGACCCAGTCTAAGAGTTGAGGACACCATCGTCTGCGAGGGTCATATTTTTGCCCATTGTCAGCGCATTGAACTTCATCCGGCATGGAGGAGAAGCTGACAGCGAAGCAGGTGGTGTCCCCTTGTTTAGTACCTAACAGGCCAACCACAGTATTTGTCTGGAAGGATGATCAGCAGTACTCGAGCCCTACAATAGACTGTACTCTCTCCTTCTTATTCACCTACTACACCACAACCCTCTAAAACTACCATGTGTAGAAGCTTTAGAAGAACTCTGCAGTACCTGGCTTTATCAGAGAGGGTGATGAGGGGGAGAACAGGTATGTGGTGGACAACTTTGTCACCTAGCATGTAGGCGTATTTAGATACAAATATCTTGATGAACACACTAATATTAAACTAGATTGGACAAAGACCACCGATGTCACCCACAGGGACAGCCAAAGCCACCCCCTCTATTTTCTGAAGTGGCCAAAGCCTTTCGACATGTGGAATGATGCTGAGGACTTTAGTGAGTCTGTGTTAGCCAGTCTATCCTTCACTGTTTCATGTGATGTACATAGAAGTGTACACATTGTATGCGTTCATATCAAACAACCATTTTCACTCCTTAGCATGTTGCTACGGCTTGTTAATTCATTTCTATTTTTACTTCTTTGTATCTCTTATGGAGCACTGTCACCTAAGAATTTCCCCTTGGGGATATTAATAAAACATTTCTGAATCTGAATGATAGATTAACCTTTTGGAGGATAGTTCCTTCCTCTTCCTGGTTCAAGACTTTGTTGGGTTTTTTTTTCTTTTCACACCGGCTAAACAGTGGAAGAGGAAACAATAACAGTGACAATTTGCCATGATGTGCCACAAAGCCGAGTCCCCTTTGAATCCGCCCCACTTCACCTCCTTTGTCATTCAAATAACCTCATGAATATTTCACTCCTCCGATCTGACGGCTGGAGGAGAGTGAGGGTTTGGGGTAGGAGCAGACTTGAAAGAGTCATAATCTTTATTGTGGTGTGTTTTTTACTCGGTGTAATGACCTGTGAGTGGACCGAAGCTTGTGCTTGTGACATTGGAGCATGGCACAATTTAAAGATCACAGCCCAAAAGAACATTCAGTGTGTGTGTAATTCACTTGTCTTTTCTTCATTCCTTCTGTCCTTGAGGAGATTATATGTATTTTTTTTTAACCTTTTAAGAGGGTCTCGGCATTGTGCATTTGGTAACTTTTCAGAAAGCAGCCTGTAAGAAAAAGCAGCAGAAATTATTTGTGTCAAGTTACACAGTCACCTTCCTGTGCTGGCTGGCCTGTTTGTTTGTCATTACACTGTAGCCAAAGCCAGAATGTAGCCCCTGGGCCGACAACTGGGTGAAAGGTAAAAAGCTAATGATTCAAATAGAGGAAATGTTTGTAACCTAGGAATGGACCTCTGCAAGAGAAACACAGGAAATGAAGGTGCTCTTGACGTGGCCTTTTCCTTTAGTTAAGTGGATTCAAAGCACATTTTCTTGCCAGCTGTGATCTACAAGACGAGTAAAAATCCCCCGACTCAAGAGGCTTTATCACCATAATCTTTGCATCATAACTCCATCGTATGTAGTGATTGATGTGTGTACAGATGTGTTAATGATATGCGGTGTGGCCCCTTTAAGAGCCTTATTTCCTTTTTTGAGAATGAGCCCAGACCCAGAGCTGTGTGTGTGTGCGCTGACCGTGGCCTCTGGGTTGGTCATCGGCGGGGAAGCTGTAGTGCAGAATGGCTGACTGACTCTAACCTCCTCAGCCCCCGTTTAGACCAAGCAGCAGCCTCGCCGCGCCGCATGCCCTTATCAACCAATGGAATGCAACAGCTGTGTGGGGGAGCTTAAGGGTGGGCTGGCTGAAACCCCCTTGCCAGACCCCCGCATGGTTCCCCCCCCCCCCCCCCCTTCTGCCTCCCCTCCACCTCCAAGCAAGCAAGCGACTCCTGAAAGGCAGCTCAACTAAAAAGTGAGCTAGACACAGTGAGAGACTCGGCAGGGCTGCTGCACATTCAAAATAGAGGGAGAGGGAGGGAAGAGAGAGAGAAGGAGAGTGAGGGACAGACAGTGCTGAAAAGGAGAGCACAAAGAGAAGGAAAGTGGAGCAGGGGAGGGGAACAGGAGGCTGGGTGAAGGGAGAGGGAAAGACAAAAGAAGGAGAGGGGAGACATAGCAGGGTGAACGGTGGGGACTGAGCAAATGGCTACGGAGGAGACGGCGGGGGGAGCCAGGAAAGCCACCAAGAGCAAACTGTTTGAGTTCCTGGTCCATGGAGTGGTGAGTGGCGCTGTCCGTCATTCCTGTGAAGGGTGCTGGGCTCTGGCATGCATCTGCGTGTGCGTCTGTGTCTGTGTGTGTTTGTGTGTGTGCATGAGTCGGCGCAGCAGCGGCGGTCTGTGTGTGAGAGATAGCTGGGTAAAGCTGGCCATGTGAAGGTTATTTCCAGCCCCCTGGATCCCAGCCTGCCAGGAGATGGCTGGAGAGAGCAAGAAGTGGAGCAGCGTGGATGGATGGGGCTGAGCGGGAGAAGGATGTGGAGCACAGGATTTGAACACATCCACTCAGAAAGCTGGATAATTGTGGAAAGAGAAGCTCAGCAGCAAAAAAAAAAAAAGCAGCCAGCTCCCCCTTTGGCTAACAGAGGAGCACACTGAGCATGCTTCCCTGGGAGTCACAGACAGAGAGGGGAAATGACGAGTCCACTGAAAACAAGTCAGAGTAGCCTTCCAGGCTGCATGCTTTTTGGTTGATGGAAGGATTTGAACCTGTAAGGTCAGGAGACGAGAGGATGTAGTATCGTAGATGGAGCATGGAGCCGCGGCAGGCTGTCAATCCTGGAAAACGTGCAGAACAATTAGCTCATTCATGTGAAGCTAGCACGAAATGTCAAGCCAAGTGTTGCTGCTGGTTAAAGGTTAGGAAACTATTACCATAACCCTCACAGCAGCCCAGTAACGGCAGCACATGGAGTAGAGAGGGGTTTGTTTTGGTGAAAAGCATGCAAATCTTCATCTGTGTCCCTTCACTGCTGGAACTTCAGCACATTTAATTGTGTCAATAAACTGGTAATTTCTGGCAGTGTTGAAGCCATGCGCTTGTGACCTTTTATTCACATTAGTTGAATATTTCTCAGTAAAGTCAGATATATTTGTAACCTCTTTATTACTATATCTGCCAGTTTGTGGTTGCATAAATTGATCTGTCATTACCCCAAAAAAAGGTCAAAGTGAAACCTTCAGATGTCTTAATTTAAACAGAAAAAGAAGACATGCATTGTTCAATATTTATGGCAAAAAAAAGCTTTTCTAACTGGGCAAAATAAAATTAGAAATAAAAACATTTTTGATTTTAAATTTATTACAACCAAACAATTCTTATTAACTGCTGATATGGACCTATGTGTCTGGAATAAAGAATAAAGTATTAACTATTAAATTTGCCAATACTTATTCTATTAGTGATCTATTTGACAGACCGTTTCAGATAAAACATGTTTTCCTTTTACCCACCATATGTCCAAATAAAAAAGATAAAAAGTCGCAGGAAATAAGAGGAAATATATTCAAAGAGAAGCATAAAATGAAATATTTAACAACTTAATTCTAAAAAAAAATGAGACAAACATGGTGTAAAGGTTAAAATATAAGTTACAATAATTCTAAATCATAAATCAATCATATTTATAATCATCTGGCAGCAACTTGAAAGGGTTCAGGCTCATGAACACATTTGATGTCTCAATTTACAGGTTTAAGAATATTCTTCTAATAAATGTGATTACATTGACTTTTATTCCAGTTTGAACACTTTTGATGATGACATTAGCAGGCGAAAGACATTTTATTGTATAATTTGTATTGTTAAATAGTAATTTTAAGTTTTAATTTGCGCAAACATTGAAGAAGCTCTCACAAAATCCCCGAGTTTGACAACCCTAAACTCTCATTCACTCTCATTCAAATTGAAAGGGAGTGAAACAATCATTATGAATATTAGTTATGCATCTTTTTGAATATTTATGATATGTGAATAACATCATTTTAAGTACAAGGTCTCTGATTGTAGCCCCTCAATTGTGACAATGTGCTGATTTCTATCCTGGATTATTAAATATTTCTAGTTAAAAAGTTTTAAATGACTGTGGTTTTCCTCTTATTGCGACCTCTACACTAATCAAACATCATGTCAAAAAGACGAGATAGCATGAGCTTGTCAAATCATAAAATCCCACGATTTGTCCGACTGGGTTCTGGTTTTAGATGTAACTCTGTTTTAATCAGTGTTGATGCAGGGCGTGGTGACACCGGTTAGATTTATACACCGCAACACGATGAGGTGTTGTCTATATGACAGGAGCGGTCATTACAGGGGCTTCAGTGCCAAATCCCCGCGCTCAGAGACACACTTAGGAAACAATGGCCCAGGTGATTGATGAGCCAGATGAGTGTGTCCTCTCAACAGACCAATTAACCTTGATGAGGCTCTGGTTGCTCCAAGCCAAATATTTCCCTCTGCTTATTTTCTCTCTCATGCCTGCTTCTCCCCTCTGTCTTCCCTTCCCTCCCCCCCCCCTGCTCCTCCGTTTGAAGATGGAAAAGTCTTGATGTAATAGTTGTGGCAGGTTTTTTTGGTGTGTGTGTGTGTGTGTGTGTGTGTGTGTGTGCTGCAGAAAGGAGAAATATTTATACTATGGGGTATGGGGGTGATTTGGTGCAGTTTATTAGCTTGCGGCAAGCAGTGACGTTTTCTTTCCTTTCACAGGCGAGTCGAGCAAAAAAGAATGTTTTTTGATGCAGAAAACACATTTTTATATGGTTCACATACATAAAGCACATATAGAAACACAGAGCACATAGTTGCAGCTTCTGAAGGTCGTAGTGTTCCAGCCTCCCAGCAGCAGCACTTGGCTGAGCTCTGGCTCGAGGACTGATGGGTAGGCTGAGGTTTCTTCCTTCGTTTCCCTCATTATCTGCCTTACCTGCCCCCAGCTGCCTCCTGGTTGTGTGTGTGTGTGTGTGCATGTATGTGGAGGTCGGCGAGGGCCACAGTGAAGGGAAAAGTCTTCCAGCACTCTCCGTGGGAAACCCTGATAAGCCAAAACATAAAATGACACAATGTAGACACGTCACCTGAAACATTGATCAATGATACTTTAAACAAAAGCTTCCTTGTGATTATTAAGTGAAGATCTTTAATATTGGTCAGTTTCATGGTTTGAGCGGACTCCACTGGTCATCTTTGGCTTTATTGGTTTTTTTTTCTTTCATAAAAGAATGAGGTGTAACTTGACAAAACATTTTACTGGATGCAGAAATTTTCCATCCAATGCTATAAGGATCAAAATGTATTGTTAGCGCTCTAAAGAATCTGTGAAATTAGGTTTTTTTTTCAATAATTTTTTGAGATATATTAAATAAAGATGGTATTAGTTCTCTTGTCTGCATGGATGTAGCCCAGTCTCACCAGAAAACACGCGATAGATGTGTTTGTCAACACGATGTGAGATTGTTACGTGTCCTGGGTTGTTGTTGGTCATGAGGGGTATTGTGACCCATTTAAAATGCATTTTTATAACATATAGACTTAAACAAATATTTCTAATGACAGGCAGATCTTTTTAACTCCCACTCCTAATCATAAATGGATGGGAGTGAATTAGAAAAGTAAGGAATGGCTAATTAGAGGGGAAGAAGAAAAGTATGACTTTGGAGAATATTGTCTTGAACTTGTGATCTGTCACAATCAGTGGATTAGCATTTCCCTCCCCTCTTTCCTCGTGTTTGTGGCCAAACGAACTTTATTAAGATGTGGAAATTGGGCATCGCTACGTAAGACTAAGTCGAGTTACAGAATGTTGAGGAAGAGACAAAGCTAAACTTGAGCTGCGTTTGGTAAGTTACAGAAGATTTAAATAACTATTTAGGAGGGAGGGAAATGTACTCCTCATCTGCTGTAGTAAAGGGATAGCTCAAAATAAGCAAAGTCAACAAAAAAAGGAACTAGAAAAGCATTCAGTGCAGACATCTGCTAAGCAGCTCATTTCCACCCATCCCATGATTTCCACCCTCTGTTATAGTCCTATATTCATTTTATATCCATACACTGTTAGATTCTTAGATTCACTGCTAATGAATATGCAGTGTCTTTGCTATATTATGATGTTTGTTTCATGTTTATATCTTAATTTCTACTCATGCAGTAATAAAAATTCCAAAGATCTCTTATCCTGTTCTGGATCGTAGTATTATGGGCATCCTCATCTGTCTGTGATATCTTGTAAAATCTATTGGGAACTTTATCTCTATCTTTTGGCCAAGCATCCTGACCATTTACTGTAGAGTTAAATGCATGAATTAATTAACTTTATTAATATCACAGTGGAGAAATATGTACTGAAAACGTCCCTATCTTGCAATGATGAAGAATACATTAAAAAAAAAAAAAAAAAAAAACTGAATACAGGTGGTGATTCAAAATCACCCCCAAAATTGACTAAAATCTAATATAGACCAAGACCCTTTCGAAAAACTAAGATCATAATAATCCGTTAAGTCATTTTGAGTAAAGTTGCTAGCAGACAGACAGACAAATACAGACTGGCAAAAAACAAAAGGTCATAAACAATGTTTTAAAAATGGCAGATGAGTACATAAAACAGGTTTATAAAAAATTTATATAAATTTTGAATAAAAGGTGCTAAATGTGTGTTTAAGTATGCAAGAAAAACAAACAACCAAACCTCCAAAACAGAAGTATTAATGTAAATGACAGAAAAAACGCTAGTTCTTTAACATTTCCTAACTAGTTTGTGCTCTCACTCCTTCACTTCCAGTTTTGTTAAATAGAGAATGATGTCCATTAATATAGAGTGAAATAGATGAAGAAGGTGATGCTTTATGCTTTTTGGCAGAACTGTGACTGATAAGCGTGTGCACCTTACTCCTAATGTCTGATTTTCATTCATTCATTCATTCATTCATTCATTCATTATCCTAACTGCTTAGTTCGATGAAGGGTCACGGGGAAGCTGGAGATTATCCCAGCAGTCTTTGGTCGAAAGGCGGGGTACACCCTGGACTCACCAGCCCATCCCAGTAATATCTGATTTTAAAATAAGCACAAAATAATAAAAACAATAAATACGAGATGTGAAACAAAACTGAGTAATGTTTATATGTCTGATTTTTAATAACCTGACTGGTGATGTATAAGTTATAACATGAAAAACTATTAAATGACATTTGGCCCTTCTTATAAGCAGAGGTGGATATGTATGGTTGAAAAATGGATTTCTAATATAAAGATATATTAGTCAGAAAACACAGATAGTTGGTATACACTGAAAAGCCAGATCGAAGGCTTCTGCCTCCCCCTGCCTCATTTGAAGGTTACCTTTGACTAGAGCTGCGATGCCTGTTGGATTAATTAATCTGAATCTGATTAATTGCTTCCCTCTTTTAGAAAAAAGTCTAATATGAGCTTCTTTTTTTTTTTAAACTCTTCTTTTTTTTTTTTTTTTTTAAAAAGGAAAACATATCTTCTAATTAGATAAATAAAAATTTCAGACATTTATTTAACAGTTTAATATCATATTATGAACAAAATTGTTATTTAAAATGTAAAAGGAGGTAATTAATTTATTAGTCAGCATCACAATAACTTCTACATGAACATGCATAGGATGAAAATCTGGAAGAAATCTTTAAATGAAACTATGACTGAAGACAGAAATGCTCATTTTCTTGAATAAACTGAATTTACCTTCCTGTGTAAAGCAAACATACTGCATGGCAACACACTGAAACACAAGCGAGGTCATTTATATTTTTTTTACTTGACTGTGATTTGAAGATCTTCTGAAACAAGTCAGGGCACACTGAGGGAACCTCGCTCTCAGATTTCAGTGCTCTCATCGAAGCCTTTGTGGGACCATGTAACAACATTCAGATTCATCCAGTGTGTTTAGTACTGTTACTGTGTGGGTTAAGTTTGGCCTCTTCAAATCCCTCCAGCTTTCCCAGAGATGCCAACACACTTCTCAGATATCCGTCCACATGGCAGATTCGATTCCTGCCTGACTGGCTGGCAAAGCTCCGGGCAGAGTGTTGGAGCCAGTTCAGCAGGTCAGATTATAGAGTATGGCTCATTGTGTGTGTGTGTGTGTGTGTATGTGTGTGGATATACATTATCCAGCTATGGTTTTTCTCTGTTACTGTTATCAGGACGGCTCAAATTCTCCAGACTGGTCAGATGTCTGTTACTGTTGATCTTCGGTAGGAAATAGGAAAGCAAAGAGGTCTTTTAAGACTCCACAAGGCGACAACATTAGAGCAGGAGGAGGCGCGGACCATATGTTGTTTTATCCTCTCTGTTTGGAGACCCTCTCAGTTGCTGTGACCCCCCCCCCCCCCCCCCCCCTTAAAAATCCCCTCCCCCTCATCCAACAAACTTCAGGCCAGAGTGACAGCAACGCCTGCTCGGGCCTCTTGTCCCGTCATCGCTGTTCCGTCCATTTAAAAAGGCGCATATCTTGTCCATCATAGTTTATCTGATGCTATCATAGTTTGCTTTGAGAGAGCGAATGTTCATGTGAATACAAACGTGGTTTATTCGCCATTAAAGATTGAGTCTGCTCATCATCAGTTTTCTAGTGATTTTGTTTGCTCTCAATGTGTTTGTGGACAGTCTAAAGATCACTTTGGACATGTGTATGTACGTGCAGTAAATCACATTACGAGTGCTGAATGTTGGAAAAAAAGAAGCATATATGTTTGGATTATTCATTTGTCCTTTTTCCTCAACTTTTAGCCAGTTTTTATGTGTTGTAGCTGCAACTGCAGTGCAGAAGATCGGCACACAATGTTTATTTCGCTTAACAGCTAACTTTTTTTTTTTTGCCATGCAACTCCCATTTATTAACATTATCATTACTGCACAAATAATACCAAACAAACAATTAGGTGCTTAATAGATATGCATTTGTATTACTTTTGCTGTTTTTTCAATCTCCTCATTCCATTTTAAATGCCACATTGCAAACTCTATTGTGAGGATTAAATATAATGCTGTGTTGGTTATTTTAGATAATAGACAGGTGGCGAGGAACAGAGTCACAGCATATCTGAAAAGTGACAGGCAATTTCATATTTTTGGTTCAGTTCGTGCTCACATTGCAGGCTACGGTGGTTTTATTTACAGCACGGTTTATAACACAGAAACAAGAGCTTTTTTATTTAAAGTAACAATATTTATTGAAAAATAATTTCTTAACTAGTTTAGTAACTAGATTTAGTTAGTTAGAAGCAAAACCTTTCAATTCAGAAAAACATGATCTATTGTGTCATGCAAACTTAACATTAACATAAATTATGAAATTGAAATGCAGCAGAAGCTAACAGTGAATGGGTTCAGATATAATTAATGTACTGTGCATTCTGCTGTCCTGTGCATGTTTAGACCTTCAAAACATAAAATACAGAAATATACCTGGATTAGAGTTTGTAACTTAAGATTTGTCAAATTCTCACATCTGCCTTTGCTAGTAAATATATGTCATAGAAAATTATAGAAAAAATACATCATGTGAGTGTGATACCAAACAAGAGAAAGGAGCTGTATCGAATCTATGTCATTAAATTGTAATGTTCTTTTTTATGATGATAATTGAAGAATTAACCGCTTAACACATTAATCTATTGACAATTATAAAAAAAAAAAACTAAAAAAAAAAAAAGGAAGAAATGAGGTGGAAAGAAAAAAATGCAGGAATAAAATACAATTAAATGTTAAATACATGAATAACAATGAATAAATTAAGAAAAGGGTTATCAGTTACAAATAAACAGATAAAAAATTACTTAGATAAATAAAAATTCAAAAGGTCCAGATGTGGTTTATTGCCTGTTTACAGCAGTAGGTGTGAAGGAGTTAAACAAAATGCTTAAAGCAGCTGTATTTTGTCATAGTATTATGAATGTCTGGTCCAGAAAACACACACACACACACACACACACACACACACACAAAGGTCACGTTCACAGCATGCACATAACTCTCTGGAGACACTCCCAACATTTTACAAATTTAAAACTTATCATTTTGCCTCTTCACAGCTGTCTTTGGTCGTCCACAGTGGTGATGAAGTTTGAATCGCTGTCCATTGTTCAGTGAACTACAGAGCGTCGCTTGTAAAGGAAGTCAATCAGAACAGCAGGTGGTGGCTTTAGATAGTCTGCTGTTTTTCCCTCCATTGTAATTTTTCAGGCTTTGCATTGTGCATGATTTTACTAACTCAAATTGAAATGTCATGCAGCAAATTTAGTATTAAGAGGGGTTTTGGGAAGCAGCTGCAGTAGCAGTGGCATTAAATGTACAAATATATTAAAACACTTTTTTTGTTAGTTTTTAAAATGTAGCATTCATTTTCATATCAGAAGCTAATCACAAAACCAGTTATTGACAGGAGGTGACAGAAACTGTAAAAATTCAGCGACTGATTATCATTGAAAAGAATTGTGGATTAAAGAACCTTGAAAAAGGAATCGAGGAAGTTTGTGAAGCAGAAATGGGAAACATGTCCCTTCCATGTCCAGTTATAGCTGTTGACCGTCTTGCTTCCCAAATGTTTAGAACAGAAGAGCTAATGCAACACAGCAGTAATATTTTAATTTTCTTATAAGTCCTGCTTCTCTTAGTCCTGCTTTTAATGAAGATATCAGATCAGAATATTGCTGAAAGCATTTTTTAAAGCGGGACTTTAATCACAGAGAAGTAGAGGATCAGATTTCCTCCGTTCTTCAAGTTAAAATGATTTTAATTAGAGGATCCTCAGTATGTTTTGCTGTAGTCCCTCAGAAACAGTGGGAGGTCGGCTGTTTTGGATGGAGTCATGCATTTTTCTTTCTTCCACAAAAACCAATGCTTTCTTTTAGACAATAAACCAAGGCGGGAGGCAGCTGTTGCCATGTGAGTGACAAGAACAGGTGAGATTCCACCCAGTTGTTCCCAGGCGTCAGGAAGGGAGTGTAGTGCCAGTGTTTGCATTACTCTCTAGGAGGTGTGTGTGTGTTTGAGTGTGTGTTTGAGAGAGTTTGAATGCCGTTTGTAAACCTGAGTTTTGTTTTAGAGTTCAAAAGAAAGCAAGACAAAAGCAAGACGTCTGCGATTGTTCTCCGTACAGTTTCTTCTTCTAGCAAAGTATTCAAACATGACAGATCGCTGCTCTAAATGCCGTGTGTACGACTGCAACAATATTCCTCGCACCCACGCCAACAATTTTCCTTTTATGGCTGAAAAGTTGCCCATTTCATGTCGCTCTAACAAGAACAAGTTCCAGTTTAATCCTCATGCTTGTGACCCAAGATGTAAACATTTTAACAGAGAAATCATGTAAACTGATGTCACAAACTTGTGCAAAGCCACCATTTGATGACTATAAGATAAGATGGCGAAAGGTAGAAATTGTGGGAAGTTTTGGGCATATTGATGAGCCCAGCTGTAAAAGCCGAATTTTTTTTTTTTTTCTTCGTTTCTTGATCTGACGTTTCCTTAGTGTTTATTTTTGGAAACACCGAGTTGTGGTGATAATAAACCAGATAAAACAAAAAATCTTTTTTTTTTTCTTTGTTAAGTATACATGAACTCTCTTTTTCTGCTTTCCCAACAGCGTCCTGGCATGCCGTCTGGAGCGAGGATGCCCCACCAGGGTGCTCCCATGGGGCCCCCTGGTCCCCCATACGGTGGGAGTCCGGCAGTGCGACCCGGCCTGCCCTCCCCGGTGATGGAGACCAGTCGTAAAAGGCCTGCCCCCTCCCAACAGGTCCAGCAGCAGCAGCAGCAGCAGCAACAGCAGCAGCAGCAGCAGGCCGTCCAGAACCGCGCCAGGAAGTGAGTCTGAATCCAGTCCACGTTCTGCTCCAACCAAAAACACAGCATGTCTGCACCGCTTAACATGTCTGCTTTGTGATGTACAAGTGCAAAAAGAGAACTAAAACAGTGACTGCACCCTCCATCAGCCATTTTTAGTCCTGACTAATCACTGTACCAGATTTCTTCTTCTTTTATTTTTGGTCAAGGGTGGTTTTGGTGAATATGACCCCTAGCAAGCAGTTGGAACTGCATCAGGTTGTTCAGACAGTTTGGCCCGCTTGGGTAAAATGCAGTGTGAAAGCAAACCAAAGAACACAAAGGTGTGAAATCTTGGGTACAGGATCATAACATCTCCACCTTAAAGACATAAACTAGAAGGTTTATGAGCAAAATAAATTGAGGGTGATGAACAGATACCCACGCTGGCCAACTAAGCCTTAGATAAGGTACAGGTGAAAAAGCTGACTGCACTCTTTTTTAATCTCAAGATGGTACTTTTGCACAGGTAATGCCCACCACATGGTGATGAATTGAAAGGAGAGCCAAAACCACAGTGGGGTTATGGTCTATGTACCAACAAGCCACACTTCACTGTGTTGGAGTTCCATTAAACAAGCTAGAGTTTCTTTCTCAATAGTGGAAGAGTTAAGGTATTGTCAGCTAAACTTCAGGGAGACGTAACAACCAGAATAATCCGCTCCATCATTACCTTCCTGCAGCACGACAGCACCAGCTCCCGCAGCATTGCTATCAAGCCTGAGTTTGAAAGCCTGAGTCAGGTCTAGAGCAAAGAGTACAGACGCATGACTCAACCATGGTTTCACATTTTCAAAGACACGTTGAGGTCTCAGGAGTGCACAAGAAATGTGGTTTTGGACTGAGTAAGCTGGTTAGTGGGAAAACAACAGTGTTAGAAATGTCTATAATAGCTAGCCATTCAGAGAAAGCAGGGCAGGGCCTTTCTGGTTGAAGGAGCTGTAAAAGCAGTGATAGCAATGACTTTTGCTTCATCGAGGTGCATTTTTCTCTGACCCATTTGTCTACTTAAGTGGGTGACTGTAACCTTTTGAAAGTCACACATGGATAGATTTAAAGTAAACGAAGCTTCTGCAAGTCATGTGGACACTTGTTTGAGGATTGCTGAATGTTTATCTCGTGAGGAGGGGATAGACGGTGATTCCATTTGAGTATTCGCTGCAGTCAGACGTCCACAGAAAAGAACATGAACAAGGTTTTGAAATATGGTAACTGCATTGCACATACTACAAGCCGTGACCATGTGCTGTAAGAGATGATCTGGACTAACAGATGTGGAGCTTTCTGAAGCCCGTTCAGGAAGAACCTTCGAGTTTCCCCATAAGCAAGTCCAACTTTTATATACAGGGCATAAACCAATCACACCCTCACAGCCTTCATCGTAAGGCAGAGGGTAGGAATCAGTAATCATAATAGTATTAACTTTACAGAAGTCCGCTTTAAAACAAAGAGAAGCAACAGGTTTCAGTCAAGACCACTCTTATAATCACAGACGAGGAACTACAGAGCCACTCCATTCATCCTATCACCTGTTAGCAACCACACAAATTTAGAATATCCAAAACAAACCCACACACAGGTATGTGGCTGTAACTTCTCTGTACTGGTATGGATAAAAACGTGTCACGTTTGCTATATTGTACAATAAGGGATGATAAGTGCAACCTTACAAATTCCTTATTTTATATATAAATATAAATTAGAAAAAAACTAATAAGGCAAAAATATAATTTACAATTTTTCTGAAATGATTAGTAGCTTAAATAGTATGTTTGAACAGCATGTAATGATTAATAGGTTGTTACTGAATAATCTTTAGTCTGTTTTCCAATGTCTGCCTAGATGAGTTTTTAGTAAGATGCAACTATCAATGTGATTAATAATAAAGCCAAGTGCCCATCTGTCTGGGAGGTGATAGGATAAGGAAATATTCTGTTGTAATTTTTTGTGGTAGTTATTGCTATATGAGTTTTTATGAAGAAAAAAACATATATTCACCATTTAATGCTATTTAAATAGTGGAGATTGTTGCCTTTTTCTTTCATGTTATAATGATTGAATGTTGTTTTTTAATTGTGATTTTTGGTCACATGCGACATAAAATTTCATGATTTGGTTTGAAGTATTCAAATTTGACCAATTCTAAAAAAAGGATAAATAAAAGAATAAGAGCGAGAGAATAGACATGGACAGTGGATCTGCAATGTGCGTATTTTTCATAACATCCTTTTTGACAGTCTCCTAAATCAGATCTGAAAAATCACACTGATGTGAAGTGAAACTATAACCTTTGTGTGTCTCTCTTCAGCTGCCATTTCTACTTTTCTTTCCACTTTTCCTGCCTTCACATCGCCTCTCAACCACTTCTTGCATCTCTTGCCTTGCTCACTGCTTTGCTCTTCCACTCTTCCCATCACTGCCATGCCTGACTGTTTGAACTATGCATCTTCTGCGTGATTTTAGTCTTAATTTCCATCACAGCAGACATGTGGCCTCCACACAGCTATCTGCAAATGCCCATGCTCTAGCTCATTGTTACGCTATCCCCATCCCAGACACATAAACACACACAGGCAGGGAGTAGCTGGATGTCTATAAGGAGACAAGTGTGTGGCAGGTATGGTCATTAGGGAGGCGATCGATATGCACACTCAGTGGACCTCTCTGTTTCATTCTCTTACTATCTGCAGCACGATTGATCCACTTACAATTAAGCTGGCTTGTCGAACAGGTCAGAGGAAATGTTGTCTTGCGTCGGGGGCTCAACCCCCAGAGCAGCCCGTCTGGCTGCGGTGGCTCTGATCGATGATCCAGGGTGACCCATCCAGGTGTCTGCCTCGTTTGCTCTCTGTCTCTTTGTGAGACCGTGTGTCCTCTGGCAAACAGGTTGCTGCTTCAGTCGCTCCATCCAGCTCAGAGCCCCACGCTGCTGCCAGCTGAGGGCGGGCCACCTGTGTTTGCAGTGTCATTGAGACCTTATGGTCCCAGCTACTCTCTGCAGAGCAAACGCTGTCCTATACGCAAGCAGCCACTATAAATAGCAAAACATTCCGGTTTGCTTTGCATAAAGTGGCATAAATATTTAACCTGGTGTCCTAGAAAGTCCCTCGTAAGCTTTTTGAAAAACATAATAATATTTGTACTAGATTTTAATGAGTGATAATTGTGCCTTGTGTCAGGGAAAAGACAAAAAAAAAAAGACTAAATGGGCTTTAGAAATTTATTCATTTGCAAAGGTGGTGCCAAGCAGAAATGATTGTCTTCACACCAGTTTTTTTCATTACTGTTTAATTAAACTTAAACAATTAATTACTTGTCACATCTTGGCTTGTGTCTTTGTCTCAGAAAGGTTGAGAATGAAATATTCAAATGATTGTATTTTTAAAAGCAATTGAGGATATTGCAGATGCTGTCAGTAAAAAAAAAAAGTCACGTCACGTGAGGTTAATGAGGTGAAAGAATGTGGTTCTTATCAATAATTTCTTGAATGAATTTAACCTTTTGTTTTCCTCAGAACTGCTCCAATACACAGTAATCATTTTTTAAAATATGGATGCTTATTATGATATGGTGATTCTGAACTAAGCCTGGTGAAACATTGTCGATCTCTTAAATTTGTTGGTTCTTGAAATATTTATGAACCTCATATAAAAATTTAGGTCTACAGGAAAACATGTACTTCCCTCGATGTTTGTGCATTTTATTTTTACTGTTGAATACAAGTTTAGTCACAGAATATCAATGTTCTTTGTTATGAAATGTATTCCTTTATTTGTAGAGAAACTCTGTACCTCCTTCTAAATGTATTCTTACATTTACAAGTTATTTTTAAACTTTTTTCAAGCATAAATAAGTAATAAGTCAAATAATACCTGTATTTAAATTTGAATTAGCCTGTTTTTTTTGCAAATATTGAACAAAATATCCAAGAGTTCTCATCAGTCTGCCTGCATATCAAGTTTTCCAAAGATTCCACAGTCATATATATACGCCATTTAATGTTTTCTTTTTTCTTTTTGCCCATCAGTTCTCCTAAACTGTGTCCAAAACCAGCGTTTTAGTTGCTTTCTGTGATCTGGCACATCATCTGAATGTTCTTTGTAGTCCAGCTTCAGCCAAAAACATTTTGGTTATATTCTTAGTATTTTATCAGCCATGAAAACCTGAAGTGCCGTTTTTGCAACCGATTTCAGTTTCTGTCCTGTAAAAACTAAAGGATTTATTTATGTAAATGCAAATACCATCACTATATCTGATACGTTAGGACAATTAAGGTTGCAGGGGAACTCTGCACATTTTTAAACAAGTTTCTAAGAAGCCATGGTGCTGACTTGTCTGTTCATGAGTATTTTTTTCTGCAGTGATAATGCTTGGAGAAGTTTGTGATTTTATTAAATTATGCATGGTATATTCACCTGCACCATTACTGCATCAAACCAACATCAATATATGCAACACAGAGCCATCCTGAGCTGAAGCTGCTATGTAACCTCAGGGTGTCTAGATCCGTCAGGTTCAGTGTGTCCCTTATCAGTGTATTGTCTGTGTCAGTGTGTGAAGCATGATTGTTTTGGTTAGCTGAGAAACATTGTTGACTGAGTGTGTCCCTCAGATGAGCAGGATACCTCCCAGATCCTCTGCTGCACTTGTGTGCCTGCATTTACATAGTTACACACCCATCACAGTGCCTGGCCTTGTCTGAGTTGTAGAGTTTGCACCTACTAACAGACCCTTGAACTTAACACACATCCAACTCACACAAGCAGCCAAGACCACCAGGTGTTTCCCCGTTACATCAAACTTGCTGCCAGTGAGTGTGTGTCTCGCGACAACTCTAATCGGACAACCTTCAAATCCTCACCAATTCTTAGGAAGCCAGTTGGATTCCCCGGAGCCAATGAGATGCCGACGAGGCAGATGGACATGAGAGAGCCCCAATCAGATCCCACGCTCGGATCAAAGTAGGAGTTTATTCTGCTGCATGTCCATTTTTCTTTCGTTTGATGACTCTGGCCTATTAAAACTTTCAACTGAGTCCAGCATCCCCATGAATGAACTTTTTTTTTTTTTTGGCCCAAACATACATGCAGGCTAACAGGCCTCTTCTTAAAAACTGTAGTGGTGCATGCTTTGGGCTGGAGCATGGCATGATGGGAACAAATTTGTACAACTAGAGCAGAAAATATAGCAAAATTCAGTTTTAAGGCACAATACAAACTAGTTTAGTTTTTCCCTTTTGAGTCCTGGATCCTTCAGTTGTCCTTGCAGCGGGCTTGTTTCAGTATTTGGCATGCTGATGTAACGTAGTGCTTCATAGAGCATTGAAGTGCTCTGTGACAAAATATTTCCTCTACACTGCAAAAAAACAAACAAAATAAGATTTAAAAAAAAACAACACAATTTAGAAACATGAACATTTTTCTGTAGTGTCAGATTTGCAGTTGGGGTTGGATGATATGTATCGCCACTGTTGAGTGCAGAGTAGACTGTAGATCTTATAGTTACACAAGAGATGAATAAGAATAAATTTAGGTGCAGATTAATTTTTCTTCATTTCAGATAAAAATGAGTTAATATCCATTTATTTAAATCAGATTAATCATATCCTGGCAGTTTATATTTACTTTCAGCATAAGCGGTTTTCATGTTTGCATATAACTCTTAGCAAAAGGGTCCAGTGATGATACTACATAATGAACTGCTGGTTTTATTTACATGGGAACTAATTTAAATTCAAAGTTTATACTGTAAATCTTAAATTAAATAAATAGGTTGAAATAATCCTGATATGAGCTTTTCTAATTTGCTCTTTTTGCAGTGTAGTGCCACCTACTTGTTTTGTGTAATGGCGGTGCAGGATAAAACTACTTGCATGAACTGACATGGGGGGATGAACATGTAATAGGTGTTCACAGATGTTCATTAAAAAAAGACATTTCAGTCAATGGCACAAAGTTAGCACGGATTTTATTGTTTCAAGTCCCACTGGGGTAAGTATATGACAAACATGACAGACAAATGTTCACACTCACCAGTACATGCCTGGAATTTATGAATCAAATGCATCTTCCTTGATGAAAATATTAAAAGTCTCTGCATTCATGAAAAGCCTTTAAACACACATCTTGTTACCCTCTGAGTCACATAGCAGTGATTCTGCCTTGTGTGTGTGCATGAGTGTGGTGAATATGTCATGCAAAAGATGTGTGATGGGACACTTTTTTGGCTGTTAGAGGCTCTCATTCTCCAGGTGGACTGCTGCATCTCAGAGAACACACAAACACTGGAGTGCATAAGCGTACACACACACGCACATACACGCACACGCACAAACACAGCTGGGATGCTGGGGTGCTGGATATGGCCCAGCATTTTAGCAGATGGCCTGGGTGCTACGCTATCAGTCACCATAGTAACATGCTCCCTTTTTCCTCTTTCTCTCTGTCTTTCTCTCCCTGTCTCTAGTGCTAAGAGAAGGAAAATGGCAGACAAGATTCTTCCGCAAAGGGTGAGGCTGCATATTTTTACCTTTGTTGTTCTGTTTTTTTCTCTGTGTTTTTTTTATCTTTTGTGTGCAGAGCAGAAAAATCCTGGTTGTTTTTTTTTTTTTTCATGTTCGGGGTTCTTGGAAGACGCTGAGGGCCAGAAGATTATTTGTTATTTCCAAATGAGAAGAGAGAGATTGAGGAGTGCGATCAGAAGATTTTAGAGGTTTATTTAGGGTTTTATTCTGTTATTTGTTGACGGCTCACTGATTTAAATTCAGTCAGCGGGAAATAGCAGAGATGCAACCACAAATAGTACTGAAAGAGACAGAAGAATCACCATGTTGCCACAGGTGAGTCTGAACAGACTGAGATTGTGATTTTTATCTACTGGTCTCAGTTTGCAGCTGTGCAGCACCCAATCACCTCGCCCCGTCCTGACTGGCACACATGAGGATGTAAAGGTCTGGAGACTGTGAGCTCATGTCTTATCCTCTGAAATTACCCAGACATGGAGATAGCAGCAGCCATGGCCACTATACAACAATGAGTCAGGCACAGGGAATGTCTGCCACACTCCTCTGTCAGCTCAGCACCTCTGGCCGGTGAAAGGCAGGGAGAGACACAGATAGAGAAGGAATGAGAAGGAACAATGAAAGTAAGAGGGAGCGTAAGTGGTGAACTGGAGGAGTGTATGTGTGTGTGCACAGTCTGGTAAGCAGCAGCCCTTGATGCGCCGAAGACTTTCATCCGTATGGTAATGTTTGAGCCTTGGCTGGTCGACTGCACGGTCTGCATCTAATTTTGATACCTCAGTGTCCTGAGCATGGTGTGGACCAGCACTTTAATGATGGACAATATTGAACAAAGTGTATGCTTTTTAAGACACCACGGGATCAGTTTTTGCCCAAAAGAAAATTCTGAGCAAAAGGACCCACCGACCCACTAGCAGAAATGTCGGTTCAAGTTTATGCTGTGTCTATTTGATTTAGTTCATTTTTTTAAATTTATTTATTTATTTTCTATGTTCATTTTGTCATTTTTTCTTAAATGTAAATAACTAAAAAAAAGAAAGAAAAAAACATAGGGAGTTTATTAACCCTAGAGCTTCAATTTGTATGGTCCAAAAAATAAATTAATGCTAGCTCTATTTAGCTAGCACTGCCTAAACCACAACACAAACTATATTAGCTTATCATTTATTTTACTTCCAGACACAGAATTGTTTGTTAATGTTAGCAATTAATGTAACCAATGCCATTTTGTTGGCTAATGTTATTATCTAACTGTTTTAGCTTAATCTTTGATCCAATTAGGTTGTTAGCATCCTCTTATGAGCAGCTATTAAGCTAACTTTATTCATTAGGTAAAAAAAAGTGGCTTTTTTGCTCCATTAGCAGCTCTTAAACTGTAACGCAAATCAAAGAGGAAAAAACATAATTGAAAAAGGTGCCAACATGTCCTTGAATAAAAGATAGCAGACCAACCAGCACCAGAAGAGACAGAATATTTGTTTAAGCCCATTTGTGTTAATTAATTATGAAAAACTGTATTCTTAACTTTCTCTCTTAACATTAAGTTTCTGTTTCTGGTGAGCAGATCCGTGAGCTGGTCCCAGAGTCTCAGGCCTACATGGATCTGCTGGCTTTTGAGCGCAAACTAGACCAGACTATCATGCGTAAACGAGTGGACATCCAGGAGGCACTGAAGAGACCAATGAAGGTAATAATAAGAAATAAACCCTCGTTGGGAACCAATGCATCCTGCTGATCTCCATGTGTCGGTCCAAAATGCCATGGAGTCCGAAAAGGCCAGCAGTGTTGTTTACCTCAATTTTCCAATTTAGTATTTCTCACTTTTCTGGCCAATCTCTGAATCTACTGGGTGCACCTTTACCTCTCTTTGTGATTTTTTTTTTACATTTTCTATTAAACTGTGGTGTTTGTTGTGCCCTTGTGCCAGCAGCAAAAGCGTAAACTGAGGCTCTACATTTCAAACACCTTTAACCCAGCTAGACCTGATGCTGATGACTCAGATGGCAGCATTGCATCATGGGAGCTGCGGGTAGAAGGGAAATTGCTGGATGATGTGAGTGGTGTTTTCTGCTGTATTCATGTCTGTTTCCTTTAACACACTCAAACCATATTGCACAGAAAGTGTCAATCTAATTAATAAAAAAAATGTTTTCTGTTATAGTATTACACTGCTGGGATGTAGGTTTATTTCATGTCTGGCAGATGAATATGTGTGTCAAATGGCTGCTTGTCCTTTAAAAGAAATAACTGAGGTTTTAATCTTCCTGTTTAGTACGAGTGGGCTGGTCTTTGATCTCGGAGCCACTCTGGGCCGTATTTGGCCCACAGTCATGCAATGATTTGCTCAAACAACGTTGGCCAGAAATGTTTTGGCTGGCTTAAGGTGTAAAAGGAATGGCTGATGAAACAAGTGTTTAAATATAAAAGTGATTTGCTTTGTGCGGCTCTGATATATTCAGGAAAGCGGTCATTTCACAGAAGGGCAAACCATTGAAGTTGCACAAACCACAAAAAATTTCAGGTGAAGCTCGAAGGAAATAGACCCCAAGAATATCTGTTGTCTCATTTTCCTTTGGGCCTCACGCAGTCGCTTGTGGGTTTCTAATGAGTAATGATGCTGTAAGATAAGACATGAGACAAGCGCATTTGCAGATCTGCATACGAATGTTTGATGTGCATTCAGCCGACCCTTGTCATTATTTGTCCACCTTTTGTTTGTATGTTTTCCAGCCAGGGAAGCAGAAGAAGAAGTTCTCTTCATTTTTTAAGAGCCTGGTGATCGAGCTGGACAAAGACCTGTACGGTCCAGACAACCACCTGGTTGAGGTCAGCACAAACAGCTTTTTTGCCCCTTGCACAGAGGAAGAGTCTCATTTTAGAACCACACACATGCATCATCTGATCATTGTTTTTTCTACACATTAATTACAGAAAAGTCAGGTTTTTCAGCAATGTGAAGAGCTCTTGAGCTTAACGTAGTAACAGCACCTTCGAATATCATCACCATCACTTGCATTTTACAATTTCAGCAACTCTTAACAAAATGGCACTGCCAAAAATTAAAGATTAAAAAAATCTACACATTTAGAAAATGAATCATCCTAAAAAAAAAAAAAGAAAAAAGTCTTTTGGTTGTCAGACACTCAACCTTGTAGCCTTTAAAAGAGACTCAAAAAGTGCAAGCAGTGAGTTTTCGTGTTGAAAGAACTACCGCAAAAATCTAAATCATGCAACTTCTTATTAAACGTTTTACTGTTGTTAACTTCCATTCGTGTCCTTGTACCTAGTGTGGTTGAACAACAAACAAGAAGCTCACATGTTCATCCTGTCCGCTCACACCTTTGAAAAACGATCTCATCGGTGCTTTTCGTGGCCTGTCAAACTGAAACTGAAGACATTTTCCATGACAGACATTTAGATATATCATAGCAAGAGAAGCCTGACCTGCAGTGACATTATGGACACTTTTCATGAAAGATGAGGCAAAATGTATGCTGTGGTAACAAACACTGTTTTTATTTCACATTTAAAATCACGATCAAAGGAGAAAACTGTTGTTAGTTAATGGGAAAGCCGACACAACTCACATGTCCGTTCTTTAAATTAAACACAGAGAGAAGGTGGTCGGTCTGACAATGACGTTGCCAAAAGAGACTCAAGGAAGTCAAGAAATAGTTTAGCACAAAAAAAGTCCCCTGAAACCACAGATTATTATTGCATATCAAGAAAAAAAGCCTTCTGGGTGTACTGTCAGCATAGAGGAAGAAAACAATTTTACTTTTGTAAATGTGAATGAAGCACAAACATCCATGTGACTGTTCACAAGAAAACTTAGAAACAGATCAGTTCACAAACAGAACCAGACAGATATCAGAAGAGCAGTAATATTGCCCTTCAAATCATGATCGTTGTCACAAGATCTGGCAAAGAGCAAGTAGAAAGCGTGTGAGAGCAGGTCCAATATTTAAAGGCTTCTCTACAGTCCAAAATATGGAGTAAATATAGCGAATGCTGCAAAATTAAAAAAAACAAAACAAAACACGGGAACTGAACAGTGTCGTTATGTCCATGAAAAAAATGTCTACTTCCTGCATTACACGTTTTAAGTCCCATTCTTGCTGGATAGCAGGCTGATTTATTCTTCATAGTCCCTGGAACATGTTCAACACCTGTATTATCAATTATTATGCTGTAGTAGCAAAACAATTTGCATTCAGTAATCACCAGTAACCACGTTATAACCATTAATTAACGCTTGGCTAATTGTCCAAATGTCAATCTGTTTAACAAATTGTACTGTAGCTGTAAACTCACTCTTCACCCCATCTGGACAACATTCACAGCCTGACAGCATGTTTTCTCAACACTTTATTACATAGCAATAAGGAGCTTCTCTAATTAACCAGTGAATTAAATGTTCCAGTCATGCAGTCAGGGTCAATAACAGTCTCATTGAATAAAACGTATTATTCTATCTTGTGTGGCTAAACCTTGAGTTTTAATCATAAAAACTAGCCTTGTTAGTTCCTTTTTTTGTCCCTATTGAATAAATGCTAAATACAACAGATTGAGAGAGTGGACTGCCCTTTCTCTTCTTTAATAAACCGTTTTTACATAAGAGGAGGGGCCTTTTAAATTTTATACATACAAGGTTGTTTAAACATGCAGATGGAGAAAATGGACACTTAGAAACAAACCGCAGCTACCCTTCACTGTGCACCTCCACAAAAATGCACTGAGATTAAAAAAAATCCACTTCACGAGTTTCAGCATGGAAATCATGACTTCTCAAGGTTCCTCTTTTTAAGAGGGTATTTTATCCTGGCACACAGGTGCTTCTCTTTGAATGCGTTTTAATCAAAAGAATACCTTGAGATGCAATCTCTGCTTAAACTGTCCTGCATGATTCAGACTCCGGTTGAAGGAAAACATAACTCTTTACTGCGCGTCAATTTGATGCGATGAAGGGAGTTTTTTGTGTCTCCCCCCCCCCCCCCCCCCCCCCCCCCCCCCACCAACCCATTTCTGAATGGTTGCGATATGCGTCTAACATTGTTTTCCAACTAACTGTGTTGATTGTGTGTCTTTGATGTTCAGCCTCACAGTTAAACTTTTGTTGTCTTTGTTGTTTTGGCATACCGAGCACGGCTGATGTGTCTATACCGTACACTTTACCCTATATACAGCTCTGTCTAGGTAAAAAATCCTGGACTCTGAAATGATTTACTTAGTCTGTCTGAGATTCCATGGTTTCTTTTAAACAACAGTAAAAGTTGAAGGTAAATTGTGTGAACAGAAATGAAGTACGAGTGAATGAAGTCTTTCTTGTCCGCAGTACTGTAACGGTGAGGCTGATCATGGAGTAGAACATGCTAAACTCGTGCACACATAGGCGTAGGAAAAGTCAGAGGAATGTTATACTGTCTAGGATCTATCCATCAATAGTCACAAATGTTTGTACATAACTAACAGAAATCTGTTTTATTATTCCTGATGCATGAACAAGCAGAGACCTTTTCTGTGCGTAGTGTGTAACATTTAGTGAATTTATTTAGAAAAAAATTGTCCTAATAATCATTATAATGTTTTCATTTGTACACTTATTAGTTAAGTCAACATATTTTATAGCATAAATGGTGCAAACCTCTTAATTGGTGCATTTAAATGTGAACTCGCACTTCAAAACGAGCTTTAAAAGCAAAGAAATGCAGCAGCTTCCTTCTGATCATGCGGGATTCCTACTTGTTCTTTCAGTGGCATCGCACGCCCACCACACAGGAGACAGATGGCTTTCAGGTGAAGCGGCCAGGAGACGTGAGCGTACGCTGCACTCTGCTGCTGATGCTGGACTACCAGGTGAGGGCGTTAAGCTAGTACCGCACACAAGTCGAATCATATGTTAGAAATGTGTGGCCAAGTCTGAGCGTGAAATCAGTGGTGACAACCTGCAGGCCTCCTGTCGCTGATAACTGCTAGCTTACAGAAAACCTCCAGTGTATTTCAGACTGTCTCGAACCTGAAATCAGTTTCCAGGATGGTTTAATTTGATCATGATGTAAGATGTGTTGTAACGCGATTACGCCGTCTTCACAGCCTCCTCAGTTCAAGCTGGACCCTCGGCTGGCTCGCCTGCTTGGCATTCACACTCAGACTCGCTCCTGCATCATCCAGGCCCTCTGGCAGTACGTGAAGACTAATAAGCTGCAGGACTCACATGACAAGGAGTACATCAACTGTGACAAGTACTTCCAACAGGTGCAAGACTCTTCATCAGCTGCAGACTGTCACAGAAAATATGAGTTTACACCAGAAACTCACTGTGTTATTATATATGTGGCAAATACTAATTTAATTTAATTTAATTTAATTTAATTTAATTTAATTTAATTTAATTTAATTTAATTTAATTTAATTTAATTTAATTTAATAGAAAAACAGCTTTTTGATAAGAACAAGCGTTTGGGGTTTTTGTTTTTTGTTTTTTTTTAACAATTTGGGAATTATTTTTATGGATATAATCTAAATGCAAACTAACTTGCTGCTCACACAAGCAAGACACACACCTAACATTTTAAAACTGCAGTAATTAGAAAGTCTGATCTGATTTAATTAATTAACAGAGAAATGAGTCATTAGGCAAGTACCATTTATTTTTGATCTGAAATGACTCTTACCTCAAGAACTGACTAAACTCTTAGTGTTAACAAGGTGTTGGAGGCGTTCTTCAGAGATTTTGCTTCATTTTGGCCTGATAGTGTCACAGTTGCTGCGAATTTGGTGACTTTATGTTAACCGTAGCCTGAGTTTCCTGTTCTTAGCTGACAGGAGTGGCACTCGATGTAGTCGTTTGCTGATGTCCATCTGTTTCAAGGTTGGACATGTTGTCTGTTCAGAGATGATATTCTGCATACTATGGTTGTAACCAGCGATTAACTGATTACCAGAGATTGTCTTTCTATCAGACAGCCGCTGCTCACTGGATATTTTCTCTTTTCATATCATTCTCTGTAAACAATAAAGATGGTTGTGTGTGAAAATCCCAATAGACCAACATCCATACCACTTTCATAGTCACTTGAATCCCTTTCTTCCTCATTCTGATTCTGGGTTTGAGCTTTAGCAAGTTGTCTTTACCATGTCTACATGTCTAAATGCATTGCATTACTGTCATGTGATTGGCTGACTAGCTTTTTGTGTTTACAAGCGATTAAACAGGTGACTGCATGAACTCACATGAAATGTGTATTTATGTCCAGTCTTGGATAAACGTGAAAAGTGCTTCAAACAGAACCACGTAGTATTTTTGGGCAGTTTATTGAACACAGAGGTTTAATGTTGCTCAGCACCTCGCTAGATGCTCCTGTTTCTGTAGGTCAGCAGCTGCACTTGTGATTTGGGCCACAGTTGATGAGTTATCCCGTATCATAGCAAGAATTATCATAAAAAGTAAAAGGGTAGAAAAATAAGGGTAAAAGGACCCTTCCCACCTGGTATAGATGTTTTATGCTTTTAAAGTCAGGTCTTCTAGCAGGAATCTGAGAGCATGACATATCTGTTGTCAGGATAGCGTTCCCTTTAGAGAGATCTCTGACTGCTGGGCTCATGCCTGCTGACCTTTGTCTGATAGATACTTTATTCATCTCATAAGAAATCTTGGTATTTATTGTGGCTCAACATCCAGATGTGGACCAATTGGAACATATTTTCTCTGCCAGTTCCAGATGTGAGTAGATGCCTATGGGGGAAGTTGTCTGAATATCTTATCGTAGTGTGAGTTCACTAATTCTGGTCATCATTTGACAATCAAATTGTGGCCGCATAATTGTTTTCGTGCATTAAGAAACATTGTCAGTATTCAGTGCACTGGTTACCTCCAGCTCATGGTAGCAATCAAAGATTGTGTGAATTTTGCAGCCACTGTTGTGCTCCTCCATCCCTCAGGCAGAACTGCACAGCAAACAGACATGTTTAATAATGGAAACTGGTACAAAACATTGTTTGTCACTTCCTCCACAGATGCAAATTAAAACTTTACTTGTAAAGAAAACAAAGAGCTCAGGGGTTAAAATTATTTAAGATGAACCGACGTGAAATGAGAAGTAGCCCAGATGCCTGACAGAAAAAATTTCTTTTTGGAAATTACAAATCCTGCCCCCTCCAGGTTAGATTAAAAAAAAGGGTTAAAAAAAACAGCATCCACAATGGTGCAACTGGGTTCTGAGCAGCATATGTTGCCATCTAGATGATGTGTTTTTCAGAGTTGTCTTGTTAATATTCGCAAGATAGCTCCAAAGCCAATTCCAAAATGTAAAACAAGTGGTTAAGTTGGTCTGTCTTTGATGAGATCATCTGCTCCGTCGTGACAAAATAAATATGAAAAAAGGGAAGTGCAAAATATCTTTGGACAGCTGAAATCATTAATCAAGCAAAAATAGTAAGACCCAAAAAAATTCTTTATTTCTAAAAAGAATTTCAGTCATCAAATTCCTAAACTTTTAAAACAACATAATTAGATTTATATGGTATTTAAATGATTCGGTAATCATTGCAAGTTTCTCTTATTTATGTTTCTCCTAACTTTTGTCATTCTCGCCTGCCCTGTGTTTTCCTTCTGCTACAGATTTTTGACTGCCCTCGGCTGAAGTTCTCTGAGATCCCTCAGCGCCTCACCAACCTCCTGCTGCCCCCCGACCCCATTGTCATCAACCATGTTATCAGGTACATACTCTCTCTTTACTATAGATAGTACGCATCCACATCAGGCAGCACACGTCAACACACAAGTGACAAAAAAGTAGACCAAATAGCTTCGTGTATATGTTGTATTTGTAGAAAAAGATTTGCTACGTACACTTCTGTGTTCTTGCAAGGTAGAAGACATGGTTTTCTGAGGATTTACTGAAAGCTCTCCCTTTCGATTCTGAAAGCTTGTCTCCCTTGCCGCTTCTCCATAAATTTACTTTTTTCTCTCTCTTTTTCATCTCTCTCAGCGTGGACCCCAACGACCAGAAGAAGACGGCATGCTACGACATCGACGTGGAGGTGGAAGACCCCCTGAAGAGCCAGATGAGCAGCTTCCTTCTTTCCACGGCAAACCAGCAGGAAATCGCCTCACTAGACAACAAGGTGAGCTCGTCACTGAGCATGCCCTCTGAATCCAGCCTTTGATGCGGCGCACCCCACGGCTCGCTCAATGTCACACCGAGGTGATGAAACATGGGAGGAAGATTTTTTCATTGGATATAATTCAGTGTGGGAGCTGCTTTATGGCAGCAGTCTGCGTGAATTTCACACCTGATTGTGTTAAATGTTGAAACTGTTAAAGTTTGACTAAGATTCATGTCTCACGGACGCATTGGAACTGTTTAGTTGAAGTTGCTGCAGTGAATGAGCAGGAAGAAAAGGACAAATAACAAAATGTGCAACTTTTATTACTTCATGTTTTCACCAGATTACATTAGCACGATGACAGAGATGTACGCATCCAATTACTTTTGGTCCTGAAAAAGTAAAGAGGCTCTTATTTCCTTATTTAGGCTCTTATTTATTTTAACAGTTAAAGCGTTTTTTGTTTTTTAGCACACAGAAAAAGCCAAAAGTCTGCATTTTAGTCCAATCTTAGTTGTTGAAGGCAAAACTAGAATAAATAATGTGTTTTGTTACTTTTCAACTGAAGAGACACTTTCTATGAAATGGGGACTTTTCCAGGGTGTTTCCCCAGACCCTCTCATAGTATTTATTCATAAAACATCCCTTCTAAAAGTTTTACTTCTGAGAACACCCAGGCTTGCAGTGATGAACATTTCTAGTTAGTTGAGTATTTCTCTTTTTGTCCCACTTTTCTAACATTTAATCATCATAGCTCCAAAAAATTCTCCCAAATTAATATTTTTACCACTTTTTCTAACCATTCATTCATTATCCTAACCGCTTAGTCCAATGAAGGGTCACTGGGAAGCTGGAGCCTATCCCAGCAGTCTTTTGGCAAAAGGCAGGGTACACCCTGGACAGCTTGCCAGTCCATCGCAGGGCCTTCTTGGAACCACTATGTGCAAAATTTGACCATTCACCAAGTTCTACAGAGCTAAAAATGACATCATGGATAAATACCAGCAAAACATAGCAAGAATCATTTATGACTGATTATTTCCCAGCATATACGTTCAAAGGCAGAAATTAAAAACCCACAACCTGTAGAAATGCATGGCTTAAGCAGATTTTGAATGAATGCAGCTGGTTTCACTGCTGTGTTTATGTTCTGCAGTTAGCCCTGCAGCAACAACACAGCAGTGTGTTGGCTTGTTGTAGTTGTCAGCTGACTTCATTTGCTTACATTTCCCTGCATATATAAAAAGCTCCTGGGCATTAAAGTACTGGATATTTGGTCAAAATGTTTCTTTGTTAGATTAAAAATGTTTTGACACTACATTCATTTTTATCAGTTAAACTTCTCAAAAGAAATACAAGTAACATACAAGTAAGTTTTCTAGTTATTATTAAAAAACACAACTGAATAAAAGAGCTTATATAACTGATCACCTAATATGACCTGGAGCTATTTATGTAGCAGAAAGGTGATGAATTGGTGGATTCATTCATTCATTCATTCATTTTCTGAACCGCTTATTCCAATTCAGGGTTGCGGGGAAGCTGGAGCCTATCCCAGCTGGCTTTGGGCGACAGGCAGGGTACACCCTGGACAGCTCGCCAGTCCATCGCAGGGCCTTGGTGGATTCAAAACCTTTTAAATAAGAAATGAATTCTCATTGGTGTTGTAGGTCCTGAAAAAATATCTCTATACTCCTAATTTCTTTCAGATTTAGTCTTTTTAGGGGATTATTGGAAAAAAAAAATTAATGCCAGGTTATAAACAGCGACGTATGATACTTTTCAGTCACATCACATCAGACTCATTTCATCATTATGAAATTAGGTCCTTTAAACCTGATTTCGCAGTATTAGCCAATCAGGCTGTCTTGCTCAACCTTCCTGCTTGAGCTTTCTGAAACAACACAAAGTCATGACTTTCCAGAGATCAGCTTCTTGTATATTGACGTTAACATCTGTTATTTTTCAGATCCATGAGACCATCGAGTCCATCAACCAGCTGAAGATCCAGAGGGACTTCATGCTCAGCTTCTCCAGAGATCCCAAGGGCTACATTCAGGACTGGCTCAAATCCCAAAGCCGAGACCTTAAGGTTCAGCTGTAATATTTCTGCATTCACACACATTGTTTTCATTCCTCCGGTAGCTTAGGGTCAAGTCTTTTGCACATGTGAGTGTTAGGTAAAGGCCGGAAACTACAACGCAGGAGGATCAGTCAGGATTTATACCAGTGAAATGATGTGCAGATAGAGAGGGGTGGTGTGATGCTTTCAAAAATTTTATACCCTTTATCACCCTTTTGAAGACACAAGTTACTACTTGGTGCCTTCATAAATTCTACATTGTACTTCATTCATGCATTCATTCATTCATTTTCTGAACCGCTTAATCCAATTCAGGGTCGCGGGGAAGCTGGAGCCTATCCCAGCTGGCTTTGGGCGACAGGCAGGGTACACCCTGAACAGCTCGCCAGTCCATTGCAGGGCTACATTGTACTTATTGCGTGTAAATATATTAAAAAAGGGGACCAAATAAAACCATCAAGGTTCTGCTAGCGCCCTCTAGAGGCTACATTTTGACACTTTTTGATCAGCTCATATTCTCAGTACCTGGTGTAAATTTCTGGCAAATGTGTATCTAACATAAATACGATTTATGTTTGACACCAAACGCTGACTGTACTTTTCACTGGTGGCAGTTAATGACAGACGTAGTGGGGAACCCTGAGGAAGAGAGGAGGGCGGCGTTTTACCACGAACCCTGGTCCCAGGAGGCCGTCAGCCGTTATTTCTACTGCAAGGTAAAGAAGCAGCGCCTCGGTGTCTTTAACAAACCCGCTGCCTCCTTCCTACCACACATGGTTTTACTTCTTCTCGTCTCCTCCCCACGACAGATCCAGCAGAGGAGACAGGAGCTGGAACAGGCTTTAGCGGTCCGCAACACCTAAGAAGAAGCACCTCCTGGATTTCTGCATCTGATTTCAGAGCGATGTGTGTCTGTATGTGTGTGTGCGTGTGTGTGGATGTGTGAGACCATCACTGAAGTGTAGTGAAATGTTAACTCTTGAAAAGTATTAACTAAACTAAAAGAAGTGTTCATTCAGTTTCTGATCAGTGTTTTTGACTTTAAACGAGGAGGTTTTCACACAACAGCCACCATGTGCGTATGAGAGCCGGAGCTTAATGTGTCCACTTCATGCGTCCCCCTTTGGACCATAAAGACTTCATTGTTAAAAATCTGTTGTTCGTCAGTTGCTCTGCTTTGTAAATATATCACAAGAAAAGGACAAATCTTCAACTATCTACTCACACACACCTGTTTCTGGACTCAAACGTTTCATGAAGTGGAACAGTGTTAATGTCAGTTTTCACATTGCTCCTCCGATGTGTTCACCAAGTCATCAATGATTTTTATTGTGTATTATGTGATTTGAAGTGTGAATGTGCATTGTTATCTGTTTAGAGTGTTTCTGCAAAGTTAATTAAGAACACCAGCAAAGCTGAGATTACAGTGTGGCACACTGACTGGCTGCAGAGGTGTAGATTTCCTTCATTGTCACTTTAAATCAGTAACAAAACCTCCAACGTGTCTCTTTCACCAGAAAACCAGACTTCTGAACTGAAGTACAACCACATTATCTGCTCTGTGTCTGTTCATAGTGGTGTTGAAATGAAGGAGAATACAAGTGTTAAAGATCATAACTGTCTTAATTGCAAAAAGAGAAAAAAAAACCCATTGCTCTACGTGTCAGGCCTCATCACTCATTGCCTCCTTTTTTGTGTTCAGAAGGTGTTACCAAAGGCTGCAACAAGAAAAAGAGAACATGAACACTGAAGTAGAAGCAACAAAGAACAGAGCTTAGAAAACATCTGATCAGTAATTTCTCCCAATAACCACTTAAGCTCTGGGTTTTGGGCTCTTTGTTCCATTTCTACTTTTTATTCATGTTCTTCACATAAAAAAAGACTTTTTTCCTTTGTAGAGATGTGAATGTAAATATCTCTTTGACACCTTTAAAGGGCCAGTTGTACAGTATACGACAGATGATCTGTGTGTTTGCTTTTTATTTGTTTTTGAGAGGAGATCCATGTTGCAGTACGACAGCTCCATGAGTTTTTAATTAGTAGAGCAGGAATGTCAGTGTTCCTCTGTGTGCTGTCTTGGCTTTGGGGTGGTTTATTTTAGGTCCATCCCTTGTCTGTCGTGGGAGCTGCAACAAAGTTGACCCCCCCGCCCCACCCTCACTTTCGTTCTCAGTAGCTGTAACACAATATAATCTGCACCAATGTCATTTTTTTAAATGACACTTGACTTGTATGTATATGTTGTACTGTCAGATGGAGATTTTTTTCCCAGCAGTTTCTAGATCGGAACCTTTTGGGGGTTTCTTTGCACTGTGCTGTAACTCTGTCGGGACTCTCTTCGTCATGGGTGAGCCCCCTTTTTATTATCGCAGCGTCCATGAAAAGTGATTTCACAATGACCTATGCATGCTCCATGATGGAAATGGATACATCTGATGAGACAGTATCTGTAAATATAAAAAAGCAGGCATAGCAGTGTGTGTGACGAGCGCAGGACTCAGCACATTTGTTGAAATGCCTTCTGGAAACTGTTTGCCAAAAATGACATGCTCAACCAGCAACTAAATGTAGATGTGATTTTTTTTTTTTTTTTTTTTTTTTTTTTAAGAGCTGTGTTTTTATTACAAAGTTATATTAACTGCACTCTGTAGAGGAGAAACAGTAGTCATATGTAGTATCTTGGTTGTGTGTCTGACCTGGGGTGATTTTTCTTTGAATGGCCGGGGCGTTCATATTGTTGTCACTGACTCATCAGCCCCCTCATGTGGAGGAAACTAGAGTTGCAACTCCTCAGCAATGAGCATCTTGGTAATCAGTTTTTCATTACTACCGTGTCTTCTGTTACTAAATCCTCACATATGTTGAAATGTTTGTCTAAATCTGTGCATGTGTTTCTGAAGAGTGGGAGCTGCTCTTTTTCTCTGTTTACACTGAGGGTCACCAATTGGAGATTATAGTATACACAATAATACTGTATATCTAAAAAAAGAAAAGAAAAAAGGGGTTCGGTGATTATGTCCTACAGATAACACAATAAAAGAAAGAAAAGGGAAAACAGCTGTGACACTGCAAGACAGCATGGATGTAAATAAAGAAGCGCTTGCCAAAGTTTGTAAATGCCATGATATCTGATGCCTCTTTTGTTCATCTTTGCGTGTAATTACTGTGTAGCAATGACTGATTTTATCTCTTGTCATGATTTGTCCTCTGCTGAAAAAAAATAATTACTTATTAAACTCGACATACACTTTATTAGGTACACCTGATCAATTATTTGTTAGCACAGCCAATCATATGACAGCTACTCCATGTACTTTTGTAAGTAAACACAGTCAAGACAACATTCAAATGAGAACATCTAATGTGGAAAAAGGGACAGTTAAGTGAGAGTTTCAACACACAATGTTCTCTTAGGCATTATGTTATGACCACAGTGTGCCATCTTTTGATGGCTACTTCCAGCAGGTTAATGCACTATCTCACAAAGTTAAGATAGCATCAAACTGGTTTCTTGAACATGACAGAACATAGCAAAGGTCACCAGTCACCAATAGATCATCTCTGGGATGTGGTTTAACAAGAGATTCTCATCATGAAGTCAATAGATCTGCAGCAACTGTGTTACATCGGCATGTCAACATTGAATCAAATCTTGTCATGTTTTTGCCACCCTGATCTCCTGGCGCTCATCATTGGTTACTCGATCCACCTGCTGGCTTCCTAATTGCCTCTGCTACCTCATTCAGTTCACCTGGTTTCCTTTTCTCTCACTGCCTACTTAAGCTCCCTCCAATCCCTCCTTTTCTGCCAGATAATAATCAGACCTATGTCTAGTTTTGTTCCAGCGGTCTACGGATTGATCCTCAGTTGCCGACCTTCTGCTTTATGCCCCTGGATTACCCTCCTTGCCTTGCCCTCGACGGACACCGCAACTTTTCGGATCTTCTGGTTACCGACCCTGCCTGTCTTTGGATCTCTGAGCCTTGTCGTTGCCTGGACGAGTATTTTGCCATCCTGTTTACCTCCCAGCTGTTGCCTGGTTTCTTCTGCAGACCACTCCCCTGGACTGATCTTCTGTTCATACTCCTCCACCAATAAACTGGTCATTTGTCCAGAACTCCCTGTGTGTGGCTGTATTAAGGATCCTCAGGGTAACTCATTACAAATCTCTTGAACAATGTTTCCAACACCTTGTTGAATCCATGCCTCCCAAGAATTACGTCAGTAGTGAAACAAAAGGACCAGTGCCAGAAGGACGTACGTAATAAAGTGACTGATGAGTCTGCAGTGCTAAAAGCTGCATAACGGTAATGTTTTACTTGACATTTCTTTAACAATAAATGAAATTAATTGTTGTAAAGAAGCCCATTGAATTCAGCACGTTTCTAAAGCAACTGCGTAGATGTCATAGTATGATTTAAATCCAGGTTAAAATCTCATTGAGCAATTTAGTGCTGAATTCAAAATCAATTCTCATTTTTTTCCATCTTTTCTTTTAATGTAAGAATGTGATTATTCCAACCATTTGTTCAACAATAGTATATGGTATGAAAAGCAACATAGAATTATTTACCTATTGTTTTGATCATAGATGGTAGATATGTAGTGTAGCCTAATATTGTAACACTCAGTCATATTAAGATTTTATGGACACTGTTGCTCAGTAAATCAGCAGTATTAAGAGAGTAGAGATTGGCAGACACTGCGATTTGGCCAAACTATGTCAATTATTTTAAGAGGCTAACAATTTTTATGTATTTCAAGGAAGAATTTGTCAAATACTGGAACCCACAAATAAGTAAGAAATATTATTTTTGTTGCTGTAAAAAAATACACATTACAAATTTAAAAGTTAAAAAATAATGTGGTTTAATAATGTAAACAATAAATGTTCCAATCTTTAAAATAAATAACATTTCTGTTCATTATAATGGTTGTATTCCACATAAATACATTTCCAGTTATTTCAACCTGAAATGAATCCTGTTGAATATAAAATATTAACTTTTTGGGGAAAGATTCTTTAAAAAAAAAAAAAAAAGGTCTTCTGGTCTTTTGTATACCCTTTCATTAAAGAAAAGACTGAATTTACAACAGTCACTCAAATAACTGAAGACTTAAAGGAACAATAACTAAAAATTTGCAAAAATATAATTTAGTAATATAAGACACTGTTTTTTCATTTAATTGAGTTGAAGGAAGAAAGACAAAAAAAAAAAAAAAAAAAAAATTGGTCCCGGACAATTCAGAGCACCTTTCTGTTGAACAGTGGGACAAAATATCTGTCAACAGGTGCAGAAGTCTGACTGAGATGAACAGAAAACACTTGACTGTAGTGGAAACATTAAAGGATTGATCAACAAAATTTTAGTTTATGAGTGAGGTAATATGTAAAAAATTATCTTATTTGTTTGCTTTTTAAAAAAAAAAAATTCTATTGAACCAGAATTAGAAAATAATGATTTTCATTCAAATTTTATTTATTACTTTAGTCAATTTCAGCTTATTTTACAGGCAGCTGTTTATTTCCTTCTTTAATGAAAGTGTATGAATAAATATGAGCACAACTGGATCAGGTGAGAGCTGGGATACACCTTGGATGGGTCTGTAGACCATAACAACCATGTATGTTCACACACACTGAAGGTCAGTTCAGTTTATCACCAGTCAATCTAACAGGCTGGTTTTGGACTGTGTGAGGAAGCCGGAGGGCCTGGAAACAACTTCCACATCCACGGGGCAGAACTCCAGTCAAACACTTGCAGTTACACCTTTTCTCCAGCCTGTGATAAACATCCTTAAATAAATGTTCACATATGAACCAGTCCTGAAATGTTAGACATGTTTCTGGAGTAATGATGCGTGAAACTTTCTGCAGACCTAGTCCAGTTGAGATTTAGATTAAAATAGTTTCTGTAATGCATGTTCTTCTTATTTAGTCCAATTTTATCCAATTAACTCAGTAACCTCAATAATTACCTGCTTACTAGATCCAAGTGCAGAGAAAAAATAAAGCGTTATGTCGCTACAGACATGCCTGCACTGGATTTTCCAAGCAGACTGTGTAAGTTGAGACGTAAAAATATTCTCATGGTTTTGTTTTACAACAGCTTCATGATTATTGCTATCAAACGACACTTTTATACAGATTCTGCAGGGCGGTAAGAGTTCTTCTACTGGTACAGGATTTCTGCTGCGAGCTGGGTGATCATAAAAATGGCTACGCAGGCCTGCACTAAAAGAACACTTATACTCTGCACCAGCATGTGTTGATTTTGAGCTCCAACTCATCAGCGGGTTACATTTTTTTGCATGAGCAAGCCGTTCTGCAGAGGTGGCAGACAGGCATTTTATTGTTCAGTGGAAGCAGGTGGAGCCCTTCCTTTCCACTGTGAATGGCAGCAGTGCTGTAACACAGATTGCAGCCCCGCTCCCACCTTAGAAAGAGTCTCTTTCACTTTACTGCTGCACTATTCTCTCGAGGAGCCCCCAAACTTCTACCATGGAGGCATCTATGGGGGGAGGGAGGTTAAGGCGCCTCAGTGCAATCTTCTCAACCCGTCAGTGAAGAGGGGCATTCAGTGTCGCTGTCAGTGTTAACCACCTACACTGGGACACACCTTGGCTACGTAAGCACAGCCCCCCTGCCCACCCCCTCTGGGCACTGGGTTCACTTCTCTCCCCATGGTCATATGTCTGCAGAACATGAAGCTGAAACTCAGAGAGGCCCGGGTAGGGGAGGAGATTTTCTGACTTAATATGAGGAGATTATTGAGGCAGGGTGGGCTGCTTTTCTGGGCGCTGCAGTACAACATTTAATGGAGTAATGGGGTAATGGAGATGCAGAACTCTGACTTTTATGCACCCCATCAAGACCAATCACAAATGTTTCTGCCATATTGATGGTTGTTCAGTTCAGCCAAGCAAATGACACCTCCAAGAATAAGTGATTAAGCATGCTGCAAAAAGATCCCACAGCTTCTAAACAGACTAAAACAAACACCATTACATACTCTGATTAGTATGAATAAAGAAACAACTCGGAGCATAAATATCTCTTTTTATTACCTCTTAAAAAAGAACATATCTTAAAGAAAAGGCAGCCGATGGCTCCAGCTTGTTCTCAGTATTATTTTTTCACCTCTTCGCAAAGGAAGACTTATGGCTCAAGTATTTTTAACATTTAATTAATAAAGGCCTTTGTTCATGTTACATCAGACAAATCTTAAAAATAGTGAATATAAATACTGTCACTCACCTTCTGTGAGAAAAACATCAATGGCAGGAATAAAAGTAACAGCTCCTCCTTATGTCTATTCAGGGAGTGACGCCTCCATGACTCATTACTCATCACTGTCTAGACATTACACACGTAAAGTTACGGATTCGTAAGTCAAAAGTTCTCGTACCAAGCAGGGAGATTGTTCAGCTGCGGGATGCAGATGAATCAGCACTAAGTGACATCTTTCTACCCTTTACCAGGGTAAGAATTTCAGTTTCTGGATCAAGTTTGAATTCACCTTTATGTGGTTAAGTACATTTCAGTCCAAGCAGTTTTTGAGGTTTCAGCACAACCAAAGCTCCACAGACTTATTCTCTATGTGCTGTTGGCCTGTTCCTGCTCAAACAGAGCCATAGCTAGATGCGAACGCGACCCCAGACTCTCCAGGTTGCTGAGGACGCACCGGTGGTAGATGTCCTCGCTGAACCGAGGGTTGCACGCTCGTCGAATGTACTTCTGAATCAGCGCGGGCTCCACTGCTCTGAAAACATGTAAGCCTGAGTAGCGTACAAAGATGTCATAAACGTCCATGCTTTCCAGGAGCTCCTCGTTGTCCAAAATGTCTGCGGCCATTTTGGTCCGGGCGCTCATGTAGTCCGCGTTATAAAAGCAAGCCTCGTCAAAGACGTGCCGGTCAAAGTGGCCGTCTCGCAGCGACTCGGAAGCAAACGAGGAGGAGGCGGAAGGCTGCTGGTCGCGGTAGATCACAGCGGGGTTGTACTCTTGGAAGTGGATGGGAAAGAAAACCTGCCAGCTGCTAATGGCATTCATTCTACAGCGGTTTAGGAAGTCGGCGTTGACCTCCGTCCAAACGCTTGCCAGGAAAAATAGAGTGTCTACGGGATGTTTCTTAGAGATGATGTCCATCAGCTTAACTTGTGAAGGCACCTCAGTCTTCACGCTAATCCATGGGATCTTAACGTCTCCGTAGCGTTTCTCCACTTCTCCAATCATAGCCTTTATGCCAGCGAACACGTCAGTCTGACTGACTCGCTGCGCATCGAAGGGATCGTATATGAAAAGGAAGGTCAATAAAACGTTATCATGGGTATCCAAGGTGTTCATCACATACATGTCAAGGAAGTTCCCAACATAGTCTTGGTCTTGAGCAGTGACAGGCAGGATGACCTGCACCCGCGTTGCCTCTGTCACATAAGGCATGGGAATAATTTCAACAGCACTAAGAGGTCGCAACAAGTTGACCCGCTTGGCAATGACCTGACTATGACCTTTCTGGGTGAAAGCCTCCAGGGCGAGGTCCAGTATGTACTCCATACCACGTGTGGGATCAAAGCGTCGGTAGCCGTTAAGTAGTCGCCGCTTGCGGAAGCGAAGCTGAGGCTGGTAGCGCTCATTCAGGCGCTCCACTGCAATCTCTAGTATTGCAGTGACATCAGCTCGGTCAGCCCCTCTCATCTCACATTTGGGGGAGCTGTCGATGCAGGAGTAAATATGCTCCTCTGTGAAGTAATCCCAGTTTATGACTTCAAAGCGGGTTTTGGGTTTGAAGGGAGGGTTGATTCCTATAGGCCACGTTACTCCAGCCTTACCCTCCGGTGTCAGGTCACTCAGGTTGCTGATCTGCATCTGATGAGCATACACACACACAGAAACAAAACTGATAAATATAAAAATCAAAGCCCAAAAGGAGCCTCATGTTATGTTTCAAGCCAAATGGATCAAGTAGTTGTATGCAACTTGTCTTCTCATACAGATCATGCTGATAACTACATGACAACTGAATTCATGTCCTGACAAAATACCCAACTCCTCATCTTTCTTGCTTTTATAAATATTCTATCAGAGCTGCAATATTATCATAAATATTTTATGTGTCAGGAGTTTTCGTGGGTGAGGTGGAAGTGAAAACAAATGGCATACTTTCAATCTGATTAGATATTAAACATGGATAAAACTGTATATCTAAGAGATGTTGAGAAAAAAAATGTGTTTCAAACCTGCAGCTGTTGAATCTGCTGGTAGGTCCATTCAAGCTCAATGTGGCTGAAGCGTCTGTGTAGCCGGTACATGAGATTGGGTTCTGATACAGGATGGACTGTAAAGGCGTTTTTAAACTGGATGCTGTCTTCACGCTCTGGATCTGCGTTTTTTCCAAGCTCAAAGTAACGGTATGTCATCTCCTGTGGGCCAAAGAATGTTTAGACAATGAAATTAAATATTAAGAAAGTGGATATTTTTCTCAATTAAGTATATAAAAAGGCACTGAGCCAGTGTTTTTGGTGCGTCTGTCTGTGCTGTTACCTGGTGCACTTCCACGCAACTCAGACCAAGGTAGTCAATAATGCAGCGGCCCAGCCACTCATCAGGTCTCACACTGAGGATGTCATTACGGCAGGTATCAAGATGAGGCTGCAGGCGGGCCAACAGACTACGGGACAGCAGGTAGCCGTAGCCCCCGTGACAGTAACGTGCTTTCTCCTCGCCTCCAATGAACTCCTCCGCCCTGCCCATGTAAAGGTCCTGGCCTGCACTGAGGTGGCCCACGAGCTCTGAAAGACGATCTGCCTGCATATAAGTATCATCCTGGGCTAACAGGAACCAGTCGTAGTCTGAGCCATAATGCTGATGTAAGTGGCGCACTGTTTCATACATGAGCCACACCGGTCGATCGTCACCATGGGCAACCACTGTCATCCCATGAGGCACCTTGGGGCTGCGTAGGCCCGTGAAGAAAAAGGTGCGGTGGAAGTGGTGGGCAACTGTGCGGTTCACAGCCACAGCAAGAGTGTTGAGGTTGGCCCGTGAGGTGAGTACACCCACCAGCAGTTTCTCTCTGATGCCCAACTCAGTGTGTATATATCGAGTTCTGGAGAACAGAAAAGCATTGGAAATAATGAGACCAACTAAAAACAAGCAGTGCAAATTTTAACTAGATTTTTATTCATGTTAAAGCAAACTAATAGTTACTGTCTTTTTTTTTAGATAGGTCGGTTTCATACCATAGATGAATAAAAGGATAGATATATTTAAAAAAGGGTCGGACTAGTCAAATACCCCATGCATCATGGATTGCCGCAATGGAGAGTTAAATATCAGACTTACAAATAGAGAAATCATTTATGTAAATCACCAGATTTCTAATTTTCTTCTGTATTAAAGAAAATCTGATCAGATATAGTAATGCATCTATAACAAATCTGGTACTGAATGTAACAAAGACTCAGTTGCTGCACTTTTTATTTTTTTACTGAAAGCTCTTTTTATATAAAAGTTGGTCTTTTAAACCCCCTAAAACAGTGACAAATCCCACCTTCTTTACCTTAGGACTTTCTTGTGTGGCTTGTTTGGGTCTTTGTGATATGGGACTATGCGTGGCTGGACGTCTTCATCTCCTGCTCCATCTCTGGTGTCTCTTAAGGCATCACCTCTGCCCAGAAAGAGCCTACCTTTGGCCAGCTCATCTCCACAAGGGTCATCCGTATCCCCTTGTGTCCACGACACCATTAAAAGGCTGAGGCTGCATCCCAGAGACAGTCCCAGGATCAGGGGTAAAGCAGGCCTGAACAGGGCCAGAAACGACGAGAGACGCATATTTGGCAGTTATGAGCTACACTGAATAAGGAAGAAGAAATGGCAGCGCTCGATGGGCCACAACTTCTTTCACAACTTAACGCATTTTCACATGTGATTTAGCAAAATGTCCAATGGAAATAGGTTTGCTTAAGTGCAAAGAAAGTTCCCTTTAACCACTTATTTCTCAATTCCATTTGACATTATACGTTTCTAACACATAAAGGGACTATTTCGATCTGAGCGTCAAGAACTACTCCAGCTTTTTATACTAATATGCTAATCGCATTATCTATAGCATTACTTAAGATGTATTTACTATGTAGCTACCGGTATGAACAAATTAGGTGCCTTAACAGAATGCATAAGTGGAGATATTCTCACATTATTGAAAACAGAATTGCCTCCCAACGACCTAAGATGGTTTGGTTAATCATTATACCGTGTAAGGTTACTCCGGGGATTTCATACCTTTGCAGCCAACTTTATGTTAATTAGCAGAAGTCATGTTGGCTAACGTTAACGCTAATAGCCACTTTCAAAGTCAGCTAACTAAGGTAGCTGGACGCTAAATGCAACATTGTGAAGTTGGCTGTTTGAGTCAACATTAATCTAATTAGGGATTTTAAAATAGAAGCAAATGGGCTCCGAAGTTTTGGTCGCCGCATCTAAAATTATATCCAATCCAATTTGTCGGGGGAGCAAGCATCAAAGAGCAAGCTAGCGAGCTAGCATCTTGTCCCTTGTTTTAATGCAGACACGACGATCCACCTCCACGAGCCCTGACAGGAAGGCAGAGATCCCATTTTTCGTCATTTATACAGGTAAAAACCCATCAAGCACAACCATAAATATGTCGTCCATTTTCGGCAGTTTCTTCCACTTCCTCAAAAAATTACTGCCACAGAGAGTGTAGCATCAGCGTCCGTCTCACGCCGTTTTCAGCTTTATCCTCCGTCCCTGACTAAACTGCAGCTGCATCACCTCTTATCAAACTGACCTGTGCTGCTCAGCGGTAACGTGACCATAGCTTTATACGAAACTTTAAAGGTCCAAGCCATAAATTATGTCATTGTAGCAAATAATCTTTTACACTCATTTTAATGTTTAAACCATTCTAATGTGTATTTGGTAGCCTTATGTATTTGGTTAAATATGGTATGATGACCATTCATCTATCACACTTAAGTGTTTTCATTGAAAAAATTATATATAAATGCATTTTTTAAAAACATTTTCTGTTTGGCTTTAGCAATTAATTACACATTCTTACTTTTTTTGCATTTTGTACGGAAGAGTATTCGGGCCACTGAATGAAAAAAAATTAATTCTGTGAAAAAAGTCAGAATTCTGACTTTTTTCCACAGAATTCTGACTTTAAAGTGGAACTATTATGTGCATTTCAGGCTAATTTATTTTTATTTCTGAGACCAGAAGGGCTGGGATTGATCAAGTTATTGTCACAAATCGCTTTATTTACTTCAGACTGACCCTTTCCATAGGCTGTCAGATCAGCCTGTGGGCAAAACGAGTGGATTGAGACTCTTCCGCATTACGCCCCGCCTCCCGCCACTGCACTACATCGGGAGCGTGCACCGCTACTGCTTTCGCCGTCATTGTAACATCTCATAAACAGACGTATTAGGCGAATATGAACTCAATAAAAAAAGGAAAAATACAATGTCAACACAAAGCATACAGCCCTACATGTTGGAACCTGAATCAGACCCTGAAAACGAAGTGGAAAACGGCAACCCACAGCAACGAATGCAGCAGGATGTCTCTCTTTGGTAAACTCACGAGCCACCGTTCGAATTAACTTTAGCCGACGTTTTCCACCCGCCTGATGTATTTGTACATGCCCTTGTTAACCAGTAGAAGGTAACCAATCAGCAAACCTTATCCCCCGGGACGTCACAAGGATTTCGAAGTAGCAAAAAACTCTCTAAAACGATGCGTTTTTCGTCGCCATGGAAACCAAACGGAGAGAGTGCTGGAACTCAAACTCAAAGTGAAACATGCGTTTAGGTAATAAAAAACAGTGCTGTTCACATGTCTGATGAGGATTCAACACTGTAACACTGTAGAAAGCTCAGAAAACTTGAAATACCATAATAGCACCCCTTTAATCTCAGAAGTTTTACCACAAGTTAAGACTGCAAGTTTAACGCCTGGGTTTTCATTAACTGTGTTCCAGTGCTTTAAGTGGAACAAAATAAGTGGTGGTACTCTCTTAATGACTTGCTGTCAGTTTGTCGTGCAAATATAGGACAAAAACATGGCTGATACTTATATGTAGATTTATAAATTGATCTGTAGATGAATAGTTTTGTAGCACAGAATTGACTAATTTAACAGTATATTACTATTACACTTTTCCTATGTTTTTCACAGCATTAGGCCTGGTCCATGCAACTTAGCAATATTATCTTATCTTTAATCTAGAAATAATCTTCCAAAACTCAAAATACTGACCAGCCATACACTTAGTTTGCAGCATCTGACCTTCATTGTCTGATGTAGTAAATGACTGTTAAGTAGTACTACTGTCATCACTCAACTCTGCTCCAGTTAGTACAATTACAGCCGTGATAGTTTTTTTTTCTCCACCTTTCCTCTCATTCAAAGCACGTCCACTTCAATGTAAATACAGAAGCGAGTGAACAATGTGACATGCGGTTGTGGGCTACAGCAAGCGTTGTACGTCTAAACAATACCCTTCTTTTGAGGTGAATTTTCTTTTTTTTTTTAAATATAAATAAAAATCAACAAATATACATTGTAATATGTGGTGAAGACGTAGGAGGGTATACTGATTGCTGAAGAAAGCCGGTAAAAGTCCAGGTATGGATCTGTAAAAAGAAAGTCCCGGTGTGCACTATACGCTATAAAAAGTAGTACCGGTACGCACTACGCTGTAAAAAAAAGTTCCGGTACACAAAGGGAAAAAATTAAAAAGTGCCAGTACTGCGTACCGCTGTGTACTATCCCACTGAAAGAACTGCTGTGTTCCCATTTCATTCTTTTGCAAAATGAAAGCAACATTTTTCAATTTTGACAAAAAACAATTGCGTTGTGCAGGTGTTTCCATTGAGCTGTGTATGGTGTGTAAGCCTCATTTCTGAATAGTCAGAATTGCTACTTATGCAACGTAGCCATGCAGCGTTATTTTGCGCTGCGTGGCTAATCAGAATTCTGACTTTAATCTCAGAATTCTGAGATTAATGTCAGAATTCTGAGAAAAAAAAGTCAGAATTCACAGATTTTTTTTTTTTATCCAGTGGCGCTAAAAGTCAGAATTCACAGAATTAACTATTTTTTTTATTCAGTGGCCCTAAAAGTCAGAATTCACAGAATTAATTATTTTTTTTATTCAGTGGCCCTAAAAGTCAGAATGCACAGAATTAATTTTTTTTTTTTTTTTTAATTCAGTGGCCTTAAAAGTCAAAATTCAAAGAATTTTTTAAAATTATTTTATTATTCAATGGCCCTAATACTCTGCCGTACATTTGACAGCAGCCAAGACGTAAAGACTCGTTTACTGCTGTCCATGAGAAGAGGCGGGTACTTGTATTGTCACCGCCCTTCTTGACCATATATGGTCCGTCTGGCGGTTCGGCGAGCGGCTACATCCACCCGGCAAAAAGTGGACACGAGACGTCGGTGTGCTCCGTAGACAAGCGGCTCAATATACAGGTAAGACCGGCGCTGTCGTTGTTTGACAACTACCACTTATATAGCTGTCTTATCCAGCGTACTAGTAAATCAAACACCGGCTAGAGAAACATTTGTTATCCGCCCTCACACGTTGTCGTTGTAAAGTTGGGCCTTGCCTCAAGTTAGCTTTAGCCAGCTGGGCCTGTCAGCTGAAGCTAACGTTATAGCTTAGCTAAAGCTCTAAAGTGCGAAGCGATTAGTCTTTGTATTTATTTTTACCATTTGATTCGTGTTTGTGACATTTTGTATTCATTGGCAAACACAACTCCGCACTGTCCTCGCCTTTTTCGCTGTTAAGAAATCCAAGTCTTCCAACAATGCTAGGGACTTGGCCGATTTGGACGATCTGTTCTTAAGAACATAGCATGAAATCAGGTGGCAATAGGAGTCCTCTAAAATTTTATTTTGATAGATATTGCCACCACGATGATTGTTTGTTAAATATATGTGGTTTTAACACGAGTCCTTTGAAATCTACCACACGTGAGTTTGATAATGGACGCAATGGGGAGCCGGCCGGCCGGCAAGCGTGCTCCGTGTTCTCCACTTTATGTAAGATTCATCACTCTGATTCATACTTTATAAGACCCGTACATCGCGTTTAGCTGAGCAATTTTGAAACTCACAATCTTCCAATGATTATTTTTTTCCCTTGGGAAACGTCAATGACTGAGTGTTTTGTCCTCTTTTCCGTGCCGTTTCATAGTTTCGCATAACCATGCCGTCAGACTTGGCTAAAAAGAAGGCAGCGAAGAAGAAGGAGGCTGCTAAAGCCCGCCAGCGCACCAAGAAACCCGAAGAAGTAAACGGAGAAAGTGAACCAGAAACGCAACGTGACGGAGCAGACAGCAATGGTGAGAGGAAACCCAGTTTTACCAGATCTCTAGTTTACTACTGGTACTGTACTTTTTATTTGAAGCGGGGCAAAATCTGTTCAATGGAAACATCCTGTTTTTAATAGGTGTTGCCAGTTTGACAAAGGAACTGGATGAGTTTGAGCTGCGGAAGACTGAGGCTCGGGCAGTGACAGGTGTTCTTGCCTCCCATCCCAACAGCACCGATGTTCACATCAGCAGCCTGTCACTTACTTTTCATGGTCAGGAGCTGCTGGCAGATACCAGTCTGGAACTCAACTCAGGCAGACGCTATGGCCTCATTGGCCTTAATGGCACAGGTAACTGACAATAAGTTGGTATATTAACATTTTTTTTAAGAGAGATCGTGCAATTAAACTTTCACAATGTTTGCTGTCAGTGACTACCTGCAGCTCATTTAACCCATCCAACAAAATGGGAGCTTTTGGTCTCAAATACAAAACATACGTATTCACTGTTCTTTTCATCTGTTAGGAAAATCCATGCTGCTGTCAGCCATTGGTCATCGTGAGGTTCCCATTCCGGAGCACATAGACATTTACCACTTGACCCGGGAGATGGCCCCCAGCGACAAGACAGCTCTGCAGTGTGTCATGGAAGTTGACGAACAGAGGATAATGCTGGAGAAGGAGGCAGAGAGACTTGCCCATGAAGATTGTGAGTTGCATTACAGTTAACTTTCATAAGCAGCATAGATGTTCCAAAACCATAAAAATCCTGCAGCTTGAATTCAGGAGCAAATGTCTAAAACCAAATACATGAAGTAGTGTTTCTGTGATGACAAGACTTTTTTCTCACTCCTGTTCAGCTGAGTGTGAGAAGCTGATGGAGCTATATGAGCGCCTGGAAGAGCTTGATGCAGACAAGGCCGAGATGCGAGCTTCTCGGATCCTCCACGGTTTGGGTTTCAGCACTGCTATGCAGAATAAGAAACTGAAGGACTTCAGTGGAGGATGGAGGATGCGTGTTGCTCTGGCCAGGTAAAGAGAAAAGGTCTTAGTTGTGTTGCATTTAGTAAAATAGTTAGCTGAAGCTTAAGTTTGACTTTGTTGCTGTTTTTCTTTTTAGAGCTCTGTTCATCAAACCCTTCATGCTGTTGCTGGATGAACCGACCAACCACTTGGACCTGGATGCTTGTGTGTGGCTGGAGGAGGAGCTCAAGTCGTAAGTTCACGCCTAACCTCAACTGTATAATGATCCAAACAGTTGTTAGATGCACACATCCTGATCTGCCTTATCTGAACATATCAGGTTCAAGCGAATCCTTGTGCTCATCTCCCACTCTCAAGACTTCCTGAATGGTGTGTGTACTAACATCATCCACCTGCATCAAAGAAAACTGAAATACTACACGGTAAGAGCTATGGGCTTAAACCACTTGAGATATGAAAACTATCAGAAACGCAAGCCGCCAGAAAGCCTATATCAGGAAGCTGCTTTACCATGTCCTGGAAGGCCTTCGAGAATATCTTGAATGAAATCTGCCATATTTAATTTCATAATGCTAAATGGGGAAACTAGAGGTGGGTTGTTACTAATTGTGTCTGTGTACTGTTGGATGACCATGCCAATCTAAATTTGTGAAGGGTAACTATGACCAGTATGTGAAGACCAGAGAGGAGCTGGAAGAGAACCAGATGAAGCGCTTCAACTGGGAGCAAGACCAAATAGCACACATGAAGGTACTGAATGAAATAATGAACTCTGCGTTCTTCTCAGAGCCATTTATACTTTACAAAATCTTTTGCATTACAACATAACTATAAGTCATCATAAAGATGATTTTATTATCATCACCTTATCAGTAATGTAAACATTGTCTTAATTAAAACTTGAGTTTCCATGTTGCTTATTTGTTCCTCTAGAATTATATAGCCAGGTTTGGCCACGGCTCTGCAAAGTTGGCACGGCAGGCACAAAGCAAAGAGAAGACGCTGCAGAAGATGGTGGCGTCAGGCTTGACTGAAAGAGTTGTGAATGACAAGGTACGTCATTATCCTGACTGGTTACTGAACTGGCAACAAACCAACTATTTTCTCCCAGTTTAATACATTTTTAGAAAGTGTTTAATGTATTATTTGTCTTCCTGATTCCTCCAGACTCTGTCATTTTATTTTCCTCCCTGTGGGAAGATTCCTCCTCCTGTTATCATGGTTCAGAATGTGAGCTTCAAGTACAGTGACAACACAGTGAGTATGATGAATATGTAGCATCTTTTTCTTGTAAAAGGAAAAAAATTCTTATGTTGTATCATTTGTGTCTTGAAGCCACACATATATAAAAATTTGGAGTTCGGTATCGACTTGGATACTAGGGTAGCTCTAGTGGGACCCAATGGAGCAGGGAAATCCACACTGCTGAAGCTGCTTATGGGAGAGGTTGGTGCAATATATTGATCCATCATTCAGCTGTAAGATTTCATTGTTTTTAGATTTGACTTGTATTTTCCCATTTTTGGTAGCTCCTCCCTACTGATGGCATGATCCGCAAACATTCTCACGTGAAGATTGGCAGATATCACCAGGTAAAGCTCTTATTCTCTTAAATGAGCTAGTTTCTGAACTAATGTCTTTCTGTCTGTCTGAATTATTTTTTCATTTTATTTTTTTTTAAAAATCTGCTTGTTACAGCATTTGACGGAGCAGCTGGAGCTTGATCTGTCTCCTTTGGAGTACATGATGAAGTGTTTCCCTGAGATCAAAGAAAAGGAAGAGATGAGGAAGATCATCGGTCGCTATGGCCTGACTGGAAAACAGCAGGTAAGAAAGGGATATTACTGTGTTTTGAGTTTCAATATTCATCATGTCTGAAATGGCTCCTGAAACTCCTTGTAGGTGAGTCCAATAAGGAACTTGTCAGATGGTCAGAAGTGCCGGGTATGTTTTGCCTGGCTGGCTTGGCAAAACCCTCACATGTTGTTTCTTGATGAGCCTACCAATCACCTGGACATCGAGACTATTGATGCACTAGCAGAAGCTGTCAACGAGTTTGAGGGTGGCATGATGCTTGTTAGTCACGACTTCAGACTAATACAACAGGTATGCACTTTTTTAAAAAAAATTTTTTTTATTTTTTTTAAATGATCACTTCAGTATTGTGATTGGAGATGACACTATAAAATCCACTTTTCTCACTCCAGGTAGCTCAGGAGATCTGGGTGTGTGAGAATCAAACCATCACAAAGTGGAGTAAGGACATCCTGGCATACAAGGAACATTTGAAATCCAAGATTGAAAAGCAGCAAGCGCATGATATCTAAGGCTGCATCACTGAGCCACGCCTGGAACCATTGCCAGGAAATGAACTAGAACAGAAAAATCTCTTATGCATCTTATTGGACTTGTCTCCTGTACATGTTGTACTGTATTTCTGTATCAGTTTGACAGTGCTGCATCATGATGATCCAAACCCTGCCCCCCTCACCTCAGGCTGCACTCTGATTGGCTGACTCACCTGAAGCGTCTCAGTGCATTTTGGAATGCATTCCACGCTGTCTTCATAGATTTCTTTTTCTCCAAATGTTCTGTTGATTTCCAACATGTATGCAGCAGCTTTTAGGTCATTTCAATATTTAAAAGTTGACTTTTTTTCCAGTGTAAGAAAAAAAACCAAAAGCAGTTCTGCCTTATTTAACAATGTAACGCAATAAAAGTTTGAATAAACAGAACATAAAAATGGCACACTTAAATTGAGAAGACTTTATTAACAGGAGCAATTTTTTTTATGGTGCTTGTATTCAAAAGTCCAAAGCTTTAAGGGAAAATAAACTTAACAAGTCTGTAAACAAGGATGAAAAACTAAATCATTTAAGTTTCTTTGGGTTCTGTCTCCTGAGCCTCATGGCTGCATAGGTCCCTTAATACATAACCACCGCTTTATAATTTGCCTACAAATGGCTAACCTGTCCAAACTACCAGAATTTCTTGACTTTGCAGCCTAAGATATCACTTTTAAAACAACAGGGCAGTGCATCACCAGGATGCAATTGAAAGAAATATTAACTTTAGATGAACTGACCATGTAAGCAGGCTTCAAAGTATAAATCAGACTCTCGTTTGACATTGAGTGGACCTGCAGTGTTTCCCATAAGATTTACCACATAACATTCTGTTTATAAAAAGCAAAAACTAAAAGATAAAGGGGAGGTTGTTCTTGTAAGATTTTGCCTTCACATTCCTCAAATAATCCTCTTTTGATAAACTAAGTTTCTATTCAGTTTCTAGCAATGTCTGTTAGTACTTAGTCTGCAAATACATGCTTTGTGGTACATCAACCTAAAAGCTAAAATGTCAGGTCTTCAAACCTGTAAGCCTGCACATAAAGCGGGAAAGCTGTGAAGTCTGTCAGTGCTCCATGGACAATTCACTGCAGTGCATACAGGAAAATACTAAAATTCTGCAAGCTCCTTGTAAACTTTTTGGAGGGAATAGTTGTTTAACATGAGGTTCCCATTTAACGTTCAACTTAACATGCGTGATTGTCAGATTAGTAGCTGCAATTAAAACAGTGCAAGTAGGAGTGTTACTGTTTCTGGGTTGTCCAGGTAGCAGCATATTTCATGGACGATAGCGGGTCAGAAGTAGTCAAAACCGTGCTCATTAGTATATCCTAACCAAACAAAGGTACTAAAGTTCACTGAGCTTCCCATTCCTCATCTGAGACTTCATCTGATGGAATGGTACGAGTATTACTGGCCCGAATGCTGCTAATGTTGGTCGAAGACAGGAGGCTAGCGATACCTATTAGACTCACACCAGTGCCATCCAGGTTCACCTGAGCAAGATGCATATGCTTCAGGTACTTCAGACCTGAGGAGAAAGTAAGAAAATGCTTAAAAAAATTTAAGTTTCTATGGCCGAATCAATAAAATGAAGACTTTACAAACTATAACTGTACCATGGTCTGTGATCCGGGTGCGACTGAGATTAAGTTTTAGAAGCTGAGGACAGTGGATCAGCCCCCGCCTCACTACCGTATCGCCCACCTGTGTGCTGGCTAGCCCCAACACCTAGAACACAGAACATGATAATGCATCCAAATCCCTGTTGTTTACTGTTTACCAGTCAAACAACAGGTTAATACACAGCAATGGGAAAATTCCATATTAAACTTCAGATGTGTAGCTTTTTAATATTACAATAAGGAAGTTTTGCTCCGAGCAAGCAGCAGATGAGCAAATATATAAAGTGAGATTACCTGAAGATGCGGCAGGCAGGTGATTAGATTGGCAACTCCTCGGCTGGTGATTGCTGTTCGATCCAAACAAAGCTCTTGTAGTTCCTGCAGACCACGCAGAGAGGCAAGCCCTGCATCTGTCACCTGAGTGTTGCTAAGCGACAGCTTTTTCAACCTGCACAAGGGTATACGCAAAACTCCTGTCAGTATCTTTGTCTTAATCAGAAAGAGCAGTTGGTCTGACTTCGGGGAGTTTGGCAACGACCTGGTCATGGTGGAGAGCTGGCCGACTCCCTTGTCGGTGACTTGGGTATAGTCTGTCAAGTCCAGCTCGGACAGCAGAGACAGCTTGCAGAGATATGAGAGGCCGCTGTCTGTCACAGTGTGGCGTCCGGGAAGGGTGAGATGAGTCAACTTTAGACCTAAAAAGAGAACAGGCGCTTTACAGATTAGCACAGTTTTTTAAATATCTTCTTTCCCTCCACTTGCCTGATAAATTCTTGACTTTTTATTTACAAACCTGAGATAATCTGGAGGGCGTGACTGCCATCTTGTACGGGGATTCCTCCTAAACTGAGGGAAGACAGAGCAGGGTGGGTAGCAAGGTTCTGCAGAGATGCCTCTGTCACACCTGTTCCATCCACACTGAGTGTCTGCAGACTAGACATCTCTGCCAGGGCAGTCACATCCTGAACCTAACACACAAAGACAATAAAATGACTAAAGTACATGCAACCTGCTCGTGACCCAACTTGAGCCAAAAGCTGTGCAAGGCGAGCAAACCTTGGTGTGTTTGATGCTGAGAAATCGCAGCTGTAGAACACAGGCAGAGAGGACAACAAGTGTGGCCTCAGTCACTCCTGTCTGGTTTAGACTGAGCTGAGAGAGGCAGGATGGAGCTGACTGAAGATATGGCACCATCCCAGCATCTGTCACTTTGGTCTGATCCAGGGACAGGAAACACAGACTCTTCAAACCTTGAGGATGGCAAAAGAATGAAATACGTAGGTTAATTGCTTGTTAAATATGTACAGAAAACAGCAAAAGATTGAGAATGTGTCAAAAACCTAACCTGTGATATACTGCAAACAGGAGTCCGTCAGTTTACTACAGGAAGCCAAGTTAAGATACTGGAGTTTAACCAAGTTGGAGAGGATTGACAGGCCGGAGTCTGGCAAAAAAAATAAAAAATAAATAAATACATAAATAAATAAATAAATCAAAAAATTAAACAGGAGCAACTAATTAAACATTTAAGAACAATTTAGTCAACAAAAGAAGCTGATACACACGCTTTACCTGTTATGAGAGGTGAGTTGACTAAACTTAGATGCTTCAGAGCTGTGAAGGCCCGTAACTGTCGCAGGAGCTCATTGGTGGAGTAAGGATAGCAGTTTAGGACAAACTTCTGCAATGGGCAGCCAAAAAAGAGCTCAAGGGTGCGTGGACGTAGCAGCCTCTCTCTGGACATGTGGTTGAGCAGAAGCTCTGCCAGCTCTGGGGTCAGGCATGCTAGACTGCTGCTGTACTGCATACTGGGAGCTGGGAGAGTTCAGACACAGGGATAAGAATCACTACAAGTAAAGAAAATCTGTTCACGACACATTTACTGGGAAGTTCTACAGTATTCTCCTCTGCAGGTTTCTCACCCGTCATGAGTTGGACAGTTGCACGGGCAGCCAAGGCACACAAGGATGGCACATTCGGTGTTCTGAAGGGTCTTTTAGGTGGTGATGGTTGTCCCTGGGAGGCACTGTGGTCTTCTTGCAGTGCAGCCCTTTGAAGACGCTCCACTGCTGCCAGTCCTGCAGCGACTGGTGCCCCAGGACCTCCTGACTCCTCAGGAGATGCAGCTTCCTCCTCTGGGGCCTCTCTAATACACAAAGATACAACTGTCTTACATACACACACACATCTTTTTTTTTAATGTATATTAGACAAAAGATTAGACTGGAAACACAACGCAGAGACCATCTACAAAAAGGACAGACTTTAATTCTTAAGGAAACTGAGATCCTTCAATGTTTGCACTGAAATGTTGCTTAATTTGTCAGTCTATTGTAGAAAGTGAACTTTCCTTTGCAGCATCAGTCGGGGCAGCAGCATCAGAGTCAGAGACTTTAAGAATCTGAACAAAGTGACCAAGAAGGTCAGTTCTTTGCTGGTGACACAAAACATCCAATGGCTGTTTAGTACCCGGACATTGTGGGAGGTGTCTATAGGGGTTTGGCTTGTCTCCGACATTTGCCAATAAATCCCATCAGATTGACATCTGGGGAGTTTGGAGGTAGGGTGAAGACCCCAGACTTCTCCTGTAGAGGAGTACTGTTGCCTTGAGAGCATGTATTTCTCATCCACACACAGAGCACATACTCTATGTATGTACTCTACATATAGAATTCAGCACTTTTTCACTATATTCACACACACTGACATATTCTGGACACTGTGGGGATCATTGCCATGGCAAAGAACACAAACAGTGGATGCAGCGGGTATCAAACTCGCTGTCTGGTCAGAAGATGACCACTGTACCAGTTGAACCACAGCGCTCAGAACAGTCATTCATTTAATATGTCAGTGCTTTAAAAGTCATTGCTTATCAAAAGATATCTCAATCAAATGCTGCTAGACTGATGGAGTTATTCTTTAGACAGGAGCTATGACATTTTAAACATTATTCAGAACTGTAAAATCAGTGATATTCATCAACTACAACTATAGATTTCATTTGCACTGTAAGCATACAGCATCTTGTAAATCACTGTTTAAACAAATGGAGCTCTTCCATACCTGAGTCGATTGCCCTGATCTGGCCAGTGGTGTCGGGGTTCAAACGCTCCTCGAATCCTGTTCTCCGGAAAGAAAGGCAGCCTGGGTATGCCTGTGAACATTTCACAAGTCATTGCCATGATCTACACAGATATCTCCAAGCTACAGAGCTGAAACTCACACAAGCAACACTAGTAGAACTATTTGTTTTTTTAAAAAAACAAAACAAAAAAAACCCAAACATTTTCACTGGAATTACAGTAGAAATGAAAAGCCACCTCTAATTAACATTTTTTAACTGTAGATCTTTGATTCTTCTTCACCTAGCCACAACTGTGAGAGCCCTTTTCGCTCTCTGAGCCGACACACATTTAGGATACCGTAAAAAAAAACAAAAACCCACATGCTCTGAAATACTTCTAATGATTGGCTGGCCGTCTGTATGCAGTCAGGGTACTCAGTTCACTGTGGTGGGGCTGACCCAGTGTACTGTATGTTCGAGAGAAGGTTTCATTCACCCACATGTTTCCTAATCCTAATCTCTCCTAAATATGAAACACATTTCTGGGGCAGTTGGTCTGATGTTCTCTATCCGAGAACAGTTATGCAACTCAGACTATAAAACAGAGGGAATACTGGTCCAGTGGCAAACACTGTCAGTGTACAGTAAGGTTTTCTACATGAAATATGAAGACACATGGAAATCATAAAAGTGGAGGCAAGGGGTGGGGGGAAATGTAGGTCAAAGGAGAAATGAAGTTTCTGCAGCCGTCCCAGACATACTGAGCAGTACCGTTAAGCATGTGTGGTAGTTCTTCCTCTCCTTCTTGTTCCTCACCGCCCTCTGCACCAGGATCCTCAGCACTGCCAGAAACCAGCCTCTGGCCTCGCCCTGTCAAAAACCAGGAATGTCATCCAGTGCCTCTGCAACAACTTAATTTACACATTTGTTTAAACAACTGAACCTAGAAAATGCAAACCTAGAGGAAGATTATTAGAGTTGTGATAAGTTCAAATGACTTTGCAAAGAAAGAGAACAATGAGAGATTCTTTGTCTTTTAAGATGAAGACTAAGATATAAGCAAGTGCACAAAAAATGTAAAATGAGCTGTTGCTGTGCAATGATCTTTATCTGCAAGAAAAATCCAACCTCAAAGTCCACAGCTTGTGTTGAAACAGAGTAAAGCAGTAAGGTTGACTTGGCATGATGGTTGGCAGGTGGCACGTATGAGCTTCAAAAGCTAAAAAAGGTGTGTTTAGTTGCTCATGAGGACAATATGCCCGGCAAAGTTTCCAGTTGTGTATTTTACTTTTCAGATGCTTATTCAACTCCTTACCACTTCACAAAAACACCACCTGCTTCAGGGCTGCATCTATTGTGCAGCCACTGCAGATGCTCAGTTCTGTTAAAATGGGTAGTGAAACGAACATGGTGACTTCCTACAGCGTGAAGTCCGCCTTTGGATCTGCTGTTGTTCTAATTCACATGTCTGATCGCTTTGCTCTCCTAGCAAACAGTATTTAAGGTAAGCACACTTTAACGTTCAAAGTTTCTCATTGTGGCAAATAACCAGAAAAACATCACCCTTCATAAATTATTAGAAATATGCAAGATTATTAACACTATATGTCAAAGTATATCTGATTAGGCCAGGTCATTGTCTTACCTGTTGGATCAACCACTGTCTGACCAGCTTAAATTTATGCAGATGTTTGAATATAGTATGAAGCAGGATTTGTGTGTTATAGCTAAAAGCTCAAGTTAATGTACCTGATAGGGGGGAATTCAAACACAAAATATTCTACAGCAGAAATAATTGCTCGTGTGTATTTACCCCAGAAATGAGAAGGTCCAGACAGTGCAGGACTAGCTCCAGGTATCCCAGCATAGTTCACTGCTTCCTCCCACAGATTGTTAGGTAATAGCGGTGGTACCACAGGGTCCGGCCCTTCTGCACCCTCTTGGATAGGTATACGTGGCTGAGGAGGCAAAACGCATGGGGATGGCTCATTCTGGACTGCTGAAGGGGGATCTTCTTGACTTGGTGGATCCTGAGGTGTCTCTGGGGGAGTTGTTTGAATACAAAGTGCAGCGTTAGGCGTGAGGCCCAGAGAGCGCAGCGAACACGCTAGCTCGGCCTCCCCAAAGCGTTTCCGTGGGAAACCCTGAAGGAGAGAAAAGGACGGCAGGGAGGGGTGACGTCCAGTGATGTGCTCCACAACGCTGCGTAGTGGGGCATCAGCTGAGAAGCGCTCACGCATGGACTCACCAGATGGCAGGCGAATCTGCAGCAACAAAGAAATCTCAAGTTTACACGACTGCAAACGGTTTATTTCTATCCGATCAAATGAAGGTCTTTCATAACCTCACCATGAGGGTGCAGTTGTTATCTACATTTGTCTGAATCTTTCCACCAAGTTTCTGCCCTTGACCAGAGGGAGGAGATGCGTCTGTACCGGCACTCGTCTGGAATTTCTCTTGTAAACTCCTCCGGTCTTCTGCAATTCGCTTTAAGACCATATCACGCTCCTTGTAGTATAAAATGCACAAGAGAAAATGTTCTTTTTAAAAATAACAGATCAGACACAAAACATTAAATGTTCTTTCTCTTTGAATGACCCTGCTGACCTGTTTCTTTTGTCTTTTCTCTGCTCTGGCTTCCTGAGCTACACGTTGTCTTTCTTTCTCTTCAAAGTCACTCTTGTCTTGTTTGATTCGTGACTCGACTGGAGGTGGATCAGGGGACTGGTTGCATGATTGTGACGGCCTCAAAACCAAAGAGGGGTATGCTGTTATAGACAGGAAATAAAGACGTTATTTTGCACTTTAAAACTATTCACTATTTAATGTACATGAATGTGTATTACCTTGACTGTCAGGGGATGTGTGTGAAGCAGAAGTGCTTGCAGCTTCTTTAGGAGGATTGAAAGCAGAAAAAGGCGTCTCAGCTGACTCAGATGACTGTTTAAGCAACGTGTGTCGTGGGTACTGACCCTGTAAGAGCCTGTCGACATTTAAGAGAGGAACACAAGTGATTAACAGAGTTATATGTTATAATAGCATGTAATGACTGCATTAAGAAGAGGTGTGGGAAAGCTCACCACTCAGCTGCCTCTGTCACTGAAAAATGCCCTGCCTGCACAGCCGCCTGGATCTGTTCTTCTGTAAAACCCATCTCACGAAGGGTGAGGAATAACTCCCCGATAGTCTGCATAGCAATATCAAAAGACTGGTCACATAACAGTTGTCGAAATAAATCAAAGACAAATATAAACAAGTTTGATTTTGGGTTCATGTTGTATGGCTAATAATTACTTCAAACTGCCTCAACAATGTAGACCAGGTTACTTCCAGTTTGACCTTTTTCCTTCCTATATTGTATCACTGTAAGAACATCCTCAGGTGTATTTAAATAGTATATACATTTTTATTTTTTTTTTTACAAATTAAAGATGATATGGGCTTAAAGTGCAGACAGACTTCTGGTTTTAAACATTAAAGTTATGGCTCATAAAAACACACAAACATGTGTAACATGTGTTGTCATGAGCATGAATGGCATGGCAAGGAACAGTAGTTTCTTGGTGAGTAACAACAGACAAAACAGAAAA